>NC_137207.1:8829643-9147143 GCF_960531495.2 Zeus faber
TTTTTGGCTAGGTGCAGAGCAACTGAAAGGTCTTACATTGACTAGCATTCCACGCCACCCTTAAACCATAGATTCCAAATCAGAACAATGAATGGGTGTCACTTATTATGTACAGACAGACTGAGGGAAAGTTTTCTCTGGGATTAAAACAGCAGCTCTACTGTGACAGCCTGCTCCGCGTTTCTCTGAGAAGCCTCAGATGTGGGAGCATCAGCGTGGAAGGAACATCAACATACTGTTCCACCTCCCCATAGGGTAATGGAACCCCGGTCTCCTGCGTGACAAGCCGGGATACTGGCCACTATACTAACGAAGATCCACCTGGTGAGCATTCACAGAAATATGTTAAACATATCTTTTGTCACAATGAAAACGTATCTGCAGACAGATGGTTACGATAAGCCTAATTTAGCTGGACAAATGAAATGGGCCCATGTATGTCCTAGGACAGGGATGGGCGAATATTTTGGTTCAAGGGCCGGTTACAGTTTTGAAGACCATGTGAGAGGCCACATTCAAGTTTATTCAAGTTTCCTTTCGGCTTTTTGGCTCATCAAATGAGGAAGAAGCTTCAAAAAGGGACTTGACTGTAGGACATGTTTTGAGCAGAAACTGGCACACAGAATTAAAATCGCTTTAGAGATACGACAACCGTACAAAATGTAGGTGGAACGATTTAACTGGCTTGGGGACAACCCGCTGGTTTGCAGACCATGGCTTTAAACATTCACTTTAAAATTAAAGGAAATTCACACTCTGTATTGTTCACTCGTATTCCTGTATCCGAATTACTGCGTGGAGGTGTGGGTAACATGTACAAAAAAAGAGCCATGCAGGACTGACTAACAGTTTTACGCTTTTACTGCGAGCGAGGCAGATATCTTAGTGTTAAGCACTCTGTGATTTACTTATACAATGTTGTTGGGCTTCACCAGTTGGAAAAGCCTACCAAAAATTGGCGAAACTCTTTGTTGTCCCTCTCCACGGAAGTCTTTAGTAAAAGGCGAAAGGCTTATTCGGGCTGAAGAGAAACCAGAGTAATTAATAAGATTGATGCAAATGATGGAAATGAGTGTTGGTGCCGTCGCCTATCAGAATGACGGTCCTGCTTTTTGGCTAGGTGCAGAGCGACTGAAAGGTCTTACATTGACTAGCAGTCCACGCCACCCTTTAACCATCGATTCCAAATCAGAACAATGAATGGGTGTCACTTATTGTGTACAGACAGACTGAGGGAAAGTTTTCTCTGGGATTAAAACAGCAGCACTACTGTGACAGCCTGCTCCGCATTTGCCTGAAAACCCTGAGACGTGGATGGATCATCAACATACTATTCCACCTCCCCGTCGGGGAATTGAACCCCGGTCTCCTGCGTGACAAGCAGGGATACTGGCCACTATACTAACGAGGATACGCCGGGTGAATATTCACAGAGCAAAGTTAAAAAATATCTTTTGTCACAAGGAAAACGTATCTGCAGACAGATGGTTACGGTAAGCCTAATTTAGCTGGACAAATGAAATGGGCCCATGTATGTCCTAGGCCAGGGATGGGCTAATATTTTGGTTCAAGGGCCGGTTACAGTTTTGAAGACCATGTGAGAGGCCACATTCAAGTTTATTCAAGTTTCCTTTAGGCTTTTTGGCTCATCAAATGAGGAAGAAGCTTCAAAATGGGACTTGACTGTAGGACATGTTTTGAGCAGAAACTGGCACACAGAATTAAAATCGCTTTAGAGATACGACAACCGTACAAAATGTAGGTGGAACGATTTAACTGGCTTGGGGACAACCCGCTGGTTTGCAGACAATGGCTTTAAACATTCACTTTAAAATTAAAGGAAATTCACACTCTGTATTGTTCACTCGTATTCCTGTATCCGAATTACTGCGTGGAGGTGTGGGTAACATGTACGAAAAAAGAGCCATGCAGGACTGACTAACAGTTTTACGCTTTTACTGCGAGCGAGGCAGATATCTTAGTGTTAAGCACTCTGTGATTTACTTATACAATGTTGTTGGGCTTCACCAGTTGGAAAAGCCTACCAAAAATTGGCGAAACTCTTAGTTGTCCCTCTCCACGGAAGTCTTTAGTAAAAGGCGAAAGGCTTATTCGGGCTGAAGAGAAACCAGAGTAATTAATAAGATTGATGCAAATTATGGAAATGGGTGTTGGTGCCGTCGCCTATCAGAATGACGGTCCTGCTTTTTGGCTAGGTGCAGAGCGACTGAAAGGTCTTACATTGACTAGCAGTCCACGCCACCCTTTAACCATCGATTCCAAATCAGAACAATGAATGGGTGTCACTTATTATGTACAGACAGACTGAGGGAAAGTTTTCTCTGGGATTAAAACAGCAGCACTACTGTGACAGCCTGCTCCGCATTTGCCTGAGACGTGGATGGATCATCAACATACTATTCCACCTCCCCGTCGGGGAATTGAACCCCGGTCTCCTGCGTGACAAGCAGGGAAACTGGCCACAATACTAACGAGGATACGCCGGGTGAATATTTACAGAGCAAAGTTAAAAAATATCTTTTGTCACAAGGAAAACGTATCTGCAGACAGATGGTTATTCAAGTTTCCTTTCGGCTTTTTGGCTCATCAAATGAGGAAGAAGCTTCAAAATGGGACTTGACTGTAGGACATGTTTTGAGCAGAAACTGGCACACAGAATTAAAATCGCTTTAGAGATACGACAACCGTACAAAATGTAGGTGGAACGATTTAACTGGCTTGGGGACAACCCGCTGGTTTGCAGACCATGGCTTTAAACATTCACTTTAAAATTAAAGGAAATTCACACTCTGTATTGTTCACTCGTATTCCTGTATCCGAATTACTGCGTGGAGGTGTGGGTAACATGTACAAAAAAAGAGCCATGCAGGACTGACTAACAGTTTTACGCTTTTACTGCGAGCGAGGCAGATATCTTAGTGTTAAGCACTCTGTGATTTACTTATACAATGTTGTTGGGCTTCACCAGTTGGAAAAGCCTACCAACAATTGGCGAAACTCTTAGTTGTCCCTCTCCACGGAAGTCTTTAGTAAAAGGCGAAAGGCTTTTCGGGCTGAGGGAAACCAGAGTAATTAATAACATTGATGCAAATTATGGAAATGGGTGTTGGTGCCGTCGCCTATCAGAATGATGGTCCTGCTTTTTGGCTAGGTGCAGAGCGACTGAAAGGTCTTACATTGACTAGCAGTCCACGCCACCCTTTAACCATCGATTCCAAATCAGAACAATGAATGGGTGTCACTTATTATGTACAGACAGACTGAGGGAAAGTTTTCTCTGGGATTAAAACAGCAGCACTACTGTGACAGCCTGCTCCGCATTTGCCTGAGACGTGGATGGATCATCAACATACTATTCCACCTCCCCGTCGGGGAATTGAACCCCGGTCTCCTGCGTGACAAGCAGGGAAACTGGCCACAATACTAACGAGGATACGCCGGGTGAATATTCACAGAGCAAAGTTAAAAAATATCTTTTGTCACAAGGAAAACGTATCTGCAGACAGATGGTTATTCAAGTTTCCTTTCGGCTTTTTGGCTCATCAAATGAGGAAGAAGCTTCAAAATGGGACTTGACTGTAGGACATGTTTTGAGCAGAAACTGGCACACAGAATAAAAATCGCTTTAGAGATACGACAACCGTACAAAATGTAGGTGGAACGATTTAACTGGCTTGGGGACAACCCGCTGGTTTGCAGACCATGGCTTTAAACATTCACTTTAAAATGAAAGGAAGTTCACACTCTGTATTGTTCACTCGTATTCCTGTATCCGAATTACTGCGTGGAGGTGTGGGGTAACATGTACAAAAAAAGAGCCATGCAGGACTGACTAACAGTTTTACGCTTTTACTGCGAGCGAGGCAGATATCTTAGTGTTAAGCACTCTGTGATTTACTTATACAATGTTGTTGGGCTTCGCCAGTTGGAAAAGCCTACCAAAAATTGGCGAAACTCTTAGTTGTCCCTCTCCACGGAAGTCTTTAGTAAAAGGCGAAAGGCTTATTCGGGCTGAAGAGAAACCAGAGTAATTAATAAGATTGATGCAAATGATGGAAATGGGTGTTGGATCTGTCGCCTATCAGAATGACGGTCCTGCTTTTTGGCTAGGTGCAGAGCGACTGAAAGGTCTTACATTGACTAGCAGTCCACGCCACCCTTTAACCATCGATTCCAAATCAGAACAATGAATGGGTGTCACTTATTATGTACAGACAGACTGAGGGAAAGTTTTCTCTGGGATTAAAACAGCAGCACTATTGTGACAGCCTGCTCCGCATTTGCCTGAAAAGTCTGAGACGTGGATGGATCATCAACATACTATTCCACCTCCCCGTCGGGGAATTGAACCCCGGTCTCCTGCGCGACAAGAAGGGAAACTGGCCACAATACTAACGAAGATACGCCGGGTGAATATTCACAGAGCAAAGTTAAAAAATATCTTTTGTCACAAGGAAAACCTATCTGCAGACAGATGGTTACGGTAAGCCTAATTTAGCTGGACAAATGAAATGGGCCCATGTATGTCCTAGGCCAGGGATGGGCTAATATTTTGGTTCAAGGGCCGGTTACAGTTTTGAAGACCATGTGAGAGGCCACATTCAAGTTTATTCAAGTTTCCTTTCGGCTTTTTGGCTCATCAAATGAGGAAGAAGCTTCAAAATGGGACTTGACTGTAGGACATGTTTTGAGCAGAAACTGGCACACAGAATTAAAATCGCTTTAGAGATACGACAACCGTACAAAATGTAGGTGGAACGATTTAACTGGCTTGGGGACAACCCGCTGGTTTGCAGACCATGGCTTTAAACATTCACTTTAAAATTAAAGGAAATTCACACTCTGTATTGTTCACTCGTATTCCTGTATCCGAATTACTGCGTGGAGGTGTGGGGTAACATGTACAAAAAAAGAGCCATGCAGGACTGACTAACAGTTTTACGCTTTTACTGCGAGCGAGGCAGATATCTTAGTGTTAATGTGAGAGGCCACATTCAAGTTTATTCAAGTTTCCTTTCGGCTTTTTGGCTCATCAAATGAGGAAGAAGCTTCAAAATGGGACTTGACTGTAGGACATGTTTTGAGCAGAAACTGGCACACAGAATTAAAATCGCTTTAGAGATACGACAACCGTACAAAATGTAGGTGGAACGATTTAACTGGCTTGGGGACAACCCGCTGGTTTGCAGACCATGGCTTTAAACATTCACTTTAAAATTAAAGGAAATTCACACTCTGTATTGTTCACTCGTATTCCTGTATCCGAATTACTGCGTGGAGGTGTGGGGTAACATGTACAAAAAAAGAGCCATGCAGGACTGACTAACAGTTTTACGCTTTTACTGCGAGCGAGGCAGATATCTTAGTGTTAAACACTCTGTGATTTACTTATACAATGTTGTTGGGCTTCGCCAGTTGGAAAAGCCTACCAAAAATAGGCGAAACTCTTAGTTGTCCCTCTCCACGGAAGTCTTTAGTAAAAGGCGAAAGGCTTATTCGGGCTGAAGAGAGACCAGAATAATGAATAAGATTGATGCAAATGATGGAAATGGGTGTTGGTGCTGTCGCCTATCAGAATGACGGTCCTGCTTTTTGGCTAGGTGCAGAGCAACTGAAAGGTCTTACATTGACTAGCATTCCACGCCACCCTTAAACCATAGATTCCAAATCAGAACAATGAATGGGTGTCACTTATTATGTACAGACAGACTGAGGGAAAGTTTTCTCTGGGATTAAAACAGCAGCTCTACTCTGACAGCCTGCTCCGCGTTTCTCTGAGAAGCCTCAGATGTGGGAGCATCAGCGTGGAAGGAACATCAACATACTGTTCCACCTCCCCATAGGGTAATGGAACCCCGGTCTCCTGCGTGACAAGCCGGGATACTGGCCACTATACTAACGAAGATCCACCTGGTGAGCATTCACAGAAATATGTTAAACATATCTTTTGTCACAATGAAAACGTATCTGCAGACAGATGGTTACGATAAGCCTAATTTAGCTGGACAAATGAAATGGGCCCATGTATGTCCTAGGACAGGGATGGGCGAATATTTTGGTTCAAGGGCCGGTTACAGTTTTGAAGACCATGTGAGAGGCCACATTCAAGTTTATTCAAGTTTCCTTTCGGCTTTTTGGCTCATCAAATGAGGAAGAAGCTTCAAAAAGGGACTTGACTGTAGGACATGTTTTGAGCAGAAACTGGCACACAGAATTAAAATCGCTTTAGAGATACGACAACCGTACAAAATGTAGGTGGAACGATTTAACTGGCTTGGGGACAACCCGCTGGTTTGCAGACCATGGCTTTAAACATTCACTTTAAAATTAAAGGAAATTCACACTCTGTATTGTTCACTCGTATTCCTGTATCCGAATTACTGCGTGGAGGTGTGGGTAACATGTACAAAAAAAGAGCCATGCAGGACTGACTAACAGTTTTACGCTTTTACTGCGAGCGAGGCAGATATCTTAGTGTTAAGCACTCTGTGATTTACTTATACAATGTTGTTGGGCTTCACCAGTTGGAAAAGCCTACCAAAAATTGGCGAAACTCTTTGTTGTCCCTCTCCACGGAAGTCTTTAGTAAAAGGCGAAAGGCTTATTCGGGCTGAAGAGAAACCAGAGTAATTAATAAGATTGATGCAAATGATGGAAATGAGTGTTGGTGCCGTCGCCTATCAGAATGACGGTCCTGCTTTTTGGCTAGGTGCAGAGCGACTGAAAGGTCTTACATTGACTAGCAGTCCACGCCACCCTTTAACCATCGATTCCAAATCAGAACAATGAATGGGTGTCACTTATTGTGTACAGACAGACTGAGGGAAAGTTTTCTCTGGGATTAAAACAGCAGCACTACTGTGACAGCCTGCTCCGCATTTGCCTGAAAACCCTGAGACGTGGATGGATCATCAACATACTATTCCACCTCCCCGTCGGGGAATTGAACCCCGGTCTCCTGCGTGACAAGCAGGGATACTGGCCACTATACTAACGAGGATACGCCGGGTGAATATTCACAGAGCAAAGTTAAAAAATATCTTTTGTCACAAGGAAAACGTATCTGCAGACAGATGGTTACGGTAAGCCTAATTTAGCTGGACAAATGAAATGGGCCCATGTATGTCCTAGGCCAGGGATGGGCTAATATTTTGGTTCAAGGGCCGGTTACAGTTTTGAAGACCATGTGAGAGGCCACATTCAAGTTTATTCAAGTTTCCTTTAGGCTTTTTGGCTCATCAAATGAGGAAGAAGCTTCAAAATGGGACTTGACTGTAGGACATGTTTTGAGCAGAAACTGGCACACAGAATTAAAATCGCTTTAGAGATACGACAACCGTACAAAATGTAGGTGGAACGATTTAACTGGCTTGGGGACAACCCGCTGGTTTGCAGACAATGGCTTTAAACATTCACTTTAAAATTAAAGGAAATTCACACTCTGTATTGTTCACTCGTATTGCTGTATCCGAATTACTGCGTGGAGGTGTGGGGTAACATGTACAAAAAAAGAGCCATGCAGGACTGACTAACAGTTTTACGCTTTTACTGCGAGCGAGGCAGATATCTTAGTGTTAATGTGAGAGGCCACATTCAAGTTTATTCAAGTTTCCTTTCGGCTTTTTGGCTCATCAAATGAGGAAGAAGCTTCAAAATGGGACTTGACTGTAGGACATGTTTTGAGCAGAAACTGGCACACAGAATTAAAATCGCTTTAGAGATACGACAACCGTACAAAATGTAGGTGGAACGATTTAACTGGCTTGGGGACAACCCGCTGGTTTGCAGACCATGGCTTTAAACATTCACTTTAAAATTAAAGGAAATTCACACTCTGTATTGTTCACTCGTATTCCTGTATCCGAATTACTGCGTGGAGGTGTGGGGTAACATGTACAAAAAAAGAGCCATGCAGGACTGACTAACAGTTTTACGCTTTTACTGCGAGCGAGGCAGATATCTTAGTGTTAAACACTCTGTGATTTACTTATACAATGTTGTTGGGCTTCGCCAGTTGGAAAAGCCTACCAAAAATAGGCGAAACTCTTAGTTGTCCCTCTCCACGGAAGTCTTTAGTAAAAGGCGAAAGGCTTATTCGGGCTGAAGAGAGACCAGAATAATGAATAAGATTGATGCAAATGATGGAAATGGGTGTTGGTGCTGTCGCCTATCAGAATGACGGTCCTGCTTTTTGGCTAGGTGCAGAGCAACTGAAAGGTCTTACATTGACTAGCATTCCACGCCACCCTTAAACCATAGATTCCAAATCAGAACAATGAATGGGTGTCACTTATTATGTACAGACAGACTGAGGGAAAGTTTTCTCTGGGATTAAAACAGCAGCTCTACTGTGACAGCCTGCTCCGCGTTTCTCTGAGAAGCCTCAGATGTGGGAGCATCAGCGTGGAAGGAACATCAACATACTGTTCCACCTCCCCATAGGGTAATGGAACCCCGGTCTCCTGCGTGACAAGCCGGGATACTGGCCACTATACTAACGAAGATCCACCTGGTGAGCATTCACAGAAATATGTTAAACATATCTTTTGTCACAATGAAAACGTATCTGCAGACAGATGGTTACGATAAGCCTAATTTAGCTGGACAAATGAAATGGGCCCATGTATGTCCTAGGACAGGGATGGGCGAATATTTTGGTTCAAGGGCCGGTTACAGTTTTGAAGACCATGTGAGAGGCCACATTCAAGTTTATTCAAGTTTCCTTTCGGCTTTTTGGCTCATCAAATGAGGAAGAAGCTTCAAAAAGGGACTTGACTGTAGGACATGTTTTGAGCAGAAACTGGCACACAGAATTAAAATCGCTTTAGAGATACGACAACCGTACAAAATGTAGGTGGAACGATTTAACTGGCTTGGGGACAACCCGCTGGTTTGCAGACCATGGCTTTAAACATTCACTTTAAAATTAAAGGAAATTCACACTCTGTATTGTTCACTCGTATTCCTGTATCCGAATTACTGCGTGGAGGTGTGGGTAACATGTACAAAAAAAGAGCCATGCAGGACTGACTAACAGTTTTACGCTTTTACTGCGAGCGAGGCAGATATCTTAGTGTTAAGCACTCTGTGATTTACTTATACAATGTTGTTGGGCTTCACCAGTTGGAAAAGCCTACCAAAAATTGGCGAAACTCTTTGTTGTCCCTCTCCACGGAAGTCTTTAGTAAAAGGCGAAAGGCTTATTCGGGCTGAAGAGAAACCAGAGTAATTAATAAGATTGATGCAAATGATGGAAATGAGTGTTGGTGCCGTCGCCTATCAGAATGACGGTCCTGCTTTTTGGCTAGGTGCAGAGCGACTGAAAGGTCTTACATTGACTAGCAGTCCACGCCACCCTTTAACCATCGATTCCAAATCAGAACAATGAATGGGTGTCACTTATTGTGTACAGACAGACTGAGGGAAAGTTTTCTCTGGGATTAAAACAGCAGCACTACTGTGACAGCCTGCTCCGCATTTGCCTGAAAACCCTGAGACGTGGATGGATCATCAACATACTATTCCACCTCCCCGTCGGGGAATTGAACCCCGGTCTCCTGCGTGACAAGCAGGGATACTGGCCACTATACTAACGAGGATACGCCGGGTGAATGTTCACAGAGCAAAGTTAAAAAATATCTTTTGTCACAAGGAAAACGTATCTGCAGACAGATGGTTACGGTAAGCCTAATTTAGCTGGACAAATGAAATGGGCCCATGTATGTCCTAGGCCAGGGATGGGCTAATATTTTGGTTCAAGGGCCGGTTACAGTTTTGAAGACCTTGTGAGAGGCCACATTCAAGTTTATTCAAGTTTCCTTTAGGCTTTTTGGCTCATCAAATGAGGAAGAAGCTTCAAAATGGGACTTGACTGTAGGACATGTTTTGAGCAGAAACTGGCACACAGAATTAAAATCGCTTTAGAGATACGACAACCGTACAAAATGTAGGTGGAACGATTTAACTGGCTTGGGGACAACCCGCTGGTTTGCAGACAATGGCTTTAAACATTCACTTTAAAATTAAAGGAAATTCACACTCTGTATTGTTCACTCGTATTGCTGTATCCGAATTACTGCGTGGAGGTGTGGGTAACATGTACGAAAAAAGAGCCATGCAGGACTGACTAACAGTTTTACGCTTTTACTGCGAGCGAGGCAGATATCTTAGTGTTAAGCACTCTGTGATTTACTTATACAATGTTGTTGGGCTTCACCAGTTGGAAAAGCCTACCAAAAATTGGCGAAACTCTTAGTTGTCCCTCTCCACGGAAGTCTTTAGTAAAAGGCGAAAGGCTTATTCGGGCTGAAGAGAAACCAGAGTAATTAATAAGATTGATGCAAATGATGGAAATGGGTGTTGGTGCCGTCGCCTATCAGAATGACGGTCCTGCTTTTTGGCTAGGTGCAGAGCGACTGAAAGGTCTTACATTGACTAGCAGTCCACGCCACCCTTTAACCATCGATTCCAAATCAGAACAATGAATGGGTGTCACTTATTATGTACAGACAGACTGAGGGAAAGTTTTCTCTGGGATTAAAACAGCAGCACTACTGTGACAGCCTGCTCCGCATTTGCCTGAGACGTGGATGGATCATCAACATACTATTCCACCTCCCCGTCGGGGAATTGAACCCCGGTCTCCTGCGTGACAAGCAGGGAAACTGGCCACAATACTAACGAGGATACGCCGGGTGAATATTCACAGAGCAAAGTTAAAAAATATCTTTTGTCACAAGGAAAACGTATCTGCAGACAGATGGTTATTCAAGTTTCCTTTCGGCTTTTTGGCTCATCAAATGAGGAAGAAGCTTCAAAATGGGACTTGACTGTAGGACATGTTTTGAGCAGAAACTGGCACACAGAATAAAAATCGCTTTAGAGATACGACAACCGTACAAAATGTAGGTGGAACGATTTAACTGGCTTGGGGACAACCCGCTGGTTTGCAGACCATGGCTTTAAACATTCACTTTAAAATGAAAGGAAGTTCACACTCTGTATTGTTCACTCGTATTCCTGTATCCGAATTACTGCGTGGAGGTGTGGGGTACCATGTACAAAAAAAGAGCCATGCAGGACTGACTAACAGTTTTACGCTTTTACTGCGAGCGAGGCAGATATCTTAGTGTTAAGCACTCTGTGATTTACTTATACAATGTTGTTGGGCTTCGCCAGTTGGAAAAGCCTACCAAAAATTGGCGAAACTCTTAGTTGTCCCTCTCCACGGAAGTCTTTAGTAAAAGGCGAAAGGCTTATTCGGGCTGAAGAGAAACCAGAGTAATTAATAAGATTGATGCAAATGATGGAAATGGGTGTTGGATCTGTCGCCTATCAGAATGACGGTCCTGCTTTTTGGCTAGGTGCAGAGCGACTGAAAGGTCTTACATTGACTAGCAGTCCACGCCACCCTTTAACCATCGATTCCAAATCAGAACAATGAATGGGTGTCACTTATTATGTACAGACAGACTGAGGGAAAGTTTTCTCTGGGATTAAAACAGCAGCACTATTGTGACAGCCTGCTCCGCATTTGCCTGAAAAGTCTAAGACGTGGATGGATCATCAACATACTATTCCACCTCCCCGTCGGGGAATTGAACCCCGGTCTCCTGCGCGACAAGAAGGGAAACTGGCCACAATACTAACGAAGATACGCCGGGTGAATATTCACAGAGCAAAGTTAAAAAATATCTTTTGTCACAAGGAAAACCTATCTGCAGACAGATGGTTACGGTAAGCCTAATTTAGCTGGACAAATGAAATGGGCCCATGTATGTCCTAGGCCAGGGATGGGCTAATATTTTGGTTCAAGGGCCGGTTACAGTTTTGAAGACCATGTGAGAGGCCACATTCAAGTTTATTCAAGTTTCCTTTCGGCTTTTTGGCTCATCAAATGAGGAAGAAGCTTCAAAATGGGACTTGACTGTAGGACATGTTTTGAGCAGAAACTGGCACACAGAATTAAAATCGCTTTAGAGATACGACAACCGTACAAAATGTAGGTGGAACGATTTAACTGGCTTGGGGACAACCCGCTGGTTTGCAGACCATGGCTTTAAACATTCACTTTAAAATTAAAGGAAATTCACACTCTGTATTGTTCACTCGTATTCCTGTATCCGAATTACTGCGTGGAGGTGTGGGGTAACATGTACAAAAAAAGAGCCATGCAGGACTGACTAACAGTTTTACGCTTTTACTGCGAGCGAGGCAGATATCTTAGTGTTAATGTGAGAGGCCACATTCAAGTTTATTCAAGTTTCCTTTCGGCTTTTTGGCTCATCAAATGAGGAAGAAGCTTCAAAATGGGACTTGACTGTAGGACATGTTTTGAGCAGAAACTGGCACACAGAATTAAAATCGCTTTAGAGATACGACAACCGTACAAAATGTAGGTGGAACGATTTAACTGGCTTGGGGACAACCCGCTGGTTTGCAGACCATGGCTTTAAACATTCACTTTAAAATTAAAGGAAATTCACACTCTGTATTGTTCACTCGTATTCCTGTATCCGAATTACTGCGTGGAGGTGTGGGGTAACATGTACAAAAAAAGAGCCATGCAGGACTGACTAACAGTTTTACGCTTTTACTGCGAGCGAGGCAGATATCTTAGTGTTAAACACTCTGTGATTTACTTATACAATGTTGTTGGGCTTCGCCAGTTGGAAAAGCCTACCAAAAATAGGCGAAACTCTTGGTTGTCCCTCTCCACGGAAGTCTTTAGTAAAAGGCGAAAGGCTTATTCGGGCTGAAGAGAGACCAGAATAATGAATAAGATTGATGCAAATGATGGAAATGGGTGTTGGTGCTGTCGCCTATCAGAATGACGGTCCTGCTTTTTGGCTAGGTGCAGAGCAACTGAAAGGTCTTACATTGACTAGCATTCCACGCCACCCTTAAACCATAGATTCCAAATCAGAACAATGAATGGGTGTCACTTATTATGTACAGACAGACTGAGGGAAAGTTTTCTCTGGGATTAAAACAGCAGCTCTACTGTGACAGCCTGCTCCGCGTTTCTCTGAGAAGCCTCAGATGTGGGAGCATCAGCGTGGAAGGAACATCAACATACTGTTCCACCTCCCCATAGGGTAATGGAACCCCGGTCTCCTGCGTGACAAGCCGGGATACTGGCCACTATACTAACGAAGATCCACCTGGTGAGCATTCACAGAAATATGTTAAACATATCTTTTGTCACAATGAAAACGTATCTGCAGACAGATGGTTACGATAAGCCTAATTTAGCTGGACAAATGAAATGGGCCCATGTATGTCCTAGGACAGGGATGGGCGAATATTTTGGTTCAAGGGCCGGTTACAGTTTTGAAGACCATGTGAGAGGCCACATTCAAGTTTATTCAAGTTTCCTTTCGGCTTTTTGGCTCATCAAATGAGGAAGAAGCTTCAAAAAGGGACTTGACTGTAGGACATGTTTTGAGCAGAAACTGGCACACAGAATTAAAATCGCTTTAGAGATACGACAACCGTACAAAATGTAGGTGGAACGATTTAACTGGCTTGGGGACAACCCGCTGGTTTGCAGACCATGGCTTTAAACATTCACTTTAAAATTAAAGGAAATTCACACTCTGTATTGTTCACTCGTATTCCTGTATCCGAATTACTGCGTGGAGGTGTGGGTAACATGTACAAAAAAAGAGCCATGCAGGACTGACTAACAGTTTTACGCTTTTACTGCGAGCGAGGCAGATATCTTAGTGTTAAGCACTCTGTGATTTACTTATACAATGTTGTTGGGCTTCACCAGTTGGAAAAGCCTACCAAAAATTGGCGAAACTCTTTGTTGTCCCTCTCCACGGAAGTCTTTAGTAAAAGGCGAAAGGCTTATTCGGGCTGAAGAGAAACCAGAGTAATTAATAAGATTGATGCAAATGATGGAAATGAGTGTTGGTGCCGTCGCCTATCAGAATGACGGTCCTGCTTTTTGGCTAGGTGCAGAGCGACTGAAAGGTCTTACATTGACTAGCAGTCCACGCCACCCTTTAACCATCGATTCCAAATCAGAACAATGAATGGGTGTCACTTATTGTGTACAGACAGACTGAGGGAAAGTTTTCTCTGGGATTAAAACAGCAGCACTACTGTGACAGCCTGCTCCGCATTTGCCTGAAAACCCTGAGACGTGGATGGATCATCAACATACTATTCCACCTCCCCGTCGGGGAATTGAACCCCGGTCTCCTGCGTGACAAGCAGGGATACTGGCCACTATACTAACGAGGATACGCCGGGTGAATATTCACAGAGCAAAGTTAAAAAATATCTTTTGTCACAAGGAAAACGTATCTGCAGACAGATGGTTACGGTAAGCCTAATTTAGCTGGACAAATGAAATGGGCCCATGTATGTCCTAGGCCAGGGATGGGCTAATATTTTGGTTCAAGGGCCGGTTACAGTTTTGAAGACCATGTGAGAGGCCACATTCAAGTTTATTCAAGTTTCCTTTAGGCTTTTTGGCTCATCAAATGAGGAAGAAGCTTCAAAATGGGACTTGACTGTAGGACATGTTTTGAGCAGAAACTGGCACACAGAATTAAAATCGCTTTAGAGATACGACAACCGTACAAAATGTAGGTGGAACGATTTAACTGGCTTGGGGACAACCCGCTGGTTTGCAGACAATGGCTTTAAACATTCACTTTAAAATTAAAGGAAATTCACACTCTGTATTGTTCACTCGTATTCCTGTATCCGAATTACTGCGTGGAGGTGTGGGTAACATGTACGAAAAAAGAGCCATGCAGGACTGACTAACAGTTTTACGCTTTTACTGCGAGCGAGGCAGATATCTTAGTGTTAAGCACTCTGTGATTTACTTATACAATGTTGTTGGGCTTCACCAGTTGGAAAAGCCTACCAAAAATTGGCGAAACTCTTAGTTGTCCCTCTCCACGGAAGTCTTTAGTAAAAGGCGAAAGGCTTATTCGGGCTGAAGAGAAACCAGAGTAATTAATAAGATTGATGCAAATGATGGAAATGGGTGTTGGTGCCGTCGCCTATCAGAATGACGGTCCTGCTTTTTGGCTAGGTGCAGAGCGACTGAAAGGTCTTACATTGACTAGCAGTCCACGCCACCCTTTAACCATCGATTCCAAATCAGAACAATGAATGGGTGTCACTTATTATGTACAGACAGACTGAGGGAAAGTTTTCTCTGGGATTAAAACAGCAGCACTACTGTGACAGCCTGCTCCGCATTTGCCTGAGACGTGGATGGATCATCAACATACTATTCCACCTCCCCGTCGGGGAATTGAACCCCGGTCTCCTGCGTGACAAGCAGGGAAACTGGCCACAATACTAACGAGGATACGCCGGGTGAATATTTACAGAGCAAAGTTAAAAAATATCTTTTGTCACAAGGAAAACGTATCTGCAGACAGATGGTTATTCAAGTTTCCTTTCGGCTTTTTGGCTCATCAAATGAGGAAGAAGCTTCAAAATGGGACTTGACTGTAGGACATGTTTTGAGCAGAAACTGGCACACAGAATAAAAATCGCTTTAGAGATACGACAACCGTACAAAATGTAGGTGGAACGATTTAACTGGCTTGGGGACAACCCGCTGGTTTGCAGACCATGGCTTTAAACATTCACTTTAAAATGAAAGGAAGTTCACACTCTGTATTGTTCACTCGTATTCCTGTATCCGAATTACTGCGTGGAGGTGTGGGGTAACATGTACAAAAAAAGAGCCATGCAGGACTGACTAACAGTTTTACGCTTTTACTGCGAGCGAGGCAGATATCTGAGTGTTAAGCACTCTGTGATTTACTTATACAATGTTGTTGGGCTTCGCCAGTTGGAAAAGCCTACCAAAAATTGGCGAAACTCTTAGTTGTCCCTCTCCACGGAAGTCTTTAGTAAAAGGCGAAAGGCTTATTCGGGCTGAAGAGAAACCAGAGTAATTAATAAGATTGATGCAAATGATGGAAATGGGTGTTGGATCCGTCGCCTATCAGAATGACGGTCCTGCTTTTTGGCTAGGTGCAGAGCGACTGAAAGGTCTTACATTGACTAGCAGTCCACGCCACCCTTTAACCATCGATTCCAAATCAGAACAATGAATGGGTGTCACTTATTATGTACAGACAGACTGAGGGAAAGTTTTCTCTGGGATTAAAACAGCAGCACTATTGTGACAGCCTGCTCCGCATTTGCCTGAATAGTCTGAGACGTGGATGGATCATCAACATACTATTCCACCTCCCCGTCGGGGAATTGAACCCCGGTCTCCTGCGTGACAAGCAGGGAAACTGGCCACAATACTAACGAGGATACGCCGGGTGAATATTCACAGAGCAAAGTTAAAAAATATCTTTTGTCACAAGGAAAACGTATCTGCAGACAGATGGTTACGGTAAGCCTAATTTAGCTGGACAAATGAAATGGGCCCATGTATGTCCTAGGCCAGGGATGGGCGAATATTTTGGTTCAAGGGCCGGTTACAGTTTTGAAGACCATGTGAGAGGCCACATTCAAGTTTATTCAAGTTTCCTTTCGGCTTTTTGGCTCATCAAATGAGGAAGAAGCTTCAAAATGGGACTTGACTGTAGGACATGTTTTAAGCAGAAACTGGCACACAGAATTAAAATCGCTTTAGAGATACGACAACCGTACAAAATGTAGGTGGAACGATTTAACTGGCTTGGGGACAACCCGCTGGTTTGCAGACCATGGCTTTAAACATTCACTTTAAAATTAAAGGAAATTCACACTCTGTATTGTTCACTCGTATTCCTGTATCCGAATTACTGCGTGGAGGTGTGGGGTAACATGTACAAAAAAAGAGCCATGCAGGACTGACTAACAGTTTTACGCTTTTACTGCGAGCGAGGCAGATATCTTAGTGTTAATGTGAGAGGCCACATTCAAGTTTATTCAAGTTTCCTTTCGGCTTTTTGGCTCATCAAATGAGGAAGAAGCTTCAAAATGGGACTTGACTGTAGGACATGTTTTGAGCAGAAACTGGCACACAGAATTAAAATCGCTTTAGAGATACGACAACCGTACAAAATGTAGGTGGAACGATTTAACTGGCTTGGGGACAACCCGCTGGTTTGCAGACCATGGCTTTAAACATTCACTTTAAAATTAAAGGAAATTCACACTCTGTATTGTTCACTCGTATTCCTGTATCCGAATTACTGCGTGGAGGTGTGGGGTAACATGTACAAAAAAGGAGCCATGCAGGACTGACTAACAGTTTTACGCTTTTACTGCGAGCGAGGCAGATATCTTAGTGTTAAACACTCTGTGATTTACTTATACAATGTTGTTGGGCTTCGCCAGTTGGAAAAGCCTACCAAAAATAGGCGAAACTCTTAGTTGTCCCTCTCCACGGAAGTCTTTAGTAAAAGGCGAAAGGCTTATTCGGGCTGAAGAGAGACCAGAATAATGAATAAGATTGATGCAAATGATGGAAATGGGTGTTGGTGCTGTCGCCTATCAGAATGACGGTCCTGCTTTTTGGCTAGGTGCAGAGCAACTGAAAGGTCTTACATTGACTAGCATTCCACGCCACCCTTAAACCATAGATTCCAAATCAGAACAATGAATGGGTGTCACTTATTATGTACAGACAGACTGAGGGAAAGTTTTCTCTGGGATTAAAACAGCAGCTCTACTGTGACAGCCTGCTCCGCGTTTCTCTGAGAAGCCTCAGATGTGGGAGCATGAGCGTGGAAGGAACATCAACATACTGTTCCACCTCCCCATAGGGTAATGGAACCCCGGTCTCCTGCGTGACAAGCCGGGATACTGGCCACTATACTAACGAAGATCCACCTGGTGAGCATTCACAGAAATATGTTAAACATATCTTTTGTCACAACGAAAACGTATCTGCAGACAGATGGTTACGGTAAGCCTAATTTAGCTGGACAAATGAAATGGGCCCATGTATGTCCTAGGACAGGGATGGGCGAATATTTTGGTTCAAGGGCCGGTTACAGTTTTGAAGACCATGTGAGAGGCCACATTCAAGTTTATTCAAGTTTCCTTTCGGCTTTTTGGCTCATCAAATGAGGAAGAAGCTTCAAAAAGGGACTTGACTGTAGGACATGTTTTGAGCAGAAACTGGCACACAGAATTAAAATCGCTTTAGAGATACGACAACCGTACAAAATGTAGGTGGAACGATTTAACTGGCTTGGGGACAACCCGCTGGTTTGCAGACCATGGCTTTAAACATATACTTTAAAATTAAAGGAAATTCACACTCTGTATTGTTCACTCGTATTCCTGTATCCGAATTACTGTGTGGAGGTGTGGGTAACATGTACAAAAAAAGAGCCATGCAGGACTGACTAACAGTTTTACGCTTTTACTGCGAGCGAGGCAGATATCTTAGTGTTAAGCACTCTGTGATTTACTTATACAATGTTGTTGGGCTTCACCAGTTGGAAAAGCCTACGAAAAATTGGCGAAACTCTTTGTTGTCCCTCTCCACGGAAGTCTTTAGTAAAAGGCGAAAGGCTTATTCGGGCTGAAGAGAAACCAGAGTAATTAATAAGATTGATACAAATGATGGAAATGAGTGTTGGTGCCGTCGCCTATCAGAATGACGGTCCTGCTTTTTGGCTAGGTGCAGAGCGACTGAAAGGTCTTACATTGACTAGCAGTCCACGCCACCCTTTAACCATCGATTCCAAATCAGAACAATGAATGGGTGTCACTTATTGTGTACAGACAGACTGAGGGAAAGTTTTCTCTGGGATTAAAACAGCAGCACTACTGTGACAGCCTGCTCCGCATTTGCCTGAAAACCCTGAGACGTGGATGGATCATCAACATACTATTCCACCTCCCCGTCGGGGAATTGAACCCCGGTCTCCTGCGTGACAAGCAGGGAAACTGGCCACAATACTAACGAGGATACGCCGGGTGAATATTCACAGAGCAAAGTTAAAAAATATCTTTTGTCACAAGGAAAACGTATCTGCAGACAGATGGTTACGGTAAGCCTAATTTAGCTGGACAAATGAAATGGGCCCATGTATGTCCTAGGCCAGGGATGGGCGAATATTTTGGTTCAAGGGCCGGTTACAGTTTTGAAGACCATGTGAGAGGCCACATTCAAGTTTATTCAAGTTTCCTTTCGGCTTTTTGGCTCATCAAATGAGGAAGAAGCTTCAAAATGGGACTTGACTGTAGGACATGTTTTGAGCAGAAACTGGCACACAGAATTAAAATCGCTTTAGAGATACGACAACCGTACAAAATGTAGGTGGAACGATTTAACTGGCTTGGGGACAACCCGCTGGTTTGCAGACCATGGCTTTAAACATTCACTTTAAAATTAAAGGAAATTCACACTCTGTATTGTTCACTCGTATTCCTGTATCCGAATTACTGCGTGGAGGTGTGGGGTAACATGTACAAAAAAAGAGCCATGCAGGACTGACTAACAGTTTTACGCTTTTACTGCGAGCGAGGCAGATATCTTAGTGTTAATGTGAGAGGCCACATTCAAGTTTATTCAAGTTTCCTTTCGGCTTTTTGGCTCATCAAATGAGGAAGAAGCTTCAAAATGGGACTTGACTATAGGACATGTTTTGAGCAGAAACTGGCACACAGAATTAAAATCGCTTTAGAGATACGACAACCGTACAAAATGTAGGTGGAACGATTTAACTGGCTTGGGGACAACCCGCTGGTTTGCAGACCATGGCTTTAAACATTCACTTTAAAATTAAAGGAAATTCACACTTTGTATTGTTCACTCGTATTCCTGTATCCGAATTACTGCGTGGAGGTGTGGGGTAACATGTACAAAAAAAGAGCCATGCAGGACTGACTAACAGTTTTACGCTTTTACTGCGAGCGACGCAGATATCTTAGTGTTAAACACTCTCTGATTTACTTATACAATGTTGTTGGGCTTCGCCAGTTGGAAAAGCCTACCAAAAATAGGCGAAACTCTTAGTTGTCCCTCTCCACGGAAGTCTTTAGTAAAAGGCGAAAGGCTTATTCGGGCTGAAGAGAGACCAGAATAATGAATAAGATTGATGCAAATGATGGAAATGGGTGTTGGTGCTGTCGCCTATCAGAATGACGGTCCTGCTTTTTGGCTAGGTGCAGAGCAACTGAAAGGTCTTACATTGACTAGCATTCCACGCCACCCTTAAACCATAGATTCCAAATCAGAACAATGAATGGGTGTCACTTATTATGTACAGACAGACTGAGGGAAAGTTTTCTCTGGGATTAAAACAGCAGCTCTACTGTGACAGCCTGCTCCGCGTTTCTCTGAGAAGCCTCAGATGTGGGAGCATGAGCGTGGAAGGAACATCAACATACTGTTCCACCTCCCCATAGGGTAATGGAACCCCGGTCTCCTGCGTGACAAGCCGGGATACTGGCCACTATACTAACGAAGATCCACCTGGTGAGCATTCACAGAAATATGTTA
This sequence comes from Zeus faber, assembly GCF_960531495.2. Lineage (NCBI taxonomy): Eukaryota > Metazoa > Chordata > Actinopteri > Zeiformes > Zeidae > Zeus > Zeus faber. The sequence goes on from NC_137207.1 coordinate 8,850,108, forward strand.
AACATATCTTTTGTCACAACGAAAACGTATCTGCAGACAGATGGTTACGGTAAGCCTAATTTAGCTGGACAAATGAAATGGGCCCATGTATGTCCTAGGACAGGGATGGGCGAATATTTTGGTTCAAGGGCCGGTTACAGTTTTGAAGACCATGTGAGAGGCCACATTCAAGTTTATTCAAGTTTCCTTTCGGCTTTTTGGCTCATCAAATGAGGAAGAAGCTTCAAAAAGGGACTTGACTGTAGGACATGTTTTGAGCAGAAACTGGCACACAGAATTAAAATCGCTTAAGAGATACGACAACCGTACAAAATGTAGGTGGAACGATTTATCTGGCTTGGGGACAACCCGCTGGTTTGCAGACCATGGCTTTAAACATTCACTTTAAAATTAAAGGAAATTCACACTCTGTATTGTTCACTCGTATTCCTGTATCCGAATTACTGTGTGGAGGTGTGGGTAACATGTACAAAAAAAGAGCCATGCAGGACTGACTAACAGTTTTACGCTTTTACTGCGAGCGAGGCAGATATCTTAGTGTTAAGCACTCTGTGATTTACTTATACAATGTTGTTGGGCTTCACCAGTTGGAAAAGCCTACCAAAAATTGGCGAAACTCTTTGTTGTCCCTCTCCACGGAAGTCTTTAGTAAAAGGCGAAAGGCTTATTCGGGCTGAAGAGAAACCAGGGTAATTAATAAGATTGATGCAAATGATGGAAATGAGTGTTGGTGCCGTCGCCTATCAGAATGACGGTCCTGCTTTTTGGCTAGGTGCAGAGCGACTGAAAGGTCTTACATTGACTAGCAGTCCACGCCACCCTTTAACCATCGATTCCAAATCAGAACAATGAATGGGTGTCACTTATTGTGTACAGACAGACTGAGGGAAAGTTTTCTCTGGGATTAAAACAGCAGCACTACTGTGACAGCCTGCTCCGCATTTGCCTGAAAACCCTGAGACGTGGATGGATCATCAACATACTATTCCACCTCCCCGTCGGGGAATTGAACCCCGGTCTCCTGCGTGACAAGCAGGGATACTGGCCACTATACTAACGAGGATACGCCGGGTGAATATTCACAGAGCAAAGTTAAAAAATATCTTTTGTCACAAGGAAAACGTATCTGCAGACAGATGGTTACGGTAAGCCTAATTTAGCTGGACAAATGAAATGGGCCCATGTATGTCCTAGGCCAGGGATGGGCTAATATTTTGGTTCAAGGGCCGGTTACAGTTTTGAAGACCATGTGAGAGGCCACATTCAAGTTTATTCAAGTTTCCTTTCGGCTTTTTGGCTCATCAAATGAGGAAGAAGCTTCAAAATGGGACTTGACTGTAGGACATGTTTTGAGCAGAAACTGGCACACAGAATTAAAATCGCTTTAGAGATACGACAACCGTACAAAATGTAGGTGGAACGATTTAACTGGCTTGGGGACAACCCGCTGGTTTGCAGACAATGGCTTTAAACATTCACTTTAAAATTAAAGGAAATTCACACTCTGTATTGTTCACTCGTATTCCTGTATCCGAATTACTGCGTGGAGGTGTGGGTAACATGTACGAAAAAAGAGCCATGCAGGACTGACTAACAGTTTTACGCTTCTACTGCGAGCGAGGCAGATATCTTAGTGTTAAGCACTCTGTGATTTCCTTATACAATGTTGTTGGGCTTCACCAGTTGGAAAAGCCTACCAAAAATTGGCGAACTCTTAGTTGTCCCTCTCCACGGAAGTCTTTAGTAAAAGGCGAAAGGCTTATTCGTGCTGAAGAGAAACCAGAGTAATTAATAAGATTGATGCAAATGATGGAAATGGGTGTTGGTGCCGTCGCCTATCAGAATGACGGTCCTGCTTTTTGGCTAGGTGCAGAGCGACTGAAAGGTCTTACATTGACTAGCAGTCCACGCCACCCTTTAACCATCGATTCCAAATCAGAACAATGAATGGGTGTCACTTATTATGTACAGACAGACTGAGGGAAAGTTTTCTCTGGGATTAAAACAGCAGCACTACTGTGACAGCCTGCTCCGCATTTGCCTGAGACGTGGATGGATCATCAACATACTATTCCACCTCCCCGTCGGGGAATTGAACCCCGGTCTCCTGCGTGACAAGCAGGGAAACTGGCCACAATACTAACGAGGATACGCCGGGTGAATATTCACAGAGCAAAGTTAAAAAATATCTTTTGTCACAAGGAAAACGTATCTGCAGACAGATGGTTACGGTAAGCCTAATTTAGCTGGACAAATGAAATGGGCCCATGTATGTCCTAGGCCAGGGATGGGCGAATATTTTGGTTCAAGGGCCGGTTACAGTTTTGAAGACCATGTGAGAGGCCACATTCAAGTTTATTCAAGTTTCCTTTCGGCTTTTTGGCTCATCAAATGAGGAAGAAGCTTCAAAATGGGACTTGACTGTAGGACATGTTTTGAGCAGAAACTGGCACACAGAATAAAAATCGCTTTAGAGATACGACAACCGTACAAAATGTAGGTGGAACGATTTAACTGGCTTGGGGACAACCCGCTGGTTTGCAGACCATGGCTTTAAACATTCACTTTAAAATGAAAGGAAGTTCACACTCTGTATTGTTCACTCGTATTCCTGTATCCGAATTACTGCGTGGAGGTGTGGGGTAACATGTACAAAAAAAGAGCCATGCAGGACTGACTAACAGTTTTACGCTTTTACTGCGAGCGAGGCAGATATCTTAGTGTTAAGCACTCTGTGATTTACTTATACAATGTTGTTGGGCTTCGCCAGTTGGAAAAGCCTACCAAAAATTGGCGAAACTCTTAGTTGTCCCTCTCCACGGAAGTCTTTAGTAAAAGGCGAAAGGCTTATTCGGGCTGAAGAGAAACCAGAGTAATTAGTAAGATTGATGCAAATGATGGAAATGGGTGTTGGATCCGTCGCCTATCAGAATGACGGTCCTGCTTTTTGGCTAGGTGCAGAGCGACTGAAAGGTCTTACATTGACTAGCAGTCCACGCCACCCTTTAACCATCGATTCCAAATCAGAACAATGAATGGGTGTCACTTATTATGTACAGACAGACTGAGGGAAAGTTTTCTCTGGGATTAAAACAGCAGCGATTGTGACAGCCTGCTCCGCATTTGCCTGAAAACCCTGAGACGTGGATGGATCATCAACATACTATTCCAGCTCCCCGTCGGGGAATTGAACCCCGGTCTCCTGCGTGACAAGCAGGGATACTGGCCACTATACTAACGAGGATACGCCGGGTGAATATTCACAGAGCAAAGTTAAAAAATATCTTTTGTCACAAGGAAAACGTATCTGCAGACAGATGGTTACGGTAAGCCTAATTTAGCTGGACAAATGAAATGGGCCCATGTATGTCCTAGGCCAGGGATGGGCTAATATTTTGGTTCAAGGGCCGGTTACAGTTTTGAAGACCATGTGAGAGGCCACATTCAAGTTTATTCATGTTTCCTTTCGGCTTTTTGGCTCATCAAATGAGGAAGAAGCTTCAAAATGGGACTTGACTGTAGGACATGTTTTGAGCAGAAACTGGCACACAGAATTAAAATCGCTTTAGAGATACGACAACCGTACAAAATGTAGGTGGAACGATTTAACTGGCTTGGGGACAACCCGCTGGTTTAGTCAGACCATGGCTTTAATCATCCACTTTAAAATGAATGGAAATTCACACTCTGAATTGTTCACTTCTATTCCTGTATCTGAATTACTGCGTGGAGGTGTGGGGTAACATGTACAAAAAAAGAGCCATGCAGGACTGACTAACAGTTTTACGCTTTTGCTGCGAGCGAGGCAGATATCTTAGTGTTAAACACTCTGTGATTTACTTATACAATGTTGTTGGGCTTCGCCAGTTGGAAAAGCCTACCAAAAATAGGCGAAACTCTTAGTTGTCCCTCTCCACGGAAGTCTTTAGTAAAAGGCGAAAGGCTTATTCGGGCTGAAGAGAGACCAGAGTAATGAATAAGATTGATGCAAATGATGGAAATGGGTGTTGGTGCTGTCGCCTATCAGAATGACGGTCCTGCTTTTTGGCTAGGTGCAGAGCAGCTGAAAGGTCTTACATTGACTAGCATTCCACGCCACCCTTAAACCATAGATTCCAAATCAGAACAATGAATGGGTGTCACTTATTATGTACAGACAGACTGAGGGAAAGTTTTCTCTGGGATTAAAACAGCAGCTCTACTGTGACAGCCTGCTCCGCGTTTCTCTGAGAAGCCTCAGATGTGGGAGCATGAGCGTGGAAGGAACATCAACATACTGTTCCACCTCCCCATAGGGTAATGGAACCCCGGTCTCCTGCGTGACAAGCCGGGATACTGGCCACTATACTAACGAAGATCCACCTGGTGAGCATTCACAGAAATATGTTAAATATATCTTTTGTCACAAGGAAAACGTATCTGCAGACAGATGGTTACGGTAAGCCTAATTTAGCTGGACAAATGAAATGGGCCCATGTATGTCCTAGGACAGGGATGGGCGAATATTTTGGTTCAAGGGCCGGTTACAGTTTTGAAGACCATGTGAGAGGCCACATTCAAGTTTATTCAAGTTTCCTAGGCTTTTTGGCTCATCAAATGAGGAAGAAGCTTCAAAAAGGGACTTGACTGTAGGACATGTTTTGAGCAGAAACTGGCACACAGAATTAAAATCGCTTTAGAGATACGACAACCGTACAAAATATAGGTGGAACGATTTAACCGGCTTGGGGACAACCCGCTGGTTTTTCAGACCATGGCTTTAAACATTCACTTTAAAATGAATGGAAATTCACACTCTGAATTGTTCACTTCTATTCCTGTATCTGAATTACTGCGTGGAGGTGTGGGGTAACATGTACAAAAAAAGAGCCATGCAGGACTGACTAACAGTTTTACGCTTTTACTGCGAGTGAGGCAGATATCTTAGTGTTTAGCACTCTGTGATTTACTTATACAATGTTGTTGGGCTTCGCCAGTTGGAAAAGCCTACCAAAAATAGGCGAAACTCTTAGTTGTCCCTCTCCACGGAAGTCTTTAGTAAAAGGCGAAAGGCTTATTCGGGCTGAAGAGAGACCAGAGTAATGAATAAGATTGATGCAAATGATGGAAATGGGTGTTGGTGCTGTCGCCTATCAGAATGACGGTCCTGCTTTTTGGCTAGGTGCAGAGCGACTGAAAGGTCTTACATTGACTAGCAGTCCACGCCACCCTTTAACCATCGATTCCAAATCAGAACAATGAATGGGTGTCACTTATTATGTACAGACAGACTGAGGGAAAGTTTTCACTGGGATTAAAACAGCAGCACTACTGTGACAGCCTGCTCCGCATTTCCCTGAAAACCCTGAGACGTGGATGGATCATCAACATACTATTCCACCTCCCCGTCGGGGAATTGAACCCCGGTCTCCTGCGTGACAAGCAGGGATACTGGCCACTATACTAACGAGGATACGCCGGGTGAATATTCACAGAGCAAAGTTAAAAAATATCTTTTGTCACAAGGAAAACGTATCTGCAGACAGATGGTTACGGTAAGCCTAATTTAGCTGGACAAATGAAATGGGCCCATGTATGTCCTAGGCCAGGGATGGGCTAATATTTTGGTTCAAGGGCCGGTTACAGTTTTGAAGACCATGTGAGAGGCCACATTCAAGTTTATTCATGTTTCCTTTCGGCTTTTTGGCTCATCAAATGAGGAAGAAGCTTCAAAATGGGACTTGACTGTAGGACATGTTTTGAGCAGAAACTGGCACACAGAATTAAAATCGCTTTAGAGATACGACAACCGTACAAAATGTAGGTGGAACGATTTAACTGGCTTGGGGACAACCCGCTGGTTTTTCAGACCATGGCTTTAATCATCCACTTTAAAATGAATGGAAATTCACACTCTGAATTGTTCACTTCTATTCCTGTATCTGAATTACTGCGTGGAGGTGTGGGGTAACATGTACAAAAAAAGAGCCATGCAGGACTGACTAACAGTTTTACGCTTTTGCTGCGAGCGAGGCAGATATCTTAGTGTTAAACACTCTGTGATTTACTTATACAATGTTGTTGGGCTTCGCCAGTTGGAAAAGCCTACCAAAAATAGGCGAAACTCTTAGTTGTCCCTCTCCACGGAAGTCTTTAGTAAAAGGCGAAAGGCTTATTCGGGCTGAAGAGAGACCAGAGTAATGAATAAGATTGATGCAAATGATGGAAATGGGTGTTGGTGCTGTCGCCTATCAGAATGACGGTCCTGCTTTTTGGCTAGGTGCAGAGCAGCTGAAAGGTCTTACATTGACTAGCATTCCACGCCACCCTTAAACCATAGATTCCAAATCAGAACAATGAATGGGTGTCACTTATTATGTACAGACAGACTGAGGGAAAGTTTTCTCTGGGATTAAAACAGCAGCTCTACTGTGACAGCCTGCTCCGCGTTTCTCTGAGAAGCCTCAGATGTGGGAGCATGAGCGTGGAAGGAACATCAACATACTGTTCCACCTCCCCATAGGGTAATGGAACCCCGGTCTCCTGCGTGACAAGCCGGGATACTGGCCACTATACTAACGAAGATCCACCTGGTGAGCATTCACAGAAATATGTTAAATATATCTTTTGTCACAAGGAAAACGTATCTGCAGACAGATGGTTACGGTAAGCCTAATTTAGCTGGACAAATGAAATGGGCCCATGTATGTCCTAGGACAGGGATGGGCGAATATTTTGGTTCAAGGGCCGGATACAGTTTTGAAGACCATGTGAGAGGCCACATTCAAGTTTATTCAAGTTTCCTAGGCTTTTTGGCTCATCAAATGAGGAAGAAGCTTCAAAAAGGGACTTGACTGTAGGACATGTTTTGAGCAGAAACTGGCACACAGAATTAAAATCGCTTTAGAGATACGACAACCGTACAAAATATAGGTGGAACGATTTAACCGGCTTGGGGACAACCCGCTGGTTTTTCAGACCATGGCTTTAAACATTCACTTTAAAATGAATGGAAATTCACACTCTGAATTGTTCACTTCTATTCCTGTATCTGAATTACTGCGTGGAGGTGTGGGGTAACATGTACAAAAAAAGAGCCATGCAGGACTGACTAACAGTTTTACGCTTTTACTGCGAGTGAGGCAGATATCTTAGTGTTTAGCACTCTGTGATTTACTTATACAATGTTGTTGGGCTTCGCCAGTTGGAAAAGCCTACCAAAAATAGGCGAAACTCTTAGTTGTCCCTCTCCACGGAAGTCTTTAGTAAAAGGCGAAAGGCTTATTCGGGCTGAAGAGAGACCAGAGTAATGAATAAGATTGATGCAAATGGGTGTTGGTGCTGTCGCCTATCAGAATGACGGTCCTGCTTTTTGGCTAGGTGCAGAGCGACTGAAAGGTCTTACATTGACTAGCAGTCCACGCCACCCTTTAACCATCGATTCCAAATCAGAACAATGAATGGGTGTCACTTATTATGTACAGACAGACTGAGGGAAAGTTTTCCCTGGGATTAAAACAGCAGCACTACTGTGACAGCCTGCTCCGCATTTCCCTGAAAACCCTGAGACGTGGATGGATCATCAACATACTATTCCACCTCCCCGTCGGGGAATTGAACCCCGGTCTCCTGCGTGACAAGCAGGGATACTGGCCACTATACTAACGAGGATACGCCGGGTGAATATTCACAGAGCAAAGTTAAAAAATATCTTTTGTCACAAGGAAAACGTATCTGCAGACAGATGGTTACGGTAAGCCTAATTTAGCTGGACAAATGAAATGGGCCCATGTATGTCCTAGGCCAGGGATGGGCTAATATTTTGGTTCAAGGGCCGGTTACAGTTTTGAAGACCATGTGAGAGGCCACATTCAAGTTTATTCATGTTTCCTTTCGGCTTTTTGGCTCATCAAATGAGGAAGAAGCTTCAAAATGGGACTTGACTGTAGGACATGTTTTGAGCAGAAACTGGCACACAGAATTAAAATCGCTTTAGAGATACGACAACCGTACAAAATGTAGGTGGAACGATTTAACTGGCTTGGGGACAACCCGCTGGTTTTTCAGACCATGGCTTTAATCATCCACTTTAAAATGAATGGAAATTCACACTCTGAATTGTTCACTTCTATTCCTGTATCTGAATTACTGCGTGGAGGTGTGGGGTAACATGTACAAAAAAAGAGCCATGCAGGACTGACTAACAGTTTTACGCTTTTACTGCGAGCGAGGCAGATATCTTAGTGTTAAACACTCTGTGATTTACTTATACAATGTTGTTGGGCTTCGCCAGTTGGAAAAGCCTACCAAAAATAGGCGAAACTCTTAGTTGTCCTCTCCACGGAAGTCTTTAGTAAAAGGCGAAAGGCTTATTCGGGCTGAAGAGAGACCAGAGTAATGAATAAGATTGATGCAAATGATGGAAATGGGTGTTGGTGCTGTCGCCTATCAGAATGACGGTCCTGCTTTTTGGCTAGGTGCAGAGCAGCTGAAAGGTCTTACATTGACTAGCATTCCACGCCACCCTTAAACCATAGATTCCAAATCAGAACAATGAATGGGTGTCACTTATTATGTACAGACAGACTGAGGGAAAGTTTTCTCTGGGATTAAAACAGCAGCTCTACTGTGACAGCCTGCTCCGCGTTTCTCTGAGAAGCCTCAGATGTGGGAGCATGAGCGTGGAAGGAACATCAACATACTGTTCCACCTCCCCATAGGGTAATGGAACCCCGGTCTCCTGCGTGACAAGCCGGGATACTGGCCACTATACTAACGAAGATCCACCTGGTGAGCATTCACAGAAATATGTTAAATATATCTTTTGTCACAAGGAAAACGTATCTGCAGACAGATGGTTACGGTAAGCCTAATTTAGCTGGACAAATGAAATGGGCCCATGTATGTCCTAGGACAGGGATGGGCGAATATTTTGGTTCAAGGGCCGGTTACAGTTTTGAAGACCATGTGAGAGGCCACATTCAAGTTTATTCAAGTTTCCTAGGCTTTTTGGCTCATCAAATGAGGAAGAAGCTTCAAAAAGGGACTTGACTGTAGGACATGTTTTGAGCAGAAACTGGCACACAGAATTAAAATCGCTTTAGAGATACGACAACCGTACAAAATATAGGTGGAACGATTTAACCGGCTTGGGGACAACCCGCTGGTTTTTCAGACCATGGCTTTAAACATTCACTTTAAAATGAATGGAAATTCACACTCTGAATTGTTCACTTCTATTCCTGTATCTGAATTACTGCGTGGAGGTGTGGGGTAACATGTACAAAAAAAGAGCCATGCAGGACTGACTAACAGTTTTACGCTTTTGCTGCGAGCGAGGCAGATATCTTAGTGTTAAACACTCTGTGATTTACTTATACAATGTTGTTGGGCTTCGCCAGTTGGAAAAGCCTACCAAAAATAGGCGAAACTCTTAGTTGTCCCTCTCCACGGAAGTCTTTAGTAAAAGGCGAAAGGCTTTTCGGGCTGAAGAGAGACCAGAGTAATGAATAAGATTGATGCAAATGATGGAAATGGGTGTTGGTGCTGTCGCCTATCAGAATGACGGTCCTGCTTTTTGGCTAGGTGCAGAGCAGCTGAAAGGTCTTACATTGACTAGCATTCCACGCCACCCTTAAACCATAGATTCCAAATCAGAACAATGAATGGGTGTCACTTATTATGTACAGACAGACTGAGGGAAAGTTTTCTCTGGGATTAAAACAGCAGCACTACTGTGACAGCCTGCTCCGCATTTCCCTGAAAACCCTGAGACGTGGATGGATCATCAACATACAATTCCAGCTCCCCGTCGGGGAATTGAACCCCGGTCTCCTGCGTGACAAGCCGGGATACTGGCCACTATGCTAACGAGGATACGCCGGGAGAATATTCACAGAGCAAAGTTAAAAAATATCTTTTTTCACAAGGAAAACGTATCTGCAGACAGATGGTTACGGTAAGCCTAATTTAGCTGGACAAATGAAATGGGCCCATGTATGTCCTAGGCCAGGGATGGGCGAATATTTTGGTTCAAGGGCCGGTTACAGTTTTGAAGACCATGTGAGAGGCCACATTCAAGTTTATTCAAGTTTCCTTTCGGCTTTTTGGCTCATCAAATGAGGAAGAAGCTTCAAAATGGGACTTGACTGTAGGACATGTTTTGAGCAGAAACTGGCACACAGAATTAAAATCGCTTTAGAGATACGACAACCGTAGAAAATGTAGGTGGAACGATTTAACTGGCTTGGGGACAACCCGCTGGTTTGCAGACCATGGCTTTAAACATTCACTTTAAAATGAAAGGAAATTCACACTCTGTATTGTTCACTCGTATTCCTGTATCCGAATTACTGCGTGGAGGTGTGGGGAAACATGTACAAAAAAAGAGCCATGCAGGACTGACTAACAGTTTTACGCTTTTACTGCGAGCGAGGCAGATATCTTAGTGTTAAGCACTCTGTGATTTACTTATACAATGTTGTTGGGCTTCGCCAGTTGGAAAAGCCTACCAAAAATAGGCGAAACTCTTAGTTGTCCCTCTCCACGGAAGTCTTTAGTAAAAGGCGAAAGGCTTATTCGGGCTGAAGAGAGACCAGTGTATTGAATAAGATTGATGCAAATGATGGAAATGGGAGTTGGTGCTGTCGCCTATCAGAATGACGGTCCTGCTTTTTGGCTAGGTGCAGAGCGACTGAAAGGTCTTACATTGACTAGCAGTCCACGCCACCCTTTAACCATCGATTCCAAATCAGAACAATGAATGGGTGTCACTTATTATGTACAGACAGACCGAGGGAAAGTTTTCCCTGGGATTAAAACAGCAGCACTACTGTGACATCCTGCTCCGCATTTCTCTGAAAAGCCTCAGATGCGGGAGCATGAGCGTGGAAGGAACATCAACATACTGTTCCAACTCCCCATAGGGTAATGGAACCCCGGTCTCCTGCGTGACAAGCAGGGATACTGGCCACTATACTAACGAAGATCCACCTGGTGAGCATTCACAGAAATATGTTAAATATATCTTTTGTCACAAGGAAAACGTATCTGCAGACAGATGGTTACGGTAAGCCTAATTTAGCTGGACAAATGAAATGGGCCCATGTATGTCCTAGGACAGGGATGGGCGAATATTTTGGTTCAAGGGCCGGTTACAGTTTTGAAGACCATGTGAGAGGCCACATTCAAGTTTATTCAAGTTTCCTAGGCTTTTTGGCTCATCAAATGAGGAAGAAGCTTCAAAAAGGGACTTGACTGTAGGACATGTTTTGAGCAGAAACTGGCACACAGAATTAAAATCGCTTTAGAGATACGACAACCGTACAAAATATAGGTGGAACGATTTAACCGGCTTGGGGACAACCCGCTGGTTTTTCAGACCATGGCTTTAAACATTCACTTTAAAATGAATGGAAATTCACACTCTGAATTGTTCACTTCTATTCCTGTATCTGAATTACTGCGTGGAGGTGTGGGGTAACATGTACAAAAAAAGAGCCATGCAGGACTGACTAACAGTTTTACGCTTTTACTGCGAGTGAGGCAGATATCTTAGTGTTTAGCACTCTGTGATTTACTTATACAATGTTGTTGGGCTTCGCCAGTTGGAAAAGCCTACCAAAAATAGGCGAAACTCTTAGTTGTCCCTCTCCACGGAAGTCTTTAGTAAAAGGCGAAAGGCTTATTCGGGCTGAAGAGAGACCAGAGTAATGAATAAGATTGATGCAAATGATGGAAATGGGTGTTGGTGCTGTCGCCTATCAGAATGACGGTCCTGCTTTTTGGCTAGGTGCAGAGCGACTGAAAGGTCTTACATTGACTAGCAGTCCACGCCACCCTTTAACCATCGATTCCAAATCAGAACAATGAATGGGTGTCACTTATTATGTACAGACAGACTGAGGGAAAGTTTTCACTGGGATTAAAACAGCAGCACTACTGTGACAGCCTGCTCCGCATTTCCCTGAAAACCCTGAGACGTGGATGGATCATCAACATACTATTCCACCTCCCCGTCGGGGAATTGAACCCCGGTCTCCTGCGTGACAAGCAGGGATACTGGCCACTATACTAACGAGGATACGCCGGGTGAATATTCACAGAGCAAAGTTAAAAAATATCTTTTGTCACAAGGAAAACGTATCTGCAGACAGATGGTTACGGTAAGCCTAATTTAGCTGGACAAATGAAATGGGCCCATGTATGTCCTAGGCCAGGGATGGGCTAATATTTTGGTTCAAGGGCCGGTTACAGTTTTGAAGACCATGTGAGAGGCCACATTCAAGTTTATTCATGTTTCCTTTCGGCTTTTTGGCTCATCAAATGAGGAAGAAGCTTCAAAATGGGACTTGACTGTAGGACATGTTTTGAGCAGAAACTGGCACACAGAATTAAAATCGCTTTAGAGATACGACAACCGTACAAAATGTAGGTGGAACGATTTAACTGGCTTGGGGACAACCCGCTGGTTTTTCAGACCATGGCTTTAATCATCCACTTTAAAATGAATGGAAATTCACACTCTGAATTGTTCACTTCTATTCCTGTATCTGAATTACTGCGTGGAGGTGTGGGGTAACATGTACAAAAAAAGAGCCATGCAGGACTGACTAACAGTTTTACGCTTTTGCTGCGAGCGAGGCAGATATCTTAGTGTTAAACACTCTGTGATTTACTTATACAATGTTGTTGGGCTTCGCCAGTTGGAAAAGCCTACCAAAAATAGGCGAAACTCTTAGTTGTCCCTCTCCACGGAAGTCTTTAGTAAAAGGCGAAAGGCTTATTCGGGCTGAAGAGAGACCAGAGTAATGAATAAGATTGATGCAAATGATGGAAATGGGTGTTGGTGCTGTCGCCTATCAGAATGACGGTCCTGCTTTTTGGCTAGGTGCAGAGCAGCTGAAAGGTCTTACATTGACTAGCATTCCACGCCACCCTTAAACCATAGATTCCAAATCAGAACAATGAATGGGTGTCACTTATTATGTACAGACAGACTGAGGGAAAGTTTTCTCTGGGATTAAAACAGCAGCTCTACTGTGACAGCCTGCTCCGCGTTTCTCTGAGAAGCCTCAGATGTGGGAGCATGAGCGTGGAAGGAACATCAACATACTGTTCCACCTCCCCATAGGGTAATGGAACCCCGGTCTCCTGCGTGACAAGCCGGGATACTGGCCACTATACTAACGAAGATCCACCTGGTGAGCATTCACAGAAATATGTTAAATATATCTTTTGTCACAAGGAAAACGTATCTGCAGACAGATGGTTACGGTAAGCCTAATTTAGCTGGACAAATGAAATGGGCCCATGTATGTCCTAGGACAGGGATGGGCGAATATTTTGGTTCAAGGGCCGGATACAGTTTTGAAGACCATGTGAGAGGCCACATTCAAGTTTATTCAAGTTTCCTAGGCTTTTTGGCTCATCAAATGAGGAAGAAGCTTCAAAAAGGGACTTGACTGTAGGACATGTTTTGAGCAGAAACTGGCACACAGAATTAAAATCGCTTTAGAGATACGACAACCGTACAAAATATAGGTGGAACGATTTAACCGGCTTGGGGACAACCCGCTGGTTTTTCAGACCATGGCTTTAAACATTCACTTTAAAATGAATGGAAATTCACACTCTGAATTGTTCACTTCTATTCCTGTATCTGAATTACTGCGTGGAGGTGTGGGGTAACATGTACAAAAAAAGAGCCATGCAGGACTGACTAACAGTTTTACGCTTTTACTGCGAGTGAGGCAGATATCTTAGTGTTTAGCACTCTGTGATTTACTTATACAATGTTGTTGGGCTTCGCCAGTTGGAAAAGCCTACCAAAAATAGGCGAAACTCTTAGTTGTCCCTCTCCACGGAAGTCTTTAGTAAAAGGCGAAAGGCTTATTCGGGCTGAAGAGAGACCAGAGTAATGAATAAGATTGATGCAAATGATGGAAATGGGTGTTGGTGCTGTCGCCTATCAGAATGACGGTCCTGCTTTTTGGCTAGGTGCAGAGCGACTGAAAGGTCTTACATTGACTAGCAGTCCACGCCACCCTTTAACCATCGATTCCAAATCAGAACAATGAATGGGTGTCACTTATTATGTACAGACAGACTGAGGGAAAGTTTTCCCTGGGATTAAAACAGCAGCACTACTGTGACAGCCTGCTCCGCATTTCCCTGAAAACCCTGAGACGTGGATGGATCATCAACATACTATTCCACCTCCCCGTCGGGGAATTGAACCCCGGTCTCCTGCGTGACAAGCAGGGATACTGGCCACTATACTAACGAGGATACGCCGGGTGAATATTCACAGAGCAAAGTTAAAAAATATCTTTTGTCACAAGGAAAACGTATCTGCAGACAGATGGTTACGGTAAGCCTAATTTAGCTGGACAAATGAAATGGGCCCATGTATGTCCTAGGCCAGGGATGGGCTAATATTTTGGTTCAAGGGCCGGTTACAGTTTTGAAGACCATGTGAGAGGCCACATTCAAGTTTATTCATGTTTCCTTTCGGCTTTTTGGCTCATCAAATGAGGAAGAAGCTTCAAAATGGGACTTGACTGTAGGACATGTTTTGAGCAGAAACTGGCACACAGAATTAAAATCGCTTTAGAGATACGACAACCGTACAAAATGTAGGTGGAACGATTTAACTGGCTTGGGGACAACCCGCTGGTTTTTCAGACCATGGCTTTAATCATCCACTTTAAAATGAATGGAAATTCACACTCTGAATTGTTCACTTCTATTCCTGTATCTGAATTACTGCGTGGAGGTGTGGGGTAACATGTACAAAAAAAGAGCCATGCAGGACTGACTAACAGTTTTACGCTTTTACTGCGAGCGAGGCAGATATCTTAGTGTTAAACACTCTGTGATTTACTTATACAATGTTGTTGGGCTTCGCCAGTTGGAAAAGCCTACCAAAAATAGGCGAAACTCTTAGTTGTCCTCTCCACGGAAGTCTTTAGTAAAAGGCGAAAGGCTTATTCGGGCTGAAGAGAGACCAGAGTAATGAATAAGATTGATGCAAATGATGGAAATGGGTGTTGGTGCTGTCGCCTATCAGAATGACGGTCCTGCTTTTTGGCTAGGTGCAGAGCAGCTGAAAGGTCTTACATTGACTAGCATTCCACGCCACCCTTAAACCATAGATTCCAAATCAGAACAATGAATGGGTGTCACTTATTATGTACAGACAGACTGAGGGAAAGTTTTCTCTGGGATTAAAACAGCAGCTCTACTGTGACAGCCTGCTCCGCGTTTCTCTGAGAAGCCTCAGATGTGGGAGCATGAGCGTGGAAGGAACATCAACATACTGTTCCACCTCCCCATAGGGTAATGGAACCCCGGTCTCCTGCGTGACAAGCCGGGATACTGGCCACTATACTAACGAAGATCCACCTGGTGAGCATTCACAGAAATATGTTAAATATATCTTTTGTCACAAGGAAAACGTATCTGCAGACAGATGGTTACGGTAAGCCTAATTTAGCTGGACAAATGAAATGGGCCCATGTATGTCCTAGGACAGGGATGGGCGAATATTTTGGTTCAAGGGCCGGTTACAGTTTTGAAGACCATGTGAGAGGCCACATTCAAGTTTATTCAAGTTTCCTAGGCTTTTTGGCTCATCAAATGAGGAAGAAGCTTCAAAAAGGGACTTGACTGTAGGACATGTTTTGAGCAGAAACTGGCACACAGAATTAAAATCGCTTTAGAGATACGACAACCGTACAAAATATAGGTGGAACGATTTAACCGGCTTGGGGACAACCCGCTGGTTTTTCAGACCATGGCTTTAAACATTCACTTTAAAATGAATGGAAATTCACACTCTGAATTGTTCACTTCTATTCCTGTATCTGAATTACTGCGTGGAGGTGTGGGGTAACATGTACAAAAAAAGAGCCATGCAGGACTGACTAACAGTTTTACGCTTTTGCTGCGAGCGAGGCAGATATCTTAGTGTTAAACACTCTGTGATTTACTTATACAATGTTGTTGGGCTTCGCCAGTTGGAAAAGCCTACCAAAAATAGGCGAAACTCTTAGTTGTCCCTCTCCACGGAAGTCTTTAGTAAAAGGCGAAAGGCTTTTCGGGCTGAAGAGAGACCAGAGTAATGAATAAGATTGATGCAAATGATGGAAATGGGTGTTGGTGCTGTCGCCTATCAGAATGACGGTCCTGCTTTTTGGCTAGGTGCAGAGCAGCTGAAAGGTCTTACATTGACTAGCATTCCACGCCACCCTTAAACCATAGATTCCAAATCAGAACAATGAATGGGTGTCACTTATTATGTACAGACAGACTGAGGGAAAGTTTTCTCTGGGATTAAAACAGCAGCACTACTGTGACAGCCTGCTCCGCATTTCCCTGAAAACCCTGAGACGTGGATGGATCATCAACATACAATTCCAGCTCCCCGTCGGGGAATTGAACCCCGGTCTCCTGCGTGACAAGCCGGGATACTGGCCACTATGCTAACGAGGATACGCCGGGAGAATATTCACAGAGCAAAGTTAAAAAATATCTTTTTTCACAAGGAAAACGTATCTGCAGACAGATGGTTACGGTAAGCCTAATTTAGCTGGACAAATGAAATGGGCCCATGTATGTCCTAGGCCAGGGATGGGCGAATATTTTGGTTCAAGGGCCGGTTACAGTTTTGAAGACCATGTGAGAGGCCACATTCAAGTTTATTCAAGTTTCCTTTCGGCTTTTTGGCTCATCAAATGAGGAAGAAGCTTCAAAATGGGACTTGACTGTAGGACATGTTTTGAGCAGAAACTGGCACACAGAATTAAAATCGCTTTAGAGATACGACAACCGTAGAAAATGTAGGTGGAACGATTTAACTGGCTTGGGGACAACCCGCTGGTTTGCAGACCATGGCTTTAAACATTCACTTTAAAATGAAAGGAAATTCACACTCTGTATTGTTCACTCGTATTCCTGTATCCGAATTACTGCGTGGAGGTGTGGGGAAACATGTACAAAAAAAGAGCCATGCAGGACTGACTAACAGTTTTACGCTTTTACTGCGAGCGAGGCAGATATCTTAGTGTTAAGCACTCTGTGATTTACTTATACAATGTTGTTGGGCTTCGCCAGTTGGAAAAGCCTACCAAAAATAGGCGAAACTCTTAGTTGTCCCTCTCCACGGAAGTCTTTAGTAAAAGGCGAAAGGCTTATTCGGGCTGAAGAGAGACCTGTGTATTGAATAAGATTGATGCAAATGATGGAAATGGGAGTTGGTGCTGTCGCCTATCAGAATGACGGTCCTGCTTTTTGGCTAGGTGCAGAGCGACTGAAAGGTCTTACATTGACTAGCAGTCCACGCCACCCTTTAACCATCGATTCCAAATCAGAACAATGAATGGGTGTCACTTATTATGTACAGACAGACCGAGGGAAAGTTTTCCCTGGGATTAAAACAGCAGCACTACTGTGACATCCTGCTCCGCATTTCTCTGAAAAGCCTCAGATGCGGGAGCATGAGCGTGGAAGGAACATCAACATACTGTTCCAACTCCCCATAGGGTAATGGAACCCCGGTCTCCTGCGTGACAAGCAGGGATACTGGCCACTATACTAACCAAGATCCGCCTGGTGAACATTCACAGAAATATGTTAAATATATCTTTTGTCACAAGGAAAACGTATCTGCAGACAGATGGTTACGGTAAGCCTAATTTAGCTGGACAAATGAAATGGGCCCATGTATGTCCTAGGCCAGGGATGGGCGAATATTTTGGTTCAAGGGCCGGTTACAGTTTTGAAGACCATGTGAGAGGCCACATTCAAGTTTATTCAAGTTTCCTTTCGGCTTTTTGGCTCATCAAATGAGGAAGAAGCTTCAAAATGGGACTTGACTGTAGGACATGTTTTGAGCAGAAACTGGCACACAGAATAAAAATCGCTTTAGAGATACGACAACCGTACAAAATGTAGGTGGAACGATTTAACTGGCTTGGGGACAACCCGCTGGTTTGCAGACCATGGCTTTAAACATTCACTTTAAAATGAAAGGAAATTCACACTCTGTATTGTTCACTCGTATTCCTGTATCCGAATTACTGCGTGGAGGTGTGGGGTAACATGTACAAAAAAAGAGCCATGCAGGACTGACTAACAGTTTTACGCTTTTACTGCGAGCGAGGCAGATATCTTAGTGTTAAGCACTCTGTGATTTACTTATACAATGTTGTTGGGCTTCGCCAGTTGGAAAAGCCTACCAAAAATTGGCGAAACTCTTAGTTGTCCCTCTCCACGGAAGTCTTTAGTAAAAGGCGAAAGGCTTATTCGGGCTGAAGAGAAACCAGAGTAATTAATAAGATTGATGCAAATGATGGAAATGGGTGTTGGATCCGTCGCCTATCAGAATGACGGTCCTGCTTTTTGGCTAGGTGCAGAGCGACTGAAAGGTCTTACATTGACTAGCAGTCCACGCCACCCTTTAACCATCGATTCCAAATCAGAACAATGAATGGGTGTCACTTATTATGTACAGACAGACTGAGGGAAAGTTTTCTCTGGGATTAAAACAGCAGCACTATTGTGACAGCCTGCTCCGCATTTGCCCGAAAAGTCTGAGACGTGGATGGATCATCAACATACTATTCCACCTCCCCGTCGGGGAATTGAACCCCGGTCTCCTGCGTGACAAGAAGGGAAACTGGCCACAATACTAACGAAGATACGCCGGGTGAATATTCACAGAGCAAAGTTAAAAAATATCTTTTGTCACAAGGAAAACCTATCTGCAGACAGATGGTTACGGTCAGCCTAATTTAGCTGGACAAATGAAATGGGCCCATGTATGTCCTAGGCCAGGGATGGGCGAATATTTTGGTTCAAGGGCCGGTTACAGTTTTGAAGACCATGTGAGAGGCCACATTCAAGTTTATTCAAGTTTCCTTTCGGCTTTTTGGCTCATCAAATGAGGAAGAAGCTTCAAAATGGGACTTGACTGTAGGACATGTTTTAAGCAGAAACTGGCACACAGAATTAAAATCGCTTTAGAGATACGACAACCGTACAAAATGTAGGTGGAACGATTTAACTGGCTTGGGGACAACCCGCTGGTTTGCAGACCATGGCTTTAAACATTCACTTTAAAATTAAAGGAAATTCACACTCTGTATTGTTCACTCGTATTCCTGTATCCGAATTACTGCGTGGAGGTGTGGGGTAACATGTACATAAAAAGAGCCATGCAGGACTGACTAACAGTTTTACGCTTTTACTGCGAGCGAGGCAGATATCTTAGTCTTAAGCACTCTGTGATTTACTTATACAATGTTGTTGGGCTTCACCAGTTGGAAAAGCCTACCAAAAATTGGCGAAACTCTTTGTTGTCCCTCTCCACGGAAGTCTTTAGTAAAAGGCGAAAGGCTTATTCGGGCTGAAGAGAAACCAGAGTAATTAATAAGATTGATGCAAATGATGGAAATGAGTGTTGGTGCCGTCGCCTATCAGAATGACGGTCCTGCTTTTTGGCTAGGTGCAGAGCGACTGAAAGGTCTTACATTGACTAGCAGTCCACGCCACCCTTTAACCATCGATTCCAAATCAGAACAATGAATGGGTGTCACTTATTGTGTACAGACAGACTGAGGGAAAGTTTTCTCTGGGATTAAAACAGCAGCACTACTGTGACAGCCTGCTCCGCATTTGCCTGAAAACCCTGAGACGTGGATGGATCATCAACATACTATTCCACCTCCCCGTCGGGGAATTGAACCCCGGTCTCCTGCGTGACAAGCAGGGATACTGGCCACTATACTAACGAGGATACGCCGGGTGAATATTCACAGAGCAAAGTTAAAAAATATCTTTTGTCACAAGGAAAACGTATCTGCAGACAGATGGTTACGGTAAGCCTAATTTAGCTGGACAAATGAAATGGGCCCATGTATGTCCTAGGCCAGGGATGGGCTAATATTTTGGTTCAAGGGCCGGTTACAGTTTTGAAGACCATGTGAGAGGCCACATTCAAGTTTATTCAAGTTTCCTTTCGGCTTTTTGGCTCATCAAATGAGGAAGAAGCTTCAAAATGGGACTTGACTGTAGGACATGTTTTGAGCAGAAACTGGCACACAGAATTAAAATCGCTTTAGAGATACGACAACCGTACAAAATGTAGGTGGAACGATTTAACTGGCTTGGGGACAACCCGCTGGTTTGCAGACCATGGCTTTAAACATTCACTTTAAAATTAAAGGAAATTCACACTCTGTATTGTTCACTCGTATTCCTGTATCCGAATTACTGCGTGGAGGTGTGGGTAACATGTACAAAAAAAGAGCCATGCAGGACTGACTAACAGTTTTACGCTTTTACTGCGAGCGAGGCAGATATCTTAGTGTTAAGCACTCTGTGATTTACTTATACAATGTTGTTGGGCTTCACCAGTTGGAAAAGCCTACCAAAAATTGGCGAAACTCTTTGTTGTCCCTCTCCACGGAAGTCTTTAGTAAAAGGCGAAAGGCTTATTCGGGCTGAAGAGAAACCAGAGTAATTAATAAGATTGATGCAAATGATGGAAATGAGTGTTGGTGCCGTCGCCTATCAGAATGACGGTCCTGCTTTTTGGCTAGGTGCAGAGCGACTGAAAGGTCTTACATTGACTAGCAGTCCACGCCACCCTTTAACCATCGATTCCAAATCAGAACAATGAATGGGTGTCACTTATTATGTACAGACAGACTGAGGGAAAGTTTTCCCTGGGATTAAAACAGCAGCACTACTGTGACAGCCTGCTCCGCATTTCCCTGAAAACCCTGAGACGTGGATGGATCATCAACATACTATTCCACCTCCCCGTCGGGGAATTGAACCCCGGTCTCCTGCGTGACAAGCAGGGATACTGGCCACTATACTAACGAGGATACGCCGGGTGAATATTCACAGAGCAAAGTTAAAAAATATCTTTTGTCACAAGGAAAACGTATCTGCAGACAGATGGTTACGGTAAGCCTAATTTAGCTGGACAAATGAAATGGGCCCATGTATGTCCTAGGCCAGGGATGGGCTAATATTTTGGTTCAAGGGCCGGTTACAGTTTTGAAGACCATGTGAGAGGCCACATTCAAGTTTATTCATGTTTCCTTACGGCTTTTTGGCTCATCAAATGAGGAAGAAGCTTCAAAATGGGACTTGACTGTAGGACATGTTTTGAGCAGAAACTGGCACACAGAATTAAAATCGCTTTAGAGATACGACAACCGTACAAAATGTAGGTGGAACGATTTAACTGGCTTGGGGACAACCCGCTGGTTTTTCAGACCATGGCTTTAATCATCCACTTTAAAATGAATGGAAATCCACACTCTGAATTGTTCACTTCTATTCCTGTATCTGAATTACTGCGTGGAGGTGTGGGGTAACATGTACAAAAAAAGAGCCATGCAGGACTGACTAACAGTTTTACGCTTTTACTGCGAGCGAGGCAGATATCTTAGTGTTAAACACTCTGTGATTTACTTATACAATGTTGTTGGGCTTCGCCAGTTGGAAAAGCCTACCAAAAATAGGCGAAACTCTTAGTTGTCCTCTCCACGGAAGTCTTTAGTAAAAGGCGAAAGGCTTATTCGGGCTGAAGAGAGACCAGAGTAATGAATAAGATTGATGCAAATGATGGAAATGGGTGTTGGTGCTGTCGCCTATCAGAATGACGGTCCTGCTTTTTGGCTAGGTGCAGAGCAGCTGAAAGGTCTTACATTGACTAGCATTCCACGCCACCCTTAAACCATAGATTCCAAATCAGAACAATGAATGGGTGTCACTTATTATGTACAGACAGACTGAGGGAAAGTTTTCTCTGGGATTAAAACAGCAGCTCTACTGTGACAGCCTGCTCCGCGTTTCTCTGAGAAGCCTCAGATGTGGGAGCATGAGCGTGGAAGGAACATCAACATACTGTTCCACCTCCCCATAGGGTAATGGAACCCCGGTCTCCTGCGTGACAAGCCGGGATACTGGCCACTATACTAACGAAGATCCACCTGGTGAGCATTCACAGAAATATGTTAAATATATCTTTTGTCACAAGGAAAACGTATCTGCAGACAGATGGTTACGGTAAGCCTAATTTAGCTGGACAAATGAAATGGGCCCATGTATGTCCTAGGACAGGGATGGGCGAATATTTTGGTTCAAGGGCCGGTTACAGTTTTGAAGACCATGTGAGAGGCCACATTCAAGTTTATTCAAGTTTCCTAGGCTTTTTGGCTCATCAAATGAGGAAGAAGCTTCAAAAAGGGACTTGACTGTAGGACATGTTTTGAGCAGAAACTGGCACACAGAATTTAAATCGCTTTAGAGATACGACAACCGTACAAAATATAGGTGGAACGATTTAACCGGCTTGGGGACAACCCGCTGGTTTTTCAGACCATGGCTTTAAACATTCACTTTAAAATGAATGGAAATTCACACTCTGAATTGTTCACTTCTATTCCTGTATCTGAATTACTGCGTGGAGGTGTGGGGTAACATGTACAAAAAAAGAGCCATGCAGGACTGCCTAACAGTTTTACGCTTTTACTGCGAGTGAGGCAGATATCTTAGTGTTTAGCACTCTGTGATTTACTTATACAATGTTGTTGGGCTTCGCCAGTTGGAAAAGCCTACCAAAAATAGGCGAAACTCTTAGTTGTCCCTCTCCACGGAAGTCTTTAGTAAAAGGCGAAAGGCTTATTCGGGCTGAAGAGAGACCAGAGTAATGAATAAGATTGATGCAAATAATGGAAATGGGTGTTGGTGCTGTCGCCTATCAGAATGACGGTCCTGCTTTTTGGCTAGGTGCAGAGCGACTGAAAGGTCTTACATTGACTAGCAGTCCACGCCACCCTTTAACCATCGATTTCAAATCAGAACAATGAATGGGTGTCACTTATTATGTAAAGACAGACTGAGGGAAAGTTTTCTCTGGGATTAAAACAGCAGCACTACTGTGACAGCCTGCTCCGCATTTCCCTGAAAACCCTGAGACGTGGATGGATCATCAACATACTATTCCACCTCCCCTTCAGGGAATTGAACCCCGGTCTCCTGCGTGACAAGCAGGGATACTGGCCACTATACTAACGAGGATACGCCGGGTGAATATTCACAGAGCAAAGTTAAAAAATATCTTTTGTCACAAGGAAAACGTATCTGCAGACAGATGGTTACGGTAAGCCTAATTTAGCTGGACAAATGAAATGGGCCCATGTATGTCCTAGGCCAGGGATGGGCTAATATTTCTGTTCAAGGGCCGGTTACAGTTTTGAAGACCATGTGAGAGGCCACATTCAAGTTTATTCAAGTTTCCTTTCGGCTTTTTGGCTCATCAAATGAGGAAGAAGCTTCAAAATGGGACTTGACTGTAGGACATGTTTTGAGCAGAAACTGGCACACAGAATTAAAATCGCTTTAGAGATACGACAACCGTAGAAAATATAGGTGGAACGATTTAACTGGCTTGGGGACAACCCGCTGGTTTGCAGACCATGGCTTTAAACATTCACTTTAAAATTAAAGGAAATTCACACTCTGTATTGTTCACTCGTATTCCTGTATCCGATTACTGCGTGGAGGTGTGGGGTAACATGTACAAAAAAAGAGCCATGCAGGACTGACTAACAGTTTTACGCTTTTACTGCGAGCGAGGCAGATATCTTAGTGTTAAGCACTCTGTGATTTACTTATACAATGTTGTTGGGCTTCGCCAGTTGGAAAAGCCTACCAAAAATAGGCGAAACTCTTAGTTGTCCCTCTCCACGGAAGTCTTTAGTAAAAGGCGAAAGGCTTATTCGGGCTGAAGAGAAACCAGAGTAATTAATAAGATTGATGCAAATGATGGAAATGGGTGTTGGTGCCGTCGCCTATCAGAATGACGGTCCTGCTTTTTGGCTAGGTGCAGAGCGACTGAAAGGTCTTACATTGACTAGCAGTCCACGCCACCCTTTAACCATCGATTCCAAATCAGAACAATGAATGGGTGTCACTTATTATGTACAGAGAGACTGAGGGAAAGTTTTCTCTGGGATTAAAACAGCAGCACTACTGTGACAGCCTGCTCCGCATTTCCCTGAAAACCCTGAGACGTGGATGGATCATCAACATACTATTCCACCTCCCCATCGGGGAATTGAACCCCGGTCTCCTGCGTGACAAGCAGGGAAACTGGCCACAATACTAACGAGGATACGCCGGGTGAATATTCCCAGAGCAAAGTTAAAAAATATCTTTTGTCACAAGGAAAACGTATCTGCAGACAGATGGTTACGGTAAGCCTAATTTAGCTGGACAAATGAAATGGGCCCATGTATGTCCTAGGCCAGGGATGGGCGAATATTTTGGTTCAAGGGCCGGTTACAGTTTTGAAGACCATGTGAGAGGCCACATTCAAGTTTATTCAAGTTTCCTTTCGGCTTTTTGGCTCATCAAATGAGGAAGAAGCTTCAAAATGGGACTTGACTGTAGGACATGTTTTGAGCAGAAACTGGCACACAGAATTAAAATCGCTTTAGAGATACGACAACCGTAGAAAATGTAGGTGGAACGATTTAACTGGCTTGGGGACAACCCGCTGGTTTGCAGACCATGGCTTTAAACATTCACTTTAAAATGAAAGGAAATTCACACTCTGTATTGTTCACTCGTATTCCTGTATCCGAATTACTGCGTGGAGGTGTGGGTAACATGTACAAAAAAAGAGCCATGCAGGACTGCCTAACAGTTTTACGCTTTTACTGCGAGCGAGGCAGATATCTTAGTGTTAAGCACTCTGTGATTTACTTATACAATGTTGTTGGGCTTCACCAGTTGGAAAAGCCTACCAAAAATTGGCGAAACTCTTAGTTGTCCCTCTCCAAGGAAGTCTTTAGTAAAAGGCGAAAGGCTTATTCGGGCTGAAGAGAAACCAGAGTACTTAATAAGATTGATGCAAATGATGGAAATGGGTGTTGGTGCCGTCGCCTATCAGAATGACGGTCCTGCTTTTTGGCTAGGTGCAGAGCGACTGAAAGGTCTTACATTGACTAGCAGTCCACGCCACCCTTTAACCATCGATTCCAAATCAGAACAATGAATGGGTGTCATTTAATATGTACAGACAGACTGAGGGAAAGTTTTCCCTGGGATTAAAACAGCAGCACTACTGTGACAGCCTGCTCCGCATTTCCCTGAAAACCCTGAGACGTGGATGGATCATCAACATACTATTCCAGCTCCCCGTCGGGGAATTGAACCCCGGTCTCCTGCGTGACAAGCAGGGATACTGACCACTATGCTAACGAGGATACGCCGGAGAATATTCACAGAGCAAAGTTAGAAAATATCTTTTTTCACAAGGAAAACGTATCTGCAGACAGATGGTTACGGTAAGCCTAATTTAGCTGGACAAATGAAATGGGCCCATGTATGTCCTAGGCCAGGGATGGGCTAATATTTTTGTTCAAGGGCCGGTTACAGTTTTGAAGACCATGTGAGAGGCCACATTCAAGTTTATTCAAGTTTCCTTTCGGCTTTTTGGCTCATCAAATGAGGAAGAAGCTTCAAAATGGGACTTGACTGTAGGACATGTTTTGAGCAGAAACTGGCACACAGAATTAAAATCGCTTTAGAGATACGACAACCGTAGAAAATATAGGTGGAACGATTTAACTGGCTTGGGGACAACCCGCTGGTTTGCAGACCATGGCTTTAAACATTCACTTTAAAATTAAAGGAAATTCACACTCTGTATTGTTCACTCGTATTCCTGTATCCGATTACTGCGTGGAGGTGTGGGGTAACATGTACAAAAAAAGAGCCATGCAGGACTGACTAACAGTTTTACGCTTTTACTGCGAGCGAGGCAGATATCTTAGTGTTAAGCACTCTGTGATTTACTTATACAATGTTGTTGGGCTTCGCCAGTTGGAAAAGCCTACCAAAAATAGGCGAAACTCTTAGTTGTCCCTCTCCACGGAAGTCTTTAGTAAAAGGCGAAAGGCTTATTCGGGCTGAAGAGAAACCAGAGTAATTAATAAGATTGATGCAAATGATGGAAATGGGTGTTGGT
Source organism: Zeus faber (assembly GCF_960531495.2). Classification (NCBI taxonomy): domain Eukaryota; kingdom Metazoa; phylum Chordata; class Actinopteri; order Zeiformes; family Zeidae; genus Zeus; species Zeus faber. The sequence goes on from NC_137207.1 coordinate 8,876,143, forward strand.
GCCGTCGCCTATCAGAATGACGGTCCTGCTTTTTGGCTAGGTGCAGAGCGACTGAAAGGTCTTACATTGACTAGCAGTCCACGCCACCCTTTAACCATCGATTCCAAATCAGAACAATGAATGGGTGTCACTTATTATGTACAGAGAGACTGAGGGAAAGTTTTCTCTGGGATTAAAACAGCAGCACTACTGTGACAGCCTGCTCCGCATTTCCCTGAAAACCCTGAGACGTGGATGGATCATCAACATACTATTCCACCTCCCCATCGGGGAATTGAACCCCGGTCTCCTGCGTGACAAGCAGGGAAACTGGCCACAATACTAACGAGGATACGCCGGGTGAATATTCCCAGAGCAAAGTTAAAAAATATCTTTTGTCACAAGGAAAACGTATCTGCAGACAGATGGTTACGGTAAGCCTAATTTAGCTGGACAAATGAAATGGGCCCATGTATGTCCTAGGCCAGGGATGGGCGAATATTTTGGTTCAAGGGCCGGTTACAGTTTTGAAGACCATGTGAGAGGCCACATTCAAGTTTATTCAAGTTTCCTTTCGGCTTTTTGGCTCATCAAATGAGGAAGAAGCTTCAAAATGGGACTTGACTGTAGGACATGTTTTGAGCAGAAACTGGCACACAGAATTAAAATCGCTTTAGAGATACGACAACCGTACAAAATGTAGGTTGAACGATTTAACTGGCTTGGGGTTAACCCGCTGGTTTGCAGACCATGGCTTTAAACATTCACTTTAAAATGAAAGGAAATTCACACTCTGTATTGTTCACTCGTATTCCTGTATCCGATTACTGCGTGGAGGTGTGGGGTAACATGTACAAAAAAAGAGCCATGCAGGACTGACTAACAGTTTTACGCTTTTACTGCGAGCGAGGCAGATATCTTAGTGTTAAGCACTCTGTGATTTACTTATACAATGTTGTTGGGCTTCACCAGTTGGAAAAGCCTACCAAAAATTGGCGAAACTCTTAGTTGTCCCTCTCCACGGAAGTCTTTAGTAAAAGGCGAAAGGCTTATTCGGGCTGAAGAGAAACCAGAGTAATTAATAAGATTGATGCAAATGATGGAAATGGGTGTTGGTGCCGTCGCCTATCAGAATGACGGTCCTGCTTTTTGGCTAGGTGCAGAGCGACTGAAAGGTCTTACATTGACTAGCAGTCCACGACACCCTTTAACCATCGATTCCAAATCAGAACAATGAATGGGTGTCACTTATTCTGTACAGACAGACTGAGGGAAAGTTTTCTCTGGGATTAAAACAGCAGCACTACTGTGACAGCCTGCTCCGCATTTGCCAGAAAAGTCTGAGACGTGGATGTATCATCAACATACTATTCCACCTCCCCGTCGGGGAATTGAACCCCGGTCTCCTGCGTGACAAGCAGGGAAACTGGCCACAATACTAACGAGGATACGCCGGGTGAATATTCACAGAGCAAAGTTAAAAAATATCTTTTGTCACAAGGAAAACGTATCTGCAGACAGATGGTTACGGTAAGCCTAATTTAGCTGGACAAATGAAATGGGCCCATGTATGTCCTAGGCCAGGGATGGGCTAATATTTTGGTTCAAGGGCCGGTTACAGTTTTGAAGACCATGTGAGAGGCCACATTCAAGTTTATTCAAGTTTCCTTTCGGCTTTTTGGCTCATCAAATGAGGAAGAAGCTTCAAAATGGGACTTGACTGTAGGACATGTTTTGAGCAGAAACTGGCACACAGAATTAAAATCGCTTTAGAGATACGACAACCGTAGAAAATGTAGGTGGAACGATTTAACTGGCTTGGGGACAACCCGCTGGTTTGCAGACCATGGCTTTAAACATTCACTTTAAAATGAAAGGAAATTCACACTCTGTATTGTTCACTCGTATTCCTGTATCCGAATTACTGCGTGGAGGTGTGGGGAAACATGTACAAAAAAAGAGCCATGCAGGACTGACTAACAGTTTTACGCTTTTACTGCGAGCGAGGCAGATATCTTAGTGTTAAGCACTCTGTGATTTACTTATACAATGTTGTTGGGCTTCGCCAGTTGGAAAAGCCTACCAAAAATAGGCGAAACTCTTAGTTGTCCCTCTCCACGGAAGTCTTTAGTAAAAGGCGGTTTATGTGGTTTTTATTCACAACATAATCAAAACATACAATCAATCAAGGCATAGAAGGACAACTGTCCAACAAATCTTTGCGGGTAACAATTCACACAATCCCAAACACTACACCAAGCCCAAACCCCCTTTCCACCTCTCTAGGGCCGCGTGCTGTCCCCATCTCCCCATGTCTGCCCTGATCCTCCCTCTCACCTCCCCCTCCACCCTCCTTATGACCCCCTCCACCCCACAGTCCCTCCCGAGCCTGATGAGGTCCTGCCTGGCCACCCACAATCCCTTCTTGAAGAGGCTTATGAGCAGCCAGAGCAGGAAACCTTCCCTCCTGTTCCCCCCTCTACCCACCCCCCTCTCCACACTGGTCCAGGTCAGGTTGAACCCTCTCCTCACCCTCCTTAGTAGCGCCCCCGCCCTCGCCCACACCACCCCTGCGAAAGGGCAGTCCCACATGACATGAGCGATGGTTTCCTCCTCCGAGCACGCGACTCGGGGGCACCCAGGGGATGTCGCCAAGTCCCGCCGGTACAAGGTGGTACGTACCGGCAGTGCTTTCTGGAGGCATGACCAGTTCAGGTCCTTGAGCCCATTATCCAGGCCGGGAGGCTGGACCGCCAGCCAGACTGCCGCCGGAATCCCTACGGCAGCCGGTGCGGTCACCCCCCGCCTCGTCTCGGCGTAGAGCCTCCTCTGGTCCAGCCCCAAACCCCCCTCCCAAGCCTGGGGGTGAGCCCGAAGCCACTTCGCCGCATGGCCATAGTGCCATGGCATCTGCTCTGACCGGGGCCCCAAGTTGCCCAAAGGCCCCATCACCCTCCTCGCCTGGTAGGAGAAATACAGCCGGAGGAAGTGTCCCGATGGGTGGACCACCGGAGAGGACAGCTCCCTCAACAAAAAGGATACAAAATAACCGTCCAGCTTTAGTGGGAGGTGAGGCACGCCCCTTCCGCCCTCCCCGATCGGCGCGTACATCCGGGCCCTCGCCGCATACTCGCACCGGCCTCCCCACACGAATCCGAACACGAGCCGCGTGAGGGGCGCCCGCATGCTTGCCGGCATCGGGAAGACGTATGACAAGTACAGTAGGGACGGCAACACGTCTGCCTTCAAAACCAGCACCTTGCCCGTAAGGGTCAGTGTCCTGGATTTCCAGAGGGCGACTTTCCTCTGGACAGCTTCTATTCGCCCGGTCCAATTTACCGTGGCGCTGTGGGCTGCCTCAAAATCCACCCCGAGTAATCTCAGGGGTCCTACGCAGAGCGGCAGCCCCCCTGGTGCGTCCGTCCTTCCCTTCCACCGCCCAAAGAACTTGACCGAGGTCTTCGCCAGATTTAGCTCGGCGCCAGACACTCGGCCAAACTCCTGGAAGATCTCCAAGGAGCGGAGCAGGCAGGCATCGCTGTCCAGCAGCAGGGTGGTGTCATCCGCATACTGGGACAGCTTTACCCTAAGGCCGCCGCTGCCTGGCACCAGCAGTCCCCTCACACCCGGGTCAGCCCGAATGGCCGCCGCCAGGGGCTCCATGTAAAGGATGTAGAGCAGGGGTGAAAGCGGACACCCCTGTCTTACCCCTGCGTGCAACCCAAAAGGTTCCCCTAGGTGCCCGTTAACACAAACCGTGCTCCCCACGGCCGCGTACAACGTACGCAGCCACCCAACGAACAGCTTCCCTAAACCTACTCTCTCTAAGACTCTAAACATAAAGCCCCAGTGAACCCTATCGAAAGCTTTGGCCTGATCGAGGCCTACCACCATTAGGGGTAGCCCTCTATCTTCCACCCAAGCGATAGCGTCTCTGATGAGCTGGAGGTTCCACCTCACAGAGCGCCCAGCCACTCCACACGTCTGGTCCACATGGACCGCATCCGGGAGGACTGTGCGCAGACGGTCAGCGAGGACCTTAGCTAGAAGCTTGTAGTCCACACACAGCATGGTCAATGGCCGCCAGTTATTAAGGTCAGAGGCATCGCCCTTCTTGAAAAGAAGGGAGATCACCCCCCTAGCCATCGACCCTCCAAGAGCCCCCGCGCGGAGGACCTCGGTCAGCACCTCTAACACCACTGGACCGAGCGCACCCCAAAACTTGAGGTAGAACTCGGCCGGCAGGCCGTCGATGCCCGGGACCTTTCGCTTTCCCATCCTTCGAAGGGCACCCTCAAGCTCCTCCAGAGTGAGGGGGGTCTCCAAAGCTTCTGCCAGGTCAGGCGGCACCCGCCGGGCAACCCTCTCTAAGAAGGCTTCTTCCCGGGTCTCATCCACCACCCTTTCACAGAAGAAGGAGCGATAGTGGTCCGTGGCGACCCTCACCATTGCATCCGCTTCTGTCACCACCTGTCCCTGACTGTCCCTGACCCCCGTGAACACCTGCCGCGCCTTCTCGGTCCTAACCGAGCCGAAGAAAGCCGCCGAGCACGTCTCATTGCTCTCTGCGAACTCCCGACGCGACCGCAGCAGGTACGCACGGGCCCTACTCTCATAGACTCCCCTAAGCTGCGCTTTAAGGGTGTCACAAGCCCGCTGGTCTACAGTGCCACCGAGGTTCCCCACGGCATACTCGAGCTCGAGGAGGCGTTGCAGGCGGAGCACCTCCCTCTTCGCCTGCTTCGCCTTCCTTTTGCTGTACCTGATGGCGTGGGCTTTAATCCTCTCCTTTGCCACTTCCCACCACTCTACCACTCCGGCACATAGAGGCCTGAGCCCCTCGAGACCCCGGAAAACCCCGGCGAAGCTGGCATCGAACTCGTCCTCCTCGAGGATACTCGGATTTAACTTCCAGTACCCCAGACCGAAGACCGGGGCACAGGACCGGACCCGGAGGAGGACCCCATCGTGGTCCGAGAAAAAGACGGGGAGCACCCGCCCAGACAGCACGCCCAAGGACCTTGAAAGAAAGACATAGTCCAGCCTCCTCGCACTCCCCTGGGTGTTTCGCCATGTGGGACCATCCAGTCGCGGGGTGACCACCCTCCCCCCGTCCACCAGCCCGTGCCCCGCCATGAAACCCTTGACAAAAACCCCGCTCGTGTCCCTCCCTATATCTAAGTTAAAATCCCCCCCAATGATCACCTGTCTGTTGGTGGCCAGGTGTGGTCCCAGACCGGCCACCGTCTCCCTCCTCTCCCTCGTTCCCTGCGGCCCATAAAAAACAAAGACCCTCAAACAAAGACCCCTGTATGTGATGTCCGCTCCCAGCACCCTCCCCTGCTCCACAACATACACCCCCTCTACCCTCACCCCCCTGTCCCCGAAAAGAATACCCACCCCTGAACTGTGAACCCCCCCCACACTCCAGGCTGACCCCCCCTTGTCCCACTCCCTCGCAAAAATTCCCACGTCCCTCTCATCCCTCAAATGAACCTCTTGCAGAAAACAAATTTTGCACCCCAAACCCCCAACAAAATCAAAGACTGCCCTCCTCTTAACTGAGTTCCTCATCCCCCGTGCATTGATTGTGACGACCCCCAGACAATTCATTTAACACAGGTGATGAAAACCAAAATCGTGCCCTGAAAATCCTCCGACCCAAAAAACGCAAAAAAGAACGATACCCCCATCTAAACACGGCAGCGACCCCACCATCAGTCATACAGCCCCAACACCATGTCCTCCGGGCTCTCCTCCATAAGTTGACCCCAGGAATAGGGCATGTTGTTGGGGGAGGCAGGGGGACCCCATGACCCCCCCTGCCCGTCGTCCTCAAAAAGGGCGGGGCTTTCCTCCAGAGGGGGGGGCTTCCCACCGACCTCCGCTGCCACTCCCTCCCTTTGGCCCGCCCTGTCCACGACACCCCCTGCCACTTCCCTCATCTTCTTGGGGGCCTCCTTGCCCAACTGGTGGTGGTCCCTCCTCTTCCTCTGGGTCGCGGCCTGGGGGCCTGGCCCGGCGGAATCTGCTGGCGGTGATACCTCGGGAGGGACCTGCGCAGGGGGAGGGAACGCCGCAGGAAGCCCTTCCACAGGTGGAGCCGCCTTCGGCTTGGCCACCACAGGGAGAGCCTCCCCAGGATCCGCCACAGGATGTGCTGCTGCCACAGGGGGAGCCGCCCCGGGGGCCGTGGCTGCGGCCGGAGCAGGAGGAGATCCCGCGGGAGAAGCCTTTCCGGGGACCACCGCAGGAGGAGCCGATGTCTTTTTCCCCGTCGCCGGAGGTGCCGCCGCACTTGGCGCCGAGACCGCCGCTCCTGGCACAGCCAGCGCCAAATCCGGAGGCCCCTGGGGCCGGCACACCGGGACGGGGGCCACCGGCACCGGCACCGAAACCGTAGGCGGGTCAGCCGCGACTACCGCCGCGGAAGGAGGGGGCGCTGACTCCGCAGCCGGTCGATCCGGCTCCCCCTTGGGGCCGCCTATGACCCTCAGAGCGGCCGCGTAGGCCCTGCTGCACCCCTTGGCGAGGTGCTCAGGCGACCCGCAGATATGGCAGGCCCTTGGCATCGGACACTCCCTTGCCTCATGCCCAAGGGCCTGACAGAACCTGCACCTCTGCTGGCCACATTCTCCCTCCGCGTGGCCGCTAGCCCTGCACCTACGGCAGAAAGCCGGCTGCCTCGAATAAAACAGGTAGCCCCGATCCGCCCCGATGTTGAAAAACGCCGGGGGATGGGCCAAACCCCCCACCCCCGCCGCGTCCTGCCCCAGGAGGACCTGATACTGGCGCTTACCTGTCCAGATGCCGTTGCTGTCCCTCAGGCGCCTCGGGGACGTCAGCACCTCCGCGTACCTCCCCAGGAAGGCCGCCACAGCCTGGTCCGACACGTACGGATTGTACATTTGGACCGTCACCACCCGAAAGTTCGGTCTGTCGAGGCTTTGCAGGTTGAAGAGGGAGACTGGCCTTGCTCCCGCTTGCCGCCGGCTCTCCTCCAGGGCCCTGTCACACACCTCCTGTCCCAGGAAGGTGACATCGAAGCTCCTCTCTGCGTTGTTGGTCTGCAGGCAGAGTAGGTCCTCCACCTTCAGCTTCAGGGCCCCAAGCAGGACAGCCCTCCCAAACAGCTCCCTGGTCATCATGGGCTCCTTCTCCTCCTTCCACTGGTACCGCAGCGTAGCCCTCAGCCCCGCCCTCGGGACCGACTGTGAGGTTCCAGCCTGCGCCATGTTGCAGCTGTGGTGTGTTGGCTCTCCAAAGGCAAAAAAAGCTCCCTTCCACACGACACTTGACTCCCCAGGCAGGTTTCAACAGTGATTTCTGAAGGTGTAATACACCTTCATGATCACTGTCTCCCCTCCCGGGTAAGTATCGTTAGTAAAAGGCGAAAGGCTTATTCGGGCTGAAGAGAGACCAGAGTAATGAATAAGATTGATGCAAATGATGGAAATGGGTGTTGGTGCTGTCGCCTATCAGAATGACGGTCCTGCTTTTTGGCTAGGTGCAGAGCAGCTGAAAGGTCTTACATTGACTAGCATTCCACGCCACCCTTAAACCATAGATTCCAAATCAGAACAATGAATGGGTGTCACTTATTATGTACAGACAGACTGAGGGAAAGTTTTCTCTGGGATTAAAACAGCAGCTCTACTGTGACAGCCTGCTCCGCGTTTCTCTGAGAAGCCTCAGATGTGGGAGCATGAGCGTGGAAGGAACATCAACATACTGTTCCACCTCCCCATAGGGTAATGGAACCCCGGTCTCCTGCGTGACAAGCCGGGATACTGGCCACTATACTAACGAAGATCCACCTGGTGAGCATTCACAGAAATATGTTAAATATATCTTTTGTCACAAGGAAAACGTATCTGCAGACAGATGGTTACGGTAAGCCTAATTTAGCTGGACAAATGAAATGGGCCCATGTATGTCCTAGGACAGGGATGGGCGAATATTTTGGTTCAAGGGCCGGTTACAGTTTTGAAGACCATGTGAGAGGCCACATTCAAGTTTATTCAAGTTTCCTAGGCTTTTTGGCTCATCAAATGAGGAAGAAGCTTCAAAAAGGGACTTGACTGTAGGACATGTTTTGAGCAGAAACTGGCACACAGAATTAAAATCGCTTTAGAGATACGACAACCGTACAAAATATAGGTGGAACGATTTAACCGGCTTGGGGACAACCCGCTGGTTTTTCAGACCATGGCTTTAAACATTCACTTTAAAATGAATGGAAATTCACACTCTGAATTGTTCACTTCTATTCCTGTATCTGAATTACTGCGTGGAGGTGTGGGGTAACATGTACAAAAAAAGAGCCATGCAGGACTGACTAACAGTTTTACGCTTTTACTGCGAGTGAGGCAGATATCTTAGTGTTTAGCACTCTGTGATTTACTTATACAATGTTGTTGGGCTTCGCCAGTTGGAAAAGCCTACCAAAAATAGGCGAAACTCTTAGTTGTCCCTCTCCACGGAAGTCTTTAGTAAAAGGCGGTTTATGTGGTTTTTATTCACAACATAATCAAAACATACAATCAATCAAGGCATAGAAGGACAACTGTCCAACAAATCTTTGCGGGTAACAATTCACACAATCCCAAACACTACACCAAGCCCAAACCCCCTTTCCACCTCTCTAGGGCCGCGTGCTGTCCCCATCTCCCCATGTCTGCCCTGATCCTCCCTCTCACCTCCCCCTCCACCCTCCTTATGACCCCCTCCACCCCACAGTCCCTCCCGAGCCTGATGAGGTCCTGCCTGGCCACCCACAATCCCTTCTTGAAGAGGCTTATGAGCAGCCAGAGCAGGAAACCTTCCCTCCTGTTCCCCCCTCTACCCACCCCCCTCTCCACACTGGTCCAGGTCAGGTTGAACCCTCTCCTCACCCTCCTTAGTAGCGCCCCCGCCCTCGCCCACACCACCCCTGCGAAAGGGCAGTCCCACATGACATGAGCGATGGTTTCCTCCTCCGAGCACGCGACTCGGGGGCACCCAGGGGATGTCGCCAAGTCCCGCCGGTACAAGGTGGTACGTACCGGCAGTGCTTTCTGGAGGCATGACCAGTTCAGGTCCTTGAGCCCATTATCCAGGCCGGGAGGCTGGACCGCCAGCCAGACTGCCGCCGGAATCCCTACGGCAGCCGGTGCGGTCACCCCCCGCCTCGTCTCGGCGTAGAGCCTCCTCTGGTCCAGCCCCAAACCCCCCTCCCAAGCCTGGGGGTGAGCCCGAAGCCACTTCGCCGCATGGCCATAGTGCCATGGCATCTGCTCTGACCGGGGCCCCAAGTTGCCCAAAGGCCCCATCACCCTCCTCGCCTGGTAGGAGAAATACAGCCGGAGGAAGTGTCCCGATGGGTGGACCACCGGAGAGGACAGCTCCCTCAACAAAAAGGATACAAAATAACCGTCCAGCTTTAGTGGGAGGTGAGGCACGCCCCTTCCGCCCTCCCCGATCGGCGCGTACATCCGGGCCCTCGCCGCATACTCGCACCGGCCTCCCCACACGAATCCGAACACGAGCCGCGTGAGGGGCGCCCGCATGCTTGCCGGCATCGGGAAGACGTATGACAAGTACAGTAGGGACGGCAACACGTCTGCCTTCAAAACCAGCACCTTGCCCGTAAGGGTCAGTGTCCTGGATTTCCAGAGGGCGACTTTCCTCTGGACAGCTTCTATTCGCCCGGTCCAATTTACCGTGGCGCTGTGGGCTGCCTCAAAATCCACCCCGAGTAATCTCAGGGGTCCTACGCAGAGCGGCAGCCCCCCTGGTGCGTCCGTCCTTCCCTTCCACCGCCCAAAGAACTTGACCGAGGTCTTCGCAAGATTTAGCTCGGCGCCAGACACTCGGCCAAACTCCTGGAAGATCTCCAAGGAGCGGAGCAGGCAGGCATCGCTGTCCAGCAGCAGGGTGGTGTCATCCGCATACTGGGACAGCTTTACCCTAAGGCCGCCGCTGCCTGGCACCAGCAGTCCCCTCACACCCGGGTCAGCCCGAATGGCCGCCGCCAGGGGCTCCATGTAAAGGATGTAGAGCAGGGGTGAAAGCGGACACCCCTGTCTTACCCCTGCGTGCAACCCAAAAGGTTCCCCTAGGTGCCCGTTAACACAAACCGTGCTCCCCACGGCCGCGTACAACGTACGCAGCCACCCAACGAACAGCTTCCCTAAACCTACTCTCTCTAAGACTCTAAACATAAAGCCCCAGTGAACCCTATCGAAAGCTTTGGCCTGATCGAGGCCTACCACCATTAGGGGTAGCCCTCTATCTTCCACCCAAGCGATAGCGTCTCTGATGAGCTGGAGGTTCCACCTCACAGAGCGCCCAGCCACTCCACACGTCTGGTCCACATGGACCGCATCCGGGAGGACTGTGCGCAGACGGTCAGCGAGGACCTTAGCTAGAAGCTTGTAGTCCACACACAGCATGGTCAATGGCCGCCAGTTATTAAGGTCAGAGGCATCGCCCTTCTTGAAAAGAAGGGAGATCACCCCCCTAGCCATCGACCCTCCAAGAGCCCCCGCGCGGAGGACCTCGGTCAGCACCTCTAACACCACTGGACCGAGCGCACCCCAAAACTTGAGGTAGAACTCGGCCGGCAGGCCGTCGATGCCCGGGACCTTTCGCTTTCCCATCCTTCGAAGGGCACCCTCAAGCTCCTCCAGAGTGAGGGGGGTCTCCAAAGCTTCTGCCAGGTCAGGCGGCACCCGCCGGGCAACCCTCTCTAAGAAGGCTTCTTCCCGGGTCTCATCCACCACCCTTTCACAGAAGAAGGAGCGATAGTGGTCCGTGGCGACCCTCACCATTGCATCCGCTTCTGTCACCACCTGTCCCTGACTGTCCCTGACCCCCGTGAACACCTGCCGCGCCTTCTCGGTCCTAACCGAGCCGAAGAAAGCCGCCGAGCACGTCTCATTGCTCTCTGCGAACTCCCGACGCGACCGCCGCAGGTACGCACGGGCCCTACTCTCATAGACTCCCCTAAGCTGCGCTTTAAGGGTGTCACAAGCCCGCTGGTCTACAGTGCCACCGAGGTTCCCCACGGCATACTCGAGCTCGAGGAGGCGTTGCAGGCGGAGCACCTCCCTCTTCGCCTGCTTCGCCTTCCTTTTGCTGTACCTGATGGCGTGGGCTTTAATCCTCTCCTTTGCCACTTCCCACCACTCTACCACTCCGGCACATAGAGGCCTGAGCCCCTCGAGACCCCGGAAAACCCCGGCGAAGCTGGCATCGAACTCGTCCTCCTCGAGGATACTCGGATTTAACTTCCAGTACCCCAGACCGAAGACCGGGGCACAGGACCGGACCCGGAGGAGGACCCCATCGTGGTCCGAGAAAAAGACGGGGAGCACCCGCCCAGACAGCACGCCCAAGGACCTTGAAAGAAAGACATAGTCCAGCCTCCTCGCACTCCCCTGGGTGTTTCGCCATGTGGGACCATCCAGTCGCGGGGTGACCACCCTCCCCCCGTCCACCAGCCCGTGCCCCGCCATGAAACCCTTGACAAAAACCCCGCTCGTGTCCCTCCCTATATCTAAGTTAAAATCCCCCCCAATGATCACCTGTCTGTTGGTGGCCAGGTGTGGTCCCAGACCGGCCACCGTCTCCCTCCTCTCCCTCGTTCCCTGCGGCCCATAAAAAACAAAGACCCTCAAACAAAGACCCCTGTATGTGATGTCCGCTCCCAGCACCCTCCCCTGCTCCACAACATACACCCCCTCTACCCTCACCCCCCTGTCCCCGAAAAGAATACCCACCCCTGAACTGTGAACCCCCCCCACACTCCAGACTGACCCCCCCTTGTCCCACTCCCTCGCAAAAATTCCCACGTCCCTCTCATCCCTCAAATGAACCTCTTGCAGAAAACAAATTGTGCACCCCAAACCCCCAACAAAATCAAAGACTGCCCTCCTCTTAACTGAGTTCCTCATCCCCCGTGCATTGATTGTGACGACCCCCAGACAATTCATTTAACACAGGTGATGAAAACCAAAATCGTGCCCTGAAAATCCTCCGACCCAAAAAACGCAAAAAAGAACGATACCCCCATCTAAACACGGCAGCGACCCCACCATCAGTCATACAGCCCCAACACCATGTCCTCCGGGCTCTCCTCCATAAGTTGACCCCAGGAATAGGGCATGTTGTTGGGGGAGGCAGGGGGACCCCATGACCCCCCCTGCCCGTCGTCCTCAAAAAGGGCGGGGCTTTCCTCCAGAGGGGGGGGCTTCCCACCGACCTCCGCTGCCACTCCCTCCCTTTGGCCCGCCCTGTCCACGACACCCCCTGCCACTTCCCTCATCTTCTTGGGGGCCTCCTTGCCCAACTGGTGGTGGTCCCTCCTCTTCCTCTGGGTCGCGGCCTGGGGGCCTGGCCCGGCGGAATCTGCTGGCGGTGATACCTCGGGAGGGACCTGCGCAGGGGGAGGGAACGCCGCAGGAAGCCCTTCCACAGGTGGAGCCGCCTTCGGCTTGGCCACCACAGGGAGAGCCTCCCCAGGATCCGCCACAGGATGTGCGGCTGCCACAGGGGGAGCCGCCCCGGGGGCCGTGGCTGCGGCCGGAGCAGGAGGAGATCCCGCGGGAGAAGCCTTTCCGGGGACCACCGCAGGAGGAGCCGATGTCTTTTTCCCCGTCGCCGGAGGTGCCGCCGCACTTGGCGCCGAGACCGCCGCTCCTGGCACAGCCAGCGCCAAATCCGGAGGCCCCTGGGGCCGGCACACCGGGACGGGGGCCACCGGCACCGGCACCGAAACCGTAGGCGGGTCAGCCGCGACTACCGCCGCGGAAGGAGGGGGCGCTGACTCCGCAGCCGGTCGATCCGGCTCCCCCTTGGGGCCGCCTATGACCCTCAGAGCGGCCACGTAGGCCCTGCTGCACCCCTTGGCGAGGTGCTCAGGCGACCCGCAGATATGGCAGGCCCTTGGCATCGGACACTCCCTTGCCTCATGCCCAAGGGCCTGACAGAACCTGCACCTCTGCTGGCCACATTCTCCCTCCGCGTGGCCGCTAGCCCTGCACCTACGGCAGAAAGCCGGCTGCCTCGAATAAAACAGGTAGCCCCGATCCGCCCCGATGTTGAAAAACGCCGGGGGGTGGGCCAAACCCCCCACCCCCGCCGCGTCCTGCCCCAGGAGGACCTGATACTGGCGCTTACCTGTCCAGATGCCGTTGCTGTCCCTCAGGCGCCTCGGGGACGTCAGCACCTCCGCGTACCTCCCCAGGAAGGCCGCCACAGCCTGGTCCGACACGTACGGATTGTACATGTGGACCGTCACCACCCGAAAGTTCGGTCTGTCGAGGCTTTGCAGGTTGAAGAGGGAGACTGGCCTTGCTCCCGCTTGCCGCCGGCTCTCCTCCAGGGCCCTGTCACACACCTCCTGTCCCAGGAAGGTGACATCGAAGCTCCTCTCTGCGTTGTTGGTCTGCAGGCAGAGTAGGTCCTCCACCTTCAGCTTCAGGGCCCCAAGCAGGACAGCCCTCCCAAACAGCTCCCTGGTCATCATGGGCTCCTTCTCCTCCTTCCACTGGTACCGCAGCGTAGCCCTCAGCCCCGCCCTCGGGACCGACTGTGAGGTTCCAGCCTGCGCCATGTTGCAGCTGTGGTGTGTTGGCTCTCCAAAGGCAAAAAAAGCTCCCTTCCACACGACACTTGACTCCCCAGGCAGGTTTCAACAGTGATTTCTGAAGGTGTAATACACCTTCATGATCACTGTCTCCCCTCCCGGGTAAGTATCGTTAGTAAAAGGCGAAAGGCTTATTCGGGCTGAAGAGAGACCAGAATAATGAATAAGATTGATGCAAATGATGGAAATGGGTGTTGGTGCTGTCGCCTATCAGAATGACGGTCCTGCTTTTTGGCTAGGTGCAGAGCAACTGAAAGGTCTTACATTGACTAGCATTCCACGCCACCCTTAAACCATAGATTCCAAATCAGAACAATGAATGGGTGTCACTTATTATGTACAGACAGACTGAGGGAAAGTTTTCTCTGGGATTAAAACAGCAGCTCTACTGTGACAGCCTGCTCCGCGTTTCTCTGAGAAGCCTCAGATGTGGGAGCATGAGCGTGGAAGGAACATCAACATACTGTTTCACCTCCCCATAGGGTAATGGAACCCCGGTCTCCTGCGTGACAAGCCGGGATACTGGCCACTATACTAACGAAGATCCACCTGGTGAGCATTCACAGAAATATGTTAAACATATCTTTTGTCACAACGAAAACGTATCTGCAGACAGATGGTTACGGTAAGCCTAATTTAGCTGGACAAATGAAATGGGCCCATGTATGTCCTAGGACAGGGATGGGCGAATATTTTGGTTCAAGGGCCGGTTACAGTTTTGAAGACCATGTGAGAGGCCACATTCAAGTTTATTCAAGTTTCCTTTCGGCTTTTTGGCTCATCAAATGAGGAAGAAGCTTCAAAAAGGGACTTGACTGTAGGACATGTTTTGAGCAGAAACTGGCACACAGAATTAAAATCGCTTTAGAGATACGACAACCGTACAAAATGTAGGTGGAACGATTTAACTGGCTTGGGGACAACCCGCTGGTTTGCAGACCATGGCTTTAAACATTCACTTTAAAATTAAAGGAAATTCACACTCTGTATTGTTCACTCGTATTCCTGTATCCGAATTACTGCGTGGAGGTGTGGGTAACATGTACAAAAAAAGAGCCATGCAGGACTGACTAACAGTTTTACGCTTTTACTGCGAGCGAGGCAGATATCTTAGTGTTAAGCACTCTGTGATTTACTTATACAATGTTGTTGGGCTTCACCAGTTGGAAAAGCCTACCAAAAATTGGCGAAACTCTTTCTTGTCCCTCTCCACGGAAGTCTTTAGTAAAAGGCGAAAGGCTTATTCGGGCTGAAGAGAAACCAGAGTAATTAATAAGATTGATGCAAATGATGGAAATGAGTGTTGGTGCCGTCGCCTATCAGAATGACGGTCCTGCTTTTTGGCTAGGTGCAGAGCGACTGAAAGGTCTTACATTGACTAGCAGTCCACGCCACCCTTTAACCATCGATTCCAAATCAGAACAATGAATGGGTGTCACTTATTGTGTACAGACAGACTGAGGGAAAGTTTTCTCTGGGATTAAAACAGCAGCACTACTGTGACAGCCTGCTCCGCATTTGCCTGAAAACCCTGAGACGTGGATGGATCATCAACATACTATTCCACCTCCCCGTCGGGGAATTGAACCCCGGTCTCCTGCGTGACAAGCAGGGATACTGGCCACTATACTAACGAGGATACGCCGGGTGAACAGAGCAAAGTTAAAAAATATCTTTTGTCACAAGGAAAACGTATCTGCAGACAGATGGTTACGGTAAGCCTAATTTAGCTGGACAAATGAAATGGGCCCATGTATGTCCTAGGCCAGGGATGGGCTAATATTTTGGTTCAAGGGCCGGTTACAGTTTTGAAGACCATGTGAGAGGCCACATTCAAGTTTATTCAAGTTTCCTTTCGGCTTTTTGGCTCATCAAATGAGGAAGAAGCTTCAAAATGGGACTTGACTGTAGGACATGTTTGAGCAGAAACTGGCACACAGAATTAAAATCGCTTTAGAGATACGACAACCGTAGAAAATGTAGGTGGAACGATTTAACTGGCTTGGGGACAACCCGCTGGTTTGCAGACAATGGCTTTAAACATTCACTTTAAAATTAAAGGAAATTCACACTCTGTATTGTTCACTCGTATTCCTGTATCCGAATTACTGCGTGGAGGTGTGGGTAACATGTACGAAAAAAGAGCCATGCAGGACTGACTAACAGTTTTACGCTTTTACTGCGAGCGAGGCAGATATCTTAGTGTTAAGCACTCTGTGATTTACTTATACAATGTTGTTGGGCTTCACCAGTTGGAAAAGCCTACCAAAAATTGGCGAAACTCTTAGTTGTCCCTCTCCACGGAAGTCTTTAGTAAAAGGCGAAAGGCTTATTCGGGCTGAAGAGAAACCAGAGTAATTAATAAGATTGATGCAAATGATGGAAATGGGTGTTGGTGCCGTCGCCTATCAGAATGACGGTCCTGCTTTTTGGCTAGGTGCAGAGCGACTGAAAGGTCTTACATTGACTAGCAGTCCACGCCACCCTTTAACCATCGATTCCAAATCAGAACAATGAATGGGTGTCACTTATTATGTACAGACAGACTGAGGGAAAGTTTTCTCTGGGATTAAAACAGCAGCACTACTGTGACAGCCTGCTCCGCATTTGCCTGAGACGTGGATGGATCATCAACATACTATTCCACCTCCCCGTCGGGGAATTGAACCCCGGTCTCCTGCGTGACAAGCAGGGAAACTGGCCACAATACTAACGAGGATACGCCGGGTGAATATTCACAGAGCAAAGTTAAAAAATATCTTTTGTCACAAGGAAAACGTATCTGCAGACAGATGGTTACGGTAAGCCTAATTTAGCTGGACAAATGAAATGGGCCCATGTATGTCCTAGGCCAGGGATGGGCGGATATTTTGGTTCAAGGGCCGGTTACAGTTTTGAAGACCATGTGAGAGGCCACATTCAAGTTTATTCAAGTTTCCTTTCGGCTTTTTGGCTCATCAAATGAGGAAGAAGCTTCAAAATGGGACTTGACTGTAGGACATGTTTTGAGCAGAAACTGGCACACAGAATTAAAATCGCTTTAGAGATACGACAACCGTACAAAATGTAGGTGGAACGATTTAACTGGCTTGGGGACAACCCGCTGGTTTGCAGACCATGGCTTTTAAACATTCACTTTAAAATTAAAGGAAATTCACACTCTGTATTGTTCACTCGTATTCCTGTATCCGAATTACTGCGTGGAGGTGTGGGGTAACATGTACAAAAAAAGAGCCATGCAGGACTGACTAACAGTTTTACGCTTTTACTGCGAGCGAGGCAGATATCTTAGTGTTAATGTGAGAGGCCACATTCAAGTTTATTCAAGTTTCCTTTCGGCTTTTTGGCTCATCAAATGAGGAAGAAGCTTCAAAATGGGACTTGACTGTAGGACATGTTTTGAGCAGAAACTGGCACACAGAATTAAAATCGCTTTAGAGATACGACAACCGTACAAAATGTAGGTGGAACGATTTAACTGGCTTGGGGACAACCCGCTGGTTTGCAGACCATGGCTTTAAACATTCACTTTAAAATTAAAGGAAATTCACACTCTGTATTGTTCACTCGTATTCCTGTATCCGAATTACTGCGTGGAGGTGTGGGGTAACATGTACAAAAAAAGAGCCATGCAGGACTGACTAACAGTTTTACGCTTTTACTGCGAGCGAGGCAGATATCTTAGTGTTAAACACTCTGTGATTTACTTATACAATGTTGTTGGGCTTCGCCAGTTGGAAAAGCCTACCAAAAATAGGCGAAACTCTTAGTTGTCCCTCTCCACGGAAGTCTTTAGTAAAAGGCGAAAGGCTTATTCGGGCTGAAGAGAGACCAGAATAATGAATAAGATTGATGCAAATGATGGAAATGGGTGTTGGTGCTGTCGCCTATCAGAATGACGGTCCTGCTTTTTGGCTAGGTGCAGAGCAACTGAAAGGTCTTACATTGACTAGCATTCCACGCCACCCTTAAACCATAGATTCCAAATCAGAACAATGAATGGGTGTCACTTATTATGTACAGACAGACTGAGGGAAAGTTTTCTCTGGGATTAAAACAGCAGCTCTACTGTGACAGCCTGCTCCGCGTTTCTCTGAGAAGCCTCAGATGTGGGAGCATGAGCGTGGAAGGAACATCAACATACTGTTCCACCTCCCCATAGGGTAATGGAACCCCGGTCTCCTGCGTGACAAGCCGGGATACTGGCCACTATACTAACGAAGATCCACCTGGTGAGCATTCACAGAAATATGTTAAACATATCTTTTGTCACAATGAAAACATATCTGCAGACAGATGGTTACGGTAAGCCTAATTTAGCTGGACAAATGAAATGGGCCCATGTATGTCCTAGGACAGGGATGGGCGAATATTTTGGTTCAAGGGCCGGTTACAGTTTTGAAGACCATGTGAGAGGCCACATTCAAGTTTATTCAAGTTTCCTTTCGGCTTTTTGGCTCATCAAATGAGGAAGAAGCTTCAAAAAGGGACTTGACTGTAGGACATGTTTTGAGCAGAAACTGGCACACAGAATTAAAATCGCTTTAGAGATACGACAACCGTACAAAATGTAGGTGGAACGATTTAACTGGCTTGGGGACAACCCGCTGGTTTGCAGACCATGGCTTTAAACATTCACTTTAAAATTAAAGGAAATTCACACTCTGTATTGTTCACTCGTATTCCTGTATCCGAATTACTGCGTGGAGGTGTGGGTAACATGTACAAAAAAAGAGCCATGCAGGACTGACTAACAGTTTTACGCTTTTACTGCGAGCGAGGCAGATATCTTAGTGTTAAGCACTCTGTGATTTACTTATACAATGTTGTTGGGCTTCACCAGTTGGAAAAGCCTACCAAAAATTGGCGAAACTCTTTGTTGTCCCTCTCCACGGAAGTCTTTAGTAAAAGGCGAAAGGCTTATTCGGGCTGAAGAGAAACCAGAGTGATTAATAAGATTGATGCAAATGATGGAAATGAGTGTTGGTGCCGTCGCCTATCAGAATGACGGTCCTGCTTTTTGGCTAGGTGCAGAGCGACTGAAAGGTCTTACATTGACTAGCAGTCCACGCCACCCTTTAACCATCGATTCCAAATCAGAACAATGAATGGGTGTCACTTATTGTGTACAGACAGACTGAGGGAAAGTTTTCTCTGGGATTAAAACAGCAGCACTACTGTGACAGCCTGCTCCGCATTTGCCTGAAAACCCTGAGACGTGGATGGATCATCAACATACTATTCCACCTCCCCGTCGGGGAATTGAACCCCGGTCTCCTGCGTGACAAGCAGGGATACTGGCCACTATACTAACGAGGATACGCCGGGTGAATATTCACAGAGCAAAGTTAAAAAATATCTTTTGTCACAAGGAAAACGTATCTGCAGACAGATGGTTACGGTAAGCCTAATTTAGCTGGACAAATGAAATGGGCCCATGTATGTCCTAGGCCAGGGATGGGCTAATATTTTGGTTCAAGGGCCGGTTACAGTTTTGAAGACCATGTGAGAGGCCACATTCAAGTTTATTCAAGTTTCCTTTCGGCTTTTTGGCTCATCAAATGAGGAAGAAGCTTCAAAATGGGACTTGACTGTAGGACATGTTTTGAGCAGAAACTGGCACACAGAATTAAAATCGCTTTAGAGATACGACAACCGTACAAAATGTAGGTGGAACGATTTAACTGGCTTGGGGACAACCCGCTGGTTTGCAGACAATGGCTTTAAACATTCACTTTAAAATTAAAGGAAATTCACACTCTGTATTGTTCACTCGTATTCCTGTATCCGAATTACTGCGTGGAGGTGTGGGTAACATGTACGAAAAAAGAGCCATGCAGGACTGACTAACAGTTTTACGCTTTTACTGCGAGCGAGGCAGATATCTTAGTGTTAAGCACTCTGTGATTTACTTATACAATGTTGTTGGGCTTCACCAGTTGGAAAAGCCTACCAAAAATTGGCGAACTCTTTGTTGTCCCTCTCCACGGAAGTCTTTAGTAAAAGGCGAAAGGCTTATTCGGGCTGAAGAGAAACCAGAGTAATTAATAAGATTGATGCAAATGATGGAAATGGGTGTTGGTGCCGTCGCCTATCAGAATGACGGTCCTGCTTTTTGGCTAGGTGCAGAGCGACTGAAAGGTCTTACATTGACTAGCAGTCCACGCCACCCTTTAACCATCGATTCCAAATCAGAACAATGAATGGGTGTCACTTATTATGTACAGACAGACTGAGGGAAAGTTTTCTCTGGGATTAAAACAGCAGCACTACTGTGACAGCCTGCTCCGCATTTGCCTGAGACGTGGATGGATCATCAACATACTATTCCACCTCCCCGTCGGGGAATTGAACCCCGGTCTCCTGCGTGACAAGCAGGGAAACTGGCCACAATACTAACGAGGATACGCCGGGTGAATATTCACAGAGCAAAGTTAAAAAATATCTTTTGTCACAAGGAAAACGTATCTGCAGACAGATGGTTATTCAAGTTTCCTTTCGGCTTTTTGGCTCATCAAATGAGGAAGAAGCTTCAAAATGGGACTTGACTGTAGGACATGTTTTGAGCAGAAACTGGCACACAGAATAAAAATCGCTTTAGAGATACGACAACCGTACAAAATGTAGGTGGAACGATTTAACTGGCTTGGGGACAACCCGCTGGTTTGCAGACCATGGCTTTAAACATTCACTTTAAAATGAAAGGAAGTTCACACTCTGTATTGTTCACTCGTATTCCTGTATCCGAATTACTGCGTGGAGGTGTGGGGTAACATGTACAAAAAAAGAGCCATGCAGGACTGACTAACAGTTTTACGCTTTTACTGCGAGCGAGGCAGATATCTTAGTGTTAAGCACTCTGTGATTTACTTATAAAATGTTGTTGGGCTTCGCCAGTTGGAAAAGCCTACCAAAAATTGGCGAAACTCTTAGTTGTCCCTCTCCACGGAAGTCTTTAGTAAAAGGCGAAAGGCTTATTCGGGCTGAAGAGAAACCAGAGTAATTAATAAGATTGATGCAAATGATGGAAATGGGTGTTGGATCCGTCGCCTATCAGAATGACGGTCCTGCTTTTTGGCTAGGTGCAGAGCGACTGAAAGGTCTTACATTGACTAGCAGTCCACGCCACCCTTTAACCATCGATTCCAAATCAGAACAATGAATGGGTGTCACTTATTATGTACAGACAGACTGAGGGAAAGTTTTCTCTGGGATTAAAACAGCAGCACTATTGTGACAGCCTGCTCAGCATTTGCCTGAGACGTGGATGGATCATCAACATACTATTCCACCTCCCCGTCGGGGAATTGAACCCCGGTCTCCTGCGTGACAAGCAGGGAAACTGGCCACAATACTAACGAGGATACGCCGGGTGAATATTCACAGAGCAAAGTTAAAAAATATCTTTTGTCACAAGGAAAACGTATCTGCAGACAGATGGTTACGGTAAGCCTAATTTAGCTGGACAAATGAAATGGGCCCATGTATGTCCTAGGCCAGGGATGGGCGAATATTTTGGTTCAAGGGCCGGTTACAGTTTTGAAGACCATGTGAGAGGCCACATTCAAGTTTATTCAAGTTTCCTTTCGGCTTTTTGGCTCATCAAATGAGGAAGAAGCTTCAAAATGGGACTTGACTGTAGGACATGTTTTAAGCAGAAACTGGCACACAGAATTAAAATCGCTTTAGAGATACGACAACCGTACAAAATGTAGGTGGAACGATTTAACTGGCTTGGGGACAACCCGCTGGTTTGCAGACCATGGCTTTAAACATTCACTTTAAAATTAAAGGAAATTCACACTCTGTATTGTTCACTCGTATTCCTGTATCCGAATTACTGCGTGGAGGTGTGGGGTAACATGTACAAAAAAAGAGCCATGCAGGACTGACTAACAGTTTTACGCTTTTACTGCGAGCGAGGCAGATATCTTAGTGTTAATGTGAGAGGCCACATTCAAGTTTATTCAAGTTTCCTTTCGGCTTTTTGGCTCATCAAATGAGGAAGAAGCTTCAAAATGGGACTTGACTGTAGGACATGTTTTGAGCAGAAACTGGCACACAGAATTAAAATCGCTTTAGAGATACGACAACCGTACAAAATGTAGGTGGAACGATTTAACTGGCTTGGGGACAACCCGCTGGTTTGCAGACCATGGCTTTAAACATTCACTTTAAAATTAAAGGAAATTCACACTCTGTATTGTTCACTCGTATTCCTGTATCCGAATTACTGCGTGGAGGTGTGGGGTAACATGTACAAAAAAAGAGCCATGCAGGACTGACTAACAGTTTTACGCTTTTACTGCGAGCGAGGCAGATATCTTAGTGTTAAACACTCTGTGATTTACTTATACAATGTTGTTGGGCTTCGCCAGTTGGAAAAGCCTACCAAAAATAGGCGAAACTCTTAGTTGTCCCTCTCCACGGAAGTCTTTAGTAAAAGGCGAAAGGCTTATTCGGGCTGAAGAGAGACCAGAATAATGAATAAGATTGATGCAAATGATGGAAATGGGTGTTGGTGCTGTCGCCTATCAGAATGACGGTCCTGCTTTTTGGCTAGGTGCAGAGCAACTGAAAGGTCTTACATTGACTAGCATTCCACGCCACCCTTAAACCATAGATTCCAAATCAGAACAATGAATGGGTGTCACTTATTATGTACAGACAGACTGAGGGAAAGTTTTCTCTGGGATTAAAACAGCAGCTCTACTGTGACAGCCTGCTCCGCGTTTCTCTGAGAAGCCTCAGATGTGGGAGCATGAGCGTGGAAGGAACATCAACATACTGTTCCACCTCCCCATAGGGTAATGGAACCCCGGTCTCCTGCGTGACAAGCCGGGATACTGGCCACTATACTAACGAAGATCCACCTGGTGAGCATTCACAGAAATATGTTAAACATATCTTTTGTCACAACGAAAACGTATCTGCAGACAGATGGTTACGGTAAGCCTAATTTAGCTGGACAAATGAAATGGGCCCATGTATGTCCTAGGACAGGGATGGGCGAATATTTTGGTTCAAGGGCCGGTTACAGTTTTGAAGACCATGTGAGAGGCCACATTCAAGTTTATTCAAGTTTCCTTTCGGCTTTTTGGCTCATCAAATGAGGAAGAAGCTTCAAAAAGGGACTTGACTGTAGGACATGTTTTGAGCAGAAACTGGCACACAGAATTAAAATCGCTTTAGAGATACGACAACCGTACAAAATGTAGGTGGAACGATTTAACTGGCTTGGGGACAACCCGCTGGTTTGCAGACCATGGCTTTAAACATTCACTTTAAAATTAAAGGAAATTCACACTCTGTATTGTTCACTCGTATTCCTGTATCCGAATTACTGTGTGGAGGTGTGGGTAACATGTACAAAAAAAGAGCCATGCAGGACTGACTAACAGTTTTACGCTTTTACTGCGAGCGAGGCAGATATCTTAGTGTTAAGCACTCTGTGATTTACTTATACAATGTTGTTGGGCTTCACCAGTTGGAAAAGCCTACCAAAAATTGGCGAAACTCTTAGTTGTCCCTCTCCACGGAAGTCTTTAGTAAAAGGCGAAAGGCTTATTCGGGCTGAAGAGAAACCAGAGTAATTAATAAGATTGATGCAAATGATGGAAATGAGTGTTGGTGCCGTCGCCTATCAGAATGACGGTCCTGCTTTTTGGCTAGGTGCAGAGCGACTGAAAGGTCTTACATTGACTAGCAGTCCACGCCACCCTTTAACCATCGATTCCAAATCAGAACAATGAATGGGTGTCACTTATTGTGTACAGACAGACTGAGGGAAAGTTTTCTCTGGGATTAAAACAGCAGCACTACTGTGACAGCCTGCTCCGCATTTGCCTGAAAACCCTAAGACGTGGATGGATCATCAACATACTATTCCACCTCCCCGTCGGGGAATTGAACCCCGGTCTCCTGCGTGACAAGCAGGGAAACTGGCCACAATACTAACGAGGATACGCCGGGTGAATATTCACAGAGCAAAGTTAAAAAATATCTTTTGTCACAAGGAAAACGTATCTGCAGACAGATGGTTATTCAAGTTTCCTTTCGGCTTTTTGGCTCATCAAATGAGGAAGAAGCTTCAAAATGGGACTTGACTGTAGGACATGTTTTGAGCAGAAACTGGCACACAGAATAAAAATCGCTTTAGAGATACGACAACCGTACAAAATGTAGGTGGAACGATTTAACTGGCTTGGGGACAACCCGCTGGTTTGCAGACCATGGCTTTAAACATTCACTTTAAAATGAAAGGAAGTTCACACTCTGTATTGTTCACTCGTATTCCTGTATCCGAATTACTGCGTGGAGGTGTGGGGTAACATGTACAAAAAAAGAGCCATGCAGGACTGACTAACAGTTTTACGCTTTTACTGCGAGCGAGGCAGATATCTTAGTGTTAAGCACTCTGTGATTTACTTATACAATGTTGTTGGGCTTCGCCAGTTGGAAAAGCCTACCAAAAATTGGCGAAACTCTTAGTTGTCCCTCTCCACGGAAGTCTTTAGTAAAAGGCGAAAGGCTTATTCGGGCTGAAGAGAAACCAGAGTAATTAATAAGATTGATGCAAATGATGGAAATGGGTGTTGGATCCGTCGCCTATCAGAATGACGGTCCTGCTTTTTGGCTAGGTGCAGAGCGACTGAAAGGTCTTACATTGACTAGCAGTCCACGCCACCCTTTAACCATCGATTCCAAATCAGAACAATGAATGGGTGTCACTTATTATGTACAGACAGACTGAGGGAAAGTTTTCTCTGGGATTAAAACAGCAGCACTATTGTGACAGCCTGCTCCGCATTTGCCTGAGACGTGGATGGATCATCAACATACTATTCCACCTCCCCGTCGGGGAATTGAACCCCGGTCTCCTGCGTGACAAGCAGGGAAACTGGCCACAATACTAACGAGGATACGCCGGGTGAATATTCACAGAGCAAAGTTAAAAAATATCTTTTGTCACAAGGAAAACGTATCTGCAGACAGATGGTTACGGTAAGCCTAATTTAGCTGGACAAATGAAATGGGCCCATGTATGTCCTAGGCCAGGGATGGGCGAATATTTTGGTTCAAGGGCCGGTTACAGTTTTGAAGACCATGTGAGAGGCCACATTCAAGTTTATTCAAGTTTCCTTTCGGCTTTTTGGCTCATCAAATGAGGAAGAAGCTTCAAAATGGGACTTGACTGTAGGACATGTTTTAAGCAGAAACTGGCACACAGAATTAAAATCGCTTTAGAGATACG
This sequence comes from Zeus faber, assembly GCF_960531495.2. Taxonomy (NCBI): domain Eukaryota; kingdom Metazoa; phylum Chordata; class Actinopteri; order Zeiformes; family Zeidae; genus Zeus; species Zeus faber. The sequence goes on from NC_137207.1 coordinate 8,901,006, forward strand.
ACAACCGTACAAAATGTAGGTGGAACGATTTAACTGGCTTGGGGACAACCCGCTGGTTTGCAGACCATGGCTTTAAACATTCACTTTAAAATTAAAGGAAATTCACACTCTGTATTGTTCACTCGTATTCCTGTATCCGAATTACTGCGTGGAGGTGTGGGGTAACATGTACAAAAAAAGAGCCATGCAGGACTGACTAACAGTTTTACGCTTTTACTGCGAGCGAGGCAGATATCTTAGTGTTAAGCACTCTGTGATTTACTTATACAATGTTGTTGGGCTTCACCAGTTGGAAAAGCCTACCAAAAATTGGCGAAACTCTTAGTTGTCCCTCTCCACGGAAGTCTTTAGTAAAAGGCGAAAGGCTTATTCGGGCTGAAGAGAAACCAGAGTAATTAATAAGATTGATGCAAATGATGGAAATGAGTGTTGGTGCCGTCGCCTATCAGAATGACGGTCCTGCTTTTTGGCTAGGTGCAGAGCGACTGAAAGGTCTTACATTGACTAGCAGTCCACGCCACCCTTTAACCATCGATTCCAAATCAGAACAATGAATGGGTGTCACTTATTGTGTACAGACAGACTGAGGGAAAGTTTTCTCTGGGATTAAAACAGCAGCACTACTGTGACAGCCTGCTCCGCATCTGCCTGAAAACCCTAAGACGTGGATGGATCATCAACATACTATTCCACCTCCCCGTCGGGGAATTGAACCCCGGTCTCCTGCGTGACAAGCAGGGAAACTGGCCACAATACTAACGAGGATACGCCGGGTGAATATTCACAGAGCAAAGTTAAAAAATATCTTTTGTCACAAGGAAAACGTATCTGCAGACAGATGGTTATTCAAGTTTCCTTTCGGCTTTTTGGCTCATCAAATGAGGAAGAAGCTTCAAAATGGGACTTGACTGTAGGACATGTTTTGAGCAGAAACTGGCACACAGAATAAAAATCGCTTTAGAGATACGACAACCGTACAAAATGTAGGTGGAACGATTTAACTGGCTTGGGGACAACCCGCTGGTTTGCAGACCATGGCTTTAAACATTCACTTTAAAATGAAAGGAAGTTCACACTCTGTATTGTTCACTCGTATTCCTGTATCCGAATTACTGCGTGGAGGTGTGGGGTAACATGTACAAAAAAAGAGCCATGCAGGACTGACTAACAGTTTTACGCTTTTACTGCGAGCGAGGCAGATATCTTAGTGTTAAGCACTCTGTGATTTACTTATACAATGTTGTTGGGCTTCGCCAGTTGGAAAAGCCTACCAAAAATTGGCGAAACTCTTAGTTGTCCCTCTCCACGGAAGTCTTTAGTAAAAGGCGAAAGGCTTATTCGGGCTGAAGAGAAACCAGAGTAATTAATAAGATTGATGCAAATGATGGAAATGGGTGTTGGATCCGTCGCCTATCAGAATGACGGTCCTGCTTTTTGGCTAGGTGCAGAGCGACTGAAAGGTCTTACATTGACTAGCAGTCCACGCCACCCTTTAACCATCGATTCCAAATCAGAACAATGAATGGGTGTCACTTATTATGTACAGACAGACTGAGGGAAAGTTTTCTCTGGGATTAAAACAGCAGCACTATTGTGACAGCCTGCTCCGCATTTGCCTGAGACGTGGATGGATCATCAACATACTATTCCACCTCCCCGTCGGGGAATTGAACCCCGGTCTCCTGCGTGACAAGCAGGGAAACTGGCCACAATACTAACGAGGATACGCCGGGTGAAGATTCACAGAGCAAAGTTAAAAAATATCTTTTGTCACAAGGAAAACGTATCTGCAGACAGATGGTTACGGTAAGCCTAATTTAGCTGGACAAATGAAATGGGCCCATGTATGTCCTAGGCCAGGGATGGGCGAATATTTTGGTTCAAGGGCCGGTTACAGTTTTGAAGACCATGTGAGAGGCCACATTCAAGTTTATTCAAGTTTCCTTTCGGCTTTTTGGCTCATCAAATGAGGAAGAAGCTTCAAAATGGGACTTGACTGTAGGACATGTTTTAAGCAGAAACTGGCACACAGAATTAAAATCGCTTTAGAGATACGACAACCGTACAAAATGTAGGTGGAACGATTTAACTGGCTTGGGGACAACCCGCTGGTTTGCAGACCATGGCTTTAAACATTCACTTTAAAATTAAAGGAAATTCACACTCTGTATTGTTCACTCGTATTCCTGTATCCGAATTACTGCGTGGAGGTGTGGGGTAACATGTACAAAAAAAGAGCCATGCAGGACTGACTAACAGTTTTACGCTTTTACTGCGAGCGAGGCAGATATCTTAGTGTTAATGTGAGAGGCCACATTCAAGTTTATTCAAGTTTCCTTTCGGCTTTTTGGCTCATCAAATGAGGAAGAAGCTTCAAAATGGGACTTGACTGTAGGACATGTTTTGAGCAGAAACTGGCACACAGAATTAAAATCGCTTTAGAGATACGACAACCGTACAAAATGTAGGTGGAACGATTTAACTGGCTTGGGGACAACCCGCTGGTTTGCAGACCATGGCTTTAAACATTCACTTTAAAATTAAAGGAAATTCACACTCTGTATTGTTCACTCGTATTCCTGTATCCGAATTACTGCGTGGAGGTGTGGGGTAACATGTACAAAAAAAGAGCCATGCAGGACTGACTAACAGTTTTACGCTTTTACTGCGAGCGAGGCAGATATCTTAGTGTTAAACACTCTGTGATTTACTTATACAATGTTGTTGGGCTTCGCCAGTTGGAAAAGCCTACCAAAAATAGGCGAAACTCTTAGTTGTCCCTCTCCACGGAAGTCTTTAGTAAAAGGCGAAAGGCTTATTCGGGCTGAAGAGAGACCAGAATAATGAATAAGATTGATGCAAATGATGGAAATGGGTGTTGGTGCTGTCGCCTATCAGAATGACGGTCCTGCTTTTTGGCTAGGTGCAGAGCGACTGAAAGGTCTTACATTGACTAGCAGTCCACGCCACCCTTTAACCATCGATTCCAAATCAGAACAATGAATGGGTGTCACTTATTGTGTACAGACAGACTGAGGGAAAGTTTTCTCTGGGATTAAAACAGCAGCACTACTGTGACAGCCTGCTCCGCATTTGCCTGAAAACCCTGAGACGTGGATGGATCATCAACATACTATTCCACCTCCCCGTCGGGGAATTGAACCCCGGTCTCCTGCGTGACAAGCAGGGATACTGGCCACTATACTAACGAGGATACGCCGGGTGAATATTCACAGAGCAAAGTTAAAAAATATCTTTTGTCACAAGGAAAACGTATCTGCAGACAGATGGTTACGGTAAGCCTAATTTAGCTGGACAAATGAAATGGGCCCATGTATGTCCTAGGCCAGGGATGGGCTAATATTTTGATTCAAGGGCCGGTTACAGTTTTGAAGACCATGTGAGAGGCCACATTCAAGTTTATTCAAGTTTCCTTTCGGCTTTTTGGCTCATCAAATGAGGAAGAAGCTTCAAAATGGGACTTGACTGTAGGACATGTTTTGAGCAGAAACTGGCACACAGAATTAAAATCGCTTTAGAGATACGACAACCGTACAAAATGTAGGTGGAACGATTTAACTGGCTTGGGGACAACCCGCTGGTTTGCAGACCATGGCTTTAAACATTCACTTTAAAATTAAAGGAAATTCACACTCTGTATTGTTCACTCGTATTCCTGTATCCGAATTACTGCGTGGAGGTGTGGGTAACATGTACAAAAAAAAAGCCATGCAGGACTGACTAACAGTTTTACGCTTTTACTGCGAGCGAGGCAGATATCTTAGTGTTAAGCACTCTGTGATTTACTTATACAATGTTGTTGGGCTTCACCAGTTGGAAAAGCCTACCAAAAATTGGCGAAACTCTTTGTTGTCCCTCTCCACGGAAGTCTTTAGTAAAAGGCGAAAGGCTTATTCGGGCTGAAGAGAAACCAGAGTGATTAATAAGATTGATGCAAATGATGGAAATGAGTGTTGGTGCCGTCGCCTATCAGAATGACGGTCCTGCTTTTTGGCTAGGTGCAGAGCGACTGAAAGGTCTTACATTGACTAGCAGTCCACGCCACCCTTTAACCATCGATTCCAAATCAGAACAATGAATGGGTGTCACTTATTGTGTACAGACAGACTGAGGGAAAGTTTTCTCTGGGATTAAAACAGCAGCACTACTGTGACAGCCTGCTCCGCATTTGCCTGAAAACCCTGAGACGTGGATGGATCATCAACATACTATTCCACCTCCCCGTCAGGGAATTGAACCCCGGTCTCCTGCGTGACAAGCAGGGATACTGGCCACTATACTAACGAGGATACGCCGGGTGAATATTCACAGAGCAAAGTTAAAAAATATCTTTTGTCACAAGGAAAACCTATCTGCAGACAGATGGTTACGGTAAGCCTAATTTAGCTGGACAAATGAAATGGGCCCATGTATGTCCTAGGCCAGGGATGGGCTAATATTTTGGTTCAAGGGCCGGTTACAGTTTTGAAGACCATGTGAGAGGCCACATTCAAGTTTATTCAAGTTTCCTTTCGGCTTTTTGGCTCATCAAATGAGGAAGAAGCTTCAAAATGGGACTTGACTGTAGGACATGTTTTGAGCAGAAACTGGCACACAGAATAAAAATCGCTTTAGAGATACGACAACCGTACAAAATGTAGGTGGAACGATTTAACTGGCTTGGGGACAACCCGCTGGTTTGCAGACCATGGCTTTAAACATTCACTTTAAAATGAAAGGAAGTTCACACTCTGTATTGTTCACTCGTATTCCTGTATCCGAATTACTGCGTGGAGGTGTGGGGTAACATGTACAAAAAAAGAGCCATGCAGGACTGACTAACAGTTTTACGCTTTTACTGCGAGCGAGGCAGATATCTTAGTGTTAAGCACTCTGTGATTTACTTATACAATGTTGTTGGGCTTCGCCAGTTGGAAAAGCCTACCAAAAATTGGCGAAACTCTTAGTTGTCCCTCTCCACGGAAGTCTTTAGTAAAAGGCGAAAGGCTTATTCGGGCTGAAGAGAAACCAGAGTAATTAATAAGATTGATGCAAATGATGGAAATGGGTGTTGGATCCGTCGCCTATCAGAATGACGGTCCTGCTTTTTGGCTAGGTGCAGAGCGACTGAAAGGTCTTACATTGACTAGCAGTCCACGCCACCCTTTAACCATCGATTCCAAATCAGAACAATGAATGGGTGTCACTTATTATGTACAGACAGACTGAGGGAAAGTTTTCTCTGGGATTAAAACAGCAGCACTATTGTGACAGCCTGCTCCGCATTTGCCTGAGACGTGGATGGATCATCAACATACTATTCCACCTCCCCGTCGGGGAATTGAACCCCGGTCTCCTGCGTGACAAGCAGGGAAACTGGCCACAATACTAACGAGGATACGCCGGGTGAATATTCACAGAGCAAAGTTAAAAAATATCTTTTGTCACAAGGAAAACGTATCTGCAGACAGATGGTTACGGTAAGCCTAATTTAGCTGGACAAATGAAATGGGCCCATGTATGTCCTAGGCCAGGGATGGGCGAATATTTTGGTTCAAGGGCCGGTTACAGTTTTGAAGACCATGTGAGAGGCCACATTCAAGTTTATTCAAGTTTCCTTTCGGCTTTTTGGCTCATCAAATGAGGAAGAAGCTTCAAAATGGGACTTGACTGTAGGACATGTTTTAAGCAGAAACTGGCACACAGAATTAAAATCGCTTTAGAGATACGACAACCGTACAAAATGTAGGTGGAACGATTTAACTGGCTTGGGGACAACCCGCTGGTTTGCAGACCATGGCTTTAAACATTCACTTTAAAATTAAAGGAAATTCACACTCTGTATTGTTCACTCGTATTCTTGTATCCGAATTACTGCGTGGAGGTGTGGGGTAACATGTACAAAAAAAGAGCCATGCAGGACTGACTAACAGTTTTACGCTTTTACTGCGAGCGAGGCAGATATCTTAGTGTTAATGTGAGAGGCCACATTCAAGTTTATTCAAGTTTCCTTTCGGCTTTTTGGCTCATCAAATGAGGAAGAAGCTTCAAAATGGGACTTGACTGTAGGACATGTTTTGAGCAGAAACTGGCACACAGAATTAAAATCGCTTTAGAGATACGACAACCGTACAAAATGTAGGTGGAACGATTTAACTGGCTTGGGGACAACCCGCTGGTTTGCAGACCATGGCTTTAAACATTCACTTTAAAATTAAAGGAAATTCACACTCTGTATTGTTCACTCGTATTCCTGTATCCGAATTACTGCGTGGAGGTGTGGGGTAACATGTACAAAAAAAGAGCCATGCAGGACTGACTAACAGTTTTACGCTTTTACTGCGAGCGAGGCAGATATCTTAGTGTTAAACACTCTGTGATTTACTTATACAATGTTGTTGGGCTTCGCCAGTTGGAAAAGCCTACCAAAAATAGGCGAAACTCTTAGTTGTCCCTCTCCACGGAAGTCTTTAGTAAAAGGCGAAAGGCTTATTCGGGCTGAAGAGAGACCAGAATAATGAATAAGATTGATGCAAATGATGGAAATGGGTGTTGGTGCTGTCGCCTATCAGAATGACGGTCCTGCTTTTTGGCTAGGTGCAGAGCGACTGAAAGGTCTTACATTGACTAGCAGTCCACGCCACCCTTTAACCATCGATTCCAAATCAGAACAATGAATGGGTGTCACTTATTGTGTACAGACAGACTGAGGGAAAGTTTTCTCTGGGATTAAAACAGCAGCACTACTGTGACAGCCTGCTCCGCATTTGCCTGAAAACCCTGAGACGTGGATGGATCATCAACATACTATTCCACCTCCCCGTCGGGGAATTGAACCCCGGTCTCCTGCGTGACAAGCAGGGATACTGGCCACTATACTAACGAGGATACGCCGGGTGAATATTCACAGAGCAAAGTTAAAAAATATCTTTTGTCACAAGGAAAACGTATCTGCAGACAGATGGTTACGGTAAGCCTAATTTAGCTGGACAAATGAAATGGGCCCATGTATGTCCTAGGCCAGGGAAGGGCTAATATTTTGGTTCAAGGGCCGGTTACAGTTTTGAAGACCATGTGAGAGGCCACATTCAAGTTTATTCAAGTTTCCTTTCGGCTTTTTGGCTCATCAAATGAGGAAGAAGCTTCAAAATGGGACTTGACTGTAGGACATGTTTTGAGCAGAAACTGGCACACAGAATTAAAATCGCTTTAGAGATACGACAACCGTACAAAATGTAGGTGGAACGATTTAACTGGCTTGGGGACAACCCGCTGGTTTGCAGACCATGGCTTTAAACATTCACTTTAAAATTAAAGGAAATTCACACTCTGTATTGTTCACTCGTATTCCTGTATCCGAATTACTGCGTGGAGGTGTGGGTAACATGTACAAAAAAAGAGCCATGCAGGACTGACTAACAGTTTTACGCTTTTACTGCGAGCGAGGCAGATATCTTAGTGTTAAGCACTCTGTGATTTACTTATACAATGTTGTTGGGCTTCACCAGTTGGAAAAGCCTACCAAAAATTGGCGAAACTCTTTGTTGTCCCTCTCCACGGAAGTCTTTAGTAAAAGGCGAAAGGCTTATTTGGGCTGAAGAGAAACCAGAGTGATTAATAAGATTGATGCAAATGATGGAAATGAGTGTTGGTGCCGTCGCCTATCAGAATGACGGTCCTGCTTTTTGGCTAGGTGCAGAGCGACTGAAAGGTCTTACATTGACTAGCAGTCCACGCCACCCTTTAACCATCGATTCCAAATCAGAACAATGAATGGGTGTCACTTATTGTGTACAGACAGACTGAGGGAAAGTTTTCTCTGGGATTAAAACAGCAGCACTACTGTGACAGCCTGCTCCGCATTTGCCTGAAAACCCTGAGACGTGGATGGATCATCAACATACTATTCCACCTCCCCGTCGGGGAATTGAACCCCGGTCTCCTGCGTGACAAGCAGGGATACTGGCCACTATACTAACGAGGATACGCCGGGTGAATATTCACAGAGCAAAGTTAAAAAATATCTTTTGTCACAAGGAAAACCTATCTGCAGACAGATGGTTACGGTAAGCCTAATTTAGCTGGACAAATGAAATGGGCCCATGTATGTCCTAGGCCAGGGATGGGCTAATATTTTGGTTCAAGGGCCGGTTACAGTTTTGAAGACCATGTGAGAGGCCACATTCAAGTTTATTCAAGTTTCCTTTCGGCTTTTTGGCTCATCAAATGAGGAAGAAGCTTCAAAATGGGACTTGACTGTAGGACATGTTTTGAGCAGAAACTGGCACACAGAATTAAAATCGCTTTAGAGATACGACAACCGTACAAAATGTAGGTGGAACGATTTAACTGGCTTGGGGACAACCCGCTGGTTTGCAGACAATGGCTTTAAACATTCACTTTAAAATTAAAGGAAATTCACACTCTGTATTGTTCACTCGTATTCCTGTATCCGAATTACTGCGTGGAGGTGTGGGTAACATGTACGAAAAAAGAGCCATGCAGGACTGACTAACAGTTTTACGCTTTTACTGCGAGCGAGGCAGATATCTTAGTGTTAAGCACTCTGTGATTTACTTATACAATGTTGTTGGGCTTCACCAGTTGGAAAAGCCTACCAAAAATTGGCGAAACTCTTAGTTGTCCCTCTCCACGGAAGTCTTTAGTAAAAGGCGGTTTATGTGGTTTTTATTCACAACATAATCAAAACATACAATCAATCAAGGCATAGAAGGACAACTGTCCAACAAATCTTTGCGGGTAACAATTCACACAATCCCAAACACTACACCAAGCCCAAACCCCCTTTCCACCTCTCTAGGGCCGCGTGCTGCCCCCATCTCCCCATGTCTGCCCTGATCCTCCCTCTCACCTCCCCCTCCACCCTCCTTATGACCCCCTCCACCCCACAGTCCCTCCCGAGCCTGATGAGGTCCTGCCTGGCCACCCACAATCCCTTCTTGAAGAGGCTTATGAGCAGCCAGAGCAGGAAACCTTCCCTCCTGTTCCCCCCTCTACCCACCCCCCTCTCCACACTGGTCCAGGTCAGGTTGAACCCTCTCCTCACCCTCCTTAGTAGCGCCCCCGCCCTCGCCCACACCACCCCTGCGAAAGGGCAGTCCCACATGACATGAGCGATGGTTTCCTCCTCCGAGCACGCGACTCGGGGGCACCCAGGGGATGTCGCCAAGTCCCGCCGGTACAAGGTGGTACGTACCGGCAGTGCTTTCTGGAGGCATGACCAGTTCAGGTCCTTGAGCCCATTATCCAGGCCGGGAGGCTGGACCGCCAGCCAGACTGCCGCCGGAATCCCTACGGCAGCCGGTGCGGTCACCCCCCGCCTCGTCTCGGCGTAGAGCCTCCTCTGGTCCAGCCCCAAACCCCCCTCCCAAGCCTGGGGGTGAGCCCGAAGCCACTTCGCCGCATGGCCATAGTGCCATGGCATCTGCTCTGACCGGGGCCCCAAGTTGCCCAAAGGCCCCATCACCCTCCTCGCCTGGTAGGAGAAATACAGCCGGAGGAAGTGTCCCGATGGGTGGACCACCGGAGAGGACAGCTCCCTCAACAAAAAGGATACAAAATAACCGTCCAGCTTTAGTGGGAGGTGAGGCACGCCCCTTCCGCCCTCCCCGATCGGCGCGTACATCCGGGCCCTCGCCGCATACTCGCACCGGCCTCCCCACACGAATCCGAACACGAGCCGCGTGAGGGGCGCCCGCATGCTTGCCGGCATCGGGAAGACGTATGACAAGTACAGTAGGGACGGCAACACGTCTGCCTTCAAAACCAGCACCTTGCCCGTAAGGGTCAGTGTCCTGGATTTCCAGAGGGCGACTTTCCTCTGGACAGCTTCTATTCGCCCGGTCCAATTTACCGTGGCGCTGTGGGCTGCCTCAAAATCCACCCCGAGTAATCTCAGGGGTCCTACGCAGAGCGGCAGCCCCCCTGGTGCGTCCGTCCTTCCCTTCCACCGCCCAAAGAACTTGACCGAGGTCTTCGCCAGATTTAGCTCGGCGCCAGACACTCGGCCAAACTCCTGGAAGATCTCCAAGGAGCGGAGCAGGCAGGCATCGCTGTCCAGCAGCAGGGTGGTGTCATCCGCATACTGGGACAGCTTTACCCTAAGGCCGCCGCTGCCTGGCACCAGCAGTCCCCTCACACCCGGGTCAGCCCGAATGGCCGCCGCCAGGGGCTCCATGTAAAGGATGTAGAGCAGGGGTGAAAGCGGACACCCCTGTCTTACCCCTGCGTGCAACCCAAAAGGTTCCCCTAGGTGCCCGTTAACACAAACCGTGCTCCCCACGGCCGCGTACAACGTACGCAGCCACCCAACGAACAGCTTCCCTAAACCTACTCTCTCTAAGACTCTAAACATAAAGCCCCAGTGAACCCTATCGAAAGCTTTGGCCTGATCGAGGCCTACCACCATTAGGGGTAGCCCTCTATCTTCCACCCAAGCGATAGCGTCTCTGATGAGCTGGAGGTTCCACCTCACAGAGCGCCCAGCCACTCCACACGTCTGGTCCACATGGACCGCATCCGGGAGGACTGTGCGCAGACGGTCAGCGAGGACCTTAGCTAGAAGCTTGTAGTCCACACACAGCATGGTCAATGGCCGCCAGTTATTAAGGTCAGAGGCATCGCCCTTCTTGAAAAGAAGGGAGATCACCCCCCTAGCCATCGACCCTCCAAGAGCCCCCGCGCGGAGGACCTCGGTCAGCACCTCTAACACCACTGGACCGAGCGCACCCCAAAACTTGAGGTAGAACTCGGCCGGCAGGCCGTCGATGCCCGGGACCTTTCGCTTTCCCATCCTTCGAAGGGCACCCTCAAGCTCCTCCAGAGTGAGGGGGGTCTCCAAAGCTTCTGCCAGGTCAGGCGGCACCCGCCGGGCAACCCTCTCTAAGAAGGCTTCTTCCCGGGTCTCATCCACCACCCTTTCACAGAAGAAGGAGCGATAGTGGTCCGTGGCGACCCTCACCATTGCATCCGCTTCTGTCACCACCTGTCCCTGACTGTCCCTGACCCCCGTGAACACCTGCCGCGCCTTCTCGGTCCTAACCGAGCCGAAGAAAGCCGCCGAGCACGTCTCATTGCTCTCTGCGAACTCCCGACGCGACCGCAGCAGGTACGCACGGGCCCTACTCTCATAGACTCCCCTAAGCTGCGCTTTAAGGGTGTCACAAGCCCGCTGGTCTACAGTGCCACCGAGGTTCCCCACGGCATACTCGAGCTCGAGGAGGCGTTGCAGGCGGAGCACCTCCCTCTTCGCCTGCTTCGCCTTCCTTTTGCTGTACCTGATGGCGTGGGCTTTAATCCTCTCCTTTGCCACTTCCCACCACTCTACCACTCCGGCACATAGAGGCCTGAGCCCCTCGAGACCCCGGAAAACCCCGGCGAAGCTGGCATCGAACTCGTCCTCCTCGAGGATACTCGGATTTAACTTCCAGTACCCCAGACCGAAGACCGGGGCACAGGACCGGACCCGGAGGAGGACCCCATCGTGGTCCGAGAAAAAGACGGGGAGCACCCGCCCAGACAGCACGCCCAAGGACCTTGAAAGAAAGACATAGTCCAGCCTCCTCGCACTCCCCTGGGTGTTTCGCCATGTGGGACCATCCAGTCGCGGGGTGACCACCCTCCCCCCGTCCACCAGCCCGTGCCCCGCCATGAAACCCTTGACAAAAACCCCGCTCGTGTCCCTCCCTATATCTAAGTTAAAATCCCCCCCAATGATCACCTGTCTGTTGGTGGCCAGGTGTGGTCCCAGACCGGCCACCGTCTCCCTCCTCTCCCTCGTTCCCTGCGGCCCATAAAAAACAAAGACCCTCAAACAAAGACCCCTGTATGTGATGTCCGCTCCCAGCACCCTCCCCTGCTCCACAACATACACCCCCTCTACCCTCACCCCCCTGTCCCCGAAAAGAATACCCACCCCTGAACTGTGAACCCCCCCCACACTCCAGACTGACCCCCCCTTGTCCCACTCCCTCGCAAAAATTCCCACGTCCCTCTCATCCCTCAAATGAACCTCTTGCAGCAAACAAATTGTGCACCCCAAACCCCCAACAAAATCAAAGACTGCCCTCCTCTTAACTGAGTTCCTCATCCCCCGTGCATTGATTGTGACGACCCCCAGACAATTCATTTAACACAGGTGATGAAAACCAAAATCGTGCCCTGAAAATCCTCCGACCCAAAAAACGCAAAAAAGAACGATACCCCCATCTAAACACGGCAGCGACCCCACCATCAGTCATACAGCCCCAACACCATGTCCTCCGGGCTCTCCTCCATAAGTTGACCCCAGGAATAGGGCATGTTGTTGGGGGAGGCAGGGGGACCCCATGACCCCCCCTGCCCGTCGTCCTCAAAAAGGGCGGGGCTTTCCTCCAGAGGGGGGGGCTTCCCACCGACCTCCGCTGCCACTCCCTCGCTTTGGCCCGCCCTGTCCACGACACCCCCTGCCACTTCCCTCATCTTCTTGGGGGCCTCCTTGCCCAACTGGTGGTGGTCCCTCCTCTTCCTCTGGGTCGCGGCCTGGGGGCCTGGCCCGGCGGAATCTGCTGGCGGTGATACCTCGGGAGGGACCTGCGCAGGGGGAGGGAACGCCGCAGGAAGCCCTTCCACAGGTGGAGCCGCCTTCGGCTTGGCCACCACAGGGAGAGCCTCCCCAGGATCCGCCACAGGATGTGCGGCTGCCACAGGGGGAGCCGCCCCGGGGGCCGTGGCTGCGGCCGGAGCAGGAGGAGATCCCGCGGGAGAAGCCTTTCCGGGGACCACCGCAGGAGGAGCCGATGTCTTTTTCCCCGTCGCCGGAGGTGCCGCCGCACTTGGCGCCGAGACCGCCGCTCCTGGCACAGCCAGCGCCAAATCCGGAGGCCCCTGGGGCCGGCACACCGGGACGGGGGCCACCGGCACCGGCACCGAAACCGTAGGCGGGTCAGCCGCGACTGCCGCCGCGGAAGGAGGGGGCGCTGACTCCGCAGCCGGTCGATCCGGCTCCCCCTTGGGGCCGCCTATGACCCTCAGAGCGGCCACGTAGGCCCTGCTGCACCCCTTGGCGAGGTGCTCAGGCGACCCGCAGATATGGCAGGCCCTTGGCATCGGACACTCCCTTGCCCCATGCCCAAGGGCCTGACAGAACCTGCACCTCTGCTGGCCACATTCTCCCTCCGCGTGGCCGCTAGCCCTGCACCTACGGCAGAAAGCCGGCTGCCTCGAATAAAACAGGTAGCCCCGATCCGCCCCGATGTTGAAAAACGCCGGGGGGTGGGCCAAACCCCCCACCCCCGCCGCGTCCTGCCCCAGGAGGACCTGATACTGGCGCTTACCTGTCCAGATGCCGTTGCTGTCCCTCAGGCGCCTCGGAGACGTCAGCACCTCCGCGTACCTCCCCAGGAAGGCCGCCACAGCCTGGTCCGACACGTACGGATTGTACATGTGGACCGTCACCACCCGAAAGTTCGGTCTGTCGAGGCTTTGCAGGTTGAAGAGGGAGACTGGCCTTGCTCCCGCTTGCCGCTGGCTCTCCTCCAGGGCCCTGTCACACACCTCCTGTCCCAGGAAGGTGACATCGAAGCTCCTCTCTGCGTTGTTGGTCTGCAGGCAGAGTAGGTCCTCCACCTTCAGCTTCAGGGCCCCAAGCAGGACAGCCCTCCCAAACAGCTCCCTGGTCATCATGGGCTCCTTCTCCTCCCTCCACTGGTACCGCAGCGTAGCCCTCAGCCCCGCCCTCGGGACCGACTGTTAGGTTCCAGCCTGCGCCATGTTGCAGCTGTGGTGTGTTGGCTCTCCAAATGCAAAAAAAGCTCCCTTCCACACGACACTTGACTCCCCAGGCAGGTTTCAACAGTGATTTCTGAAGGTGTAATACACCTTCATGATCACTGTCTCCCCTCCCGGGTAAGTATCGTTAGTAAAAGGCGAAAGGCTTATTCGGGCTGAAGAGAAACCAGAGTAATTAATAAGATTGATGCAAATGATGGAAATGGGTGTTGGTGCCGTCGCCTATCAGAATGACGGTCCTGCTTTTTGGCTAGGTGCAGAGCGACTGAAAGGTCTTACATTGACTAGCAGTCCACGCCACCCTTTAACCATCGATTCCAAATCAGAACAATGAATGGGTGTCACTTATTATGTACAGACAGACTGAGGGAAAGTTTTCTCTGGGATTAAAACAGCAGCACTACTGTGACAGCCTGCTCCGCATTTGCCTGAGACGTGGATGGATCATCAACATACTATTCCACCTCCCCGTCGGGGAATTGAACACCGGTCTCCTGCGTGACAAGCAGGGAAACTGGCCACAATACTAACGAGGATACGCCGGGTGAATATTCACAGAGCAAAGTTAAAAAATATCTTTTGTCACAAGGAAAACGTATCTGCAGACAGATGGTTATTCAAGTTTCCTTTCGGCTTTTTGGCTCATCAAATGAGGAAGAAGCTTCAAAATGGGACTTGACTGTAGGACATGTTTTGAGCAGAAACTGGCACACAGAATAAAAATCGCTTTAGAGATACGACAACCGTACAAAATGTAGGTGGAACGATTTAACTGGCTTGGGGACAACCCGCTGGTTTGCAGACCATGGCTTTAAACATTCACTTTAAAATGAAAGGAAGTTCACACTCTGTATTGTTCACTCGTATTCCTGTATCCGAATTACTGCGTGGAGGTGTGGGGTAACATGTACAAAAAAAGAGCCATGCAGGACTGACTAACAGTTTTACGCTTTTACTGCGAGCGAGGCAGATATCTTAGTGTTAAGCACTCTGTGATTTACTTATACAATGTTGTTGGGCTTCGCCAGTTGGAAAAGCCTACCAAAAATTGGCGAAACTCTTAGTTGTCCCTCTCCACGGAAGTCTTTAGTAAAAGGCGGTTTATGTGGTTTTTATTCACAACATAATTAAAACATACAATCAATCAAGGCATAGAAGGACAACTGTCCAACAAATCTTTGCGGGTAACAATTCACACAGTCCCAATCACTACACCAAGCCCAAACCCCCTTTCCACCTCTCTAGGGCCGCGTGCTGTCCCCATCTCCCCACGTCTGCCCTGATCCTCCCTCTCACCTCCCCCTCCACCCTCCTTATGACCCCCTCCACCCCACAGTCCCTCCCGAGCCTGATGAGGTCCTGCCTGGCCACCCACAATCCCTTCTTGAAGAGGCTTATGAGCAGCCAGAGCAGGAAACCTTCCCTCCTGTTCCCCCCTCTACCCACCCCCCTCTCCACACTGGTCCAGGTCAGGTTGAACCCTCTCCTCACCCTCCTTAGTAGCGCCCCCGCCCTCGCCCACACCACCCCTGCGAAAGGGCAGTCCCACATGACATGAGCGATGGTTTCCTCCTCCGAGCACGCGACTCGGGGGCACCCAGGGGATGTCGCCAAGTCCCGCCGGTACAAGGTGGTACGTACCGGCAGTGCTTTCTGGAGGCATGACCAGTTCAGGTCCTTGAGCCCATTATCCAGGCCGGGAGGCTGGACCGCCAGCCAGACTGCCGCCGGAATCCCTACGGCAGCCGGTGCGGTCACCCCCCGCCTCGTCTCGGCGTAGAGCCTCCTCTGGTCCAGCCCCAAACCCCCCTCCCAAGCCTGGGGGTGAGCCCGAAGCCACTTCGCCGCATGGCCATAGTGCCATGGCATCTGCTCTGACCGGGGCCCCAAGTTGCCCAAAGGCCCCATCACCCTCCTCGCCTGGTAGGAGAAATACAGCCGGAGGAAGTGTCCCGATGGGTGGACCACCGGAGAGGACAGCTCCCTCAACAAAAAGGATACAAAATAACCGTCCAGCTTTAGTGGGAGGTGAGGCACGCCCCTTCCGCCCTCCCCGATCGGCGCGTACATCCGGGCCCTCGCCGCATACTCGCACCGGCCTCCCCACACGAATCCGAACACGAGCCGCGTGAGGGGCGCCCGCATGCTTGCCGGCATCGGGAAGACGTATGACAAGTACAGTAGGGACGGCAACACGTCTGCCTTCAAAACCAGCACCTTGCCCGTGAGGGTCAGTGTCCTGGATTTCCAGAGGGCGACTTTCCTCTGGACAGCTTCTATTCGCCCGGTCCAATTTACCGTGGCGCTGTGGGCTGCCTCAAAATCCACCCCGAGTAATCTCAGGGGTCCTACGCAGAGCGGCAGCCCCCCTGGTGCGTCCGTCCTTCCCTTCCACCGCCCAAAGAACTTGACCGAGGTCTTCGCCAGATTTAGCTCGGCGCCAGACACTCGGCCAAACTCCTGGAAGATCTCCAAGGAGCGGAGCAGGCAGGCATCGCTGTCCAGCAGCAGGGTGGTGTCATCCGCATACTGGGACAGCTTTACCCTAAGGCCGCCGCTGCCTGGCACCAGCAGTCCCCTCACACCCGGGTCAGCCCGAATGGCCGCCGCCAGGGGCTCCATGTAAAGGATGTAGAGCAGGGGTGAAAGCGGACACCCCTGTCTTACCCCTGCGTGCAACCCAAAAGGTTCCCCTAGGTGCCCGTTAACACAAACCGTGCTCCCCACGGCCGCGTACAACGTACGCAGCCACCCAACGAACAGCTTCCCTAAACCTACTCTCTCTAAGACTCTAAACATAAAGCCCCAGTGAACCCTATCGAAAGCTTTGGCCTGATCGAGGCCTACCACCATTAGGGGTAGCCCTCTATCTTCCACCCAAGCGATAGCGTCTCTGATGAGCTGGAGGTTCCACCTCACAGAGCGCCCAGCCACTCCACACGTCTGGTCCACATGGACCGCATCCGGGAGGACTGTGCGCAGACGGTCAGCGAGGACCTTAGCTAGAAGCTTGTAGTCCACACACAGCATGGTCAATGGCCGCCAGTTATTAAGGTCAGAGGCATCGCCCTTCTTGAAAAGAAGGGAGATCACCCCCCTAGCCATCGACCCTCCAAGAGCCCCCGCGCGGAGGACCTCGGTCAGCACCTCTAACACCACTGGACCGAGCGCACCCCAAAACTTGAGGTAGAACTCGGCCGGCAGGCCGTCGATGCCCGGGACCTTTCGCTTTCCCATCCTTCGAAGGGCACCCTCAAGCTCCTCCAGAGTGAGGGGGGTCTCCAAAGCTTCTGCCAGGTCAGGCGGCACCCGCCGGGCAACCCTCTCTAAGAAGGCTTCTTCCCGGGTCTCATCCACCACCCTTTCACAGAAGAAGGAGCGATAGTGGTCCGTGGCGACCCTCACCATTGCATCCGCTTCTGTCACCACCTGTCCCTGACTGTCCCTGACCCCCGTGAACACCTGCCGCGCCTTCTCGGTCCTAACCGAGCCGAAGAAAGCCGCCGAGCACGTCTCATTGCTCTCTGCGAACTCCCGACGCGACCGCAGCAGGTACGCACGGGCCCTACTCTCATAGACTCCCCTAAGCTGCGCTTTAAGGGTGTCACAAGCCCGCTGGTCTACAGTGCCACCGAGGTTCCCCACGGCATACTCGAGCTCGAGGAGGCGTTGCAGGCGGAGCACCTCCCTCTTCGCCTGCTTCGCCTTCCTTTTGCTGTACCTGATGGCGTGGGCTTTAATCCTCTCCTTTGCCACTTCCCACCACTCTACCACTCCGGCACATAGAGGCCTGAGCCCCTCGAGACCCCGGAAAACCCCGGCGAAGCTGGCATCGAACTCGTCCTCCTCGAGGATACTCGGATTTAACTTCCAGTACCCCAGACCGAAGACCGGGGCACAGGACCGGACCCGGAGGAGGACCCCATCGTGGTCCGAGAAAAAGACGGGGAGCACCCGCCCAGACAGCACGCCCAAGGACCTTGAAAGAAAGACATAGTCCAGCCTCCTCGCACTCCCCTGGGTGTTTCGCCATGTGGGACCATCCAGTCGCGGGGTGACCACCCTCCCCCCGTCCACCAGCCCGTGCCCCGCCATGAAACCCTTGACAAAAACCCCGCTCGTGTCCCTCCCTATATCTAAGTTAAAATCCCCCCCCATGATCACCTGTCTGTTGGTGGCCAGGTGTGGTCCCAGACCGGCCACCGTCTCCCTCCTCTCCCTCGTTCCCTGCGGCCCATAAAAAACAAAGACCCTCAAACAAAGACCCCTGTATGTGATGTCCGCTCCCAGCACCCTCCCCTGCTCCACAACATACACCCCCTCTACCCTCACCCCCCTGTCCCCGAAAAGAATACCCACCCCTGAACTGTGAACCCCCCCCACACTCCAGACTGACCCCCCCTTGTCCCACTCCCTCGCAAAAATTCCCACGTCCCTCTCATCTCTCAAATGAACCTCTTGCAGAAAACAAATTGTGCACCCCAAACCCCCAACAAAATCAAAGACTGCCCTCCTCTTAACTGAGTTCCTCATCCCCCGTGCATTGATTGTGACGGCCCCCAGACAATTCATTTAACACAGGTGATGAAAACCAAAATCGTGCCCTGAAAATCCTCCGACCCAAAAAACGCAAAAAAGAACGATACCCCCATCTAAACACGGCAGCGACCCCACCATCAGTCATACAACCCCAACACCATGTCCTCCGGGCTCTCCTCCATAAGTTGACCCCAGGAATAGGGCATGTTGTTGGGGGAGGCAGGGGGACCCCATGACCCCCCCTGCCCGTCGTCCTCAAAAAGGGCGGGGCTTTCCTCCAGAGGGGGGGGCTTCCCACCGACCTCCGCTGCCACTCCCTCCCTTTGGCCCGCCCTGTCCACGACACCCCCTGCCACTTCCCTCATCTTCTTGGGGGCCTCCTTGCCCAACTGGTGGTGGTCCCTCCTCTTCCTCTGGGTCGCGGCCTGGGGGCCTGGCCCGGCGGAATCTGCTGGCGGTGATACCTCGGGAGGGACCTGCGCAGGGGGAGGGAACGCCGCAGGAAGCCCTTCCACAGGTGGAGCCGCCTTCGGCTTGGCCACCACAGGGAGAGCCTCCCCAGGATCCGCCACAGGATGTGCGGCTGCCACAGGGGGAGCCCCCCGGGGGCCGTGGCTGCGGCCGGAGCAGGAGGAGATCCCGCGGGAGAAGCCTTTCCGGGGACCACCGCAGGAGGAGCCGATGTCTTATTCCCCGTCGCCGGAGGTGCCGCCGCACTTGGCGCCGAGGCCGCCGCTCCTGGCACAGCCAGCGCCAAAACCGGAGGCCCCTGGGGCCGGCACACCGGGACGGGGGCCACCGGCACCGGCACCGAAACCGTAGGCGGGTCAGCCGCGACTACCGTCGCGGAAGGAGGGGGCGCTGGCTCCGCAGCCGGTCGATCCGGCTCCCCCTTGGGGCCGCCTATGCCCCTCAGAGCGGCCGCGTAGGCCCTGCTGCACCCCTTGGCGAGGTGCTCAGGCGACCCGCAGATATGGCAGGCCCTTGGCATTGGACACTCCCTTGCCTCATGCCCAAGGGCCTGACAGAACCTGCACCTCTGCTGGCCACATTCTCCCTCCGCGTGGCCGCTAGCCCTGCACCTACGGCAGAATGCCGGCTGCCTCGAATAAAACAGGTAGCCCCGATCCGCCCCGATGTTGAAAAACGCCGGGGGGTGGGCCAAACCCCCCACCCCCGCTGCGTCCTGCCCCAGGAGGACCTGATACTGGCGCTTACCTGTCCAGATGCCGTTGCTGTCCCTCAGGCGCCTCGGGGACGTCAGCACCTCCGCGTACCTCCCCAGGAAGGCCGCCACAGCCTGGTCCGACACGTACGGATTGTACATGTGGACCGTCACCACCCGAAAGTTCGGTCTGTCGAGGCTTTGCAGGTTGAAGAGGGAGACTGGCCTTGCTCCCGCTTGCCGCCGGCTCTCCTCCAGGGCCCTGTCACACACCTCCTGTCCCAGGAAGGTGACGTCGAAGCTCCTCTCTGCGTTGTTGGTCTGCAGGCAGAGTAGGTCCTCCACCTTCAGCTTCAGGGCCCCAAGCAGGACAGCCCTCCCAAACAGCTCCCTGGTCATCATGGGCTCCTTCTCCTCCTTCCACTGGTACCGCAGCGTAGCCCTCAGTCCCGCCCTCGGGACCGACTGTGAGGTTCCAGCCTGCGCCATGTTGCAGCTGTGGTGTGTTGGCTCTCCAAAGGCAAAAAAAGCTCCCTTCCACACGACACTTGACTCCCCAGGCAGGTTTCAACAATGATTTCTGAAGGTGTAATACACCTTCATGATCACTGTCTCCCCTCCCGGGTAAGTATCGTTAGTAAAAGGCGAAAGGCTTATTCGGGCTGAAGAGAAACCAGAGTAATTAATAAGATTGATGCAAATGATGGAAATGGGTGTTGGATCCGTCGCCTATCAGAATGACGGTCCTGCTTTTTGGCTAGGTGCAGAGCGACTGAAAGGTCTTACATTGACTAGCAGTCCACGCCACCCTTTAACCATCGATTCCAAATCAGAACAATGAATGGGTGTCACTTATTATGTACAGACAGACTGAGGGAAAGTTTTCTCTGGGATTAAAACAGCAGCACTATTGTGACAGCCTGCTCCGCATTTGCCTGAGACGTGGATGGATCATCAACATACTATTCCACCTCCCCGTCGGGGAATTGAACCCCGGTCTCCTGCGTGACAAGCAGGGAAACTGGCCACAATACTAACGAGGATACGCCGGGTGAATATTCACAGAGCAAAGTTAAAAAATATCTTTTGTCACAAGGAAAACGTATCTGCAGACAGATGGTTACGGTAAGCCTAATTTAGCTGGACAAATGAAATGGGCCCATGTATGTCCTAGGCCAGGGATGGGCGAATATTTTGGTTCAAGGGCCGGTTACAGTTTTGAAGACCATGTGAGAGGCCACATTCAAGTTTATTCAAGTTTCCTTTCGGCTTTTTGGCTCATCAAATGAGGAAGAAGCTTCAAAATGGGACTTGACTGTAGGACATGTTTTAAGCAGAAACTGGCACACAGAATTAAAATCGCTTTAGAGATACGACAACCGTACAAAATGTAGGTGGAACGATTTAACTGGCTTGGGGACAACCCGCTGGTTTGCAGACCATGGCTTTAAACATTCACTTTAAAATTAAAGGAAATTCACACTCTGTATTGTTCACTCGTATTCTTGTATCCGAATTACTGCGTGGAGGTGTGGGGTAACATGTACAAAAAAAGAGCCATGCAGGACTGACTAACAGTTTTACGCTTTTACTGCGAGCGAGGCAGATATCTTAGTGTTAATGTGAGAGGCCACATTCAAGTTTATTCAAGTTTCCTTTCGGCTTTTTGGCTCATCAAATGAGGAAGAAGCTTCAAAATGGGACTTGACTGTAGGACATGTTTTGAGCAGAAACTGGCACACAGAATTAAAATCGCTTTAGAGATACGACAACCGTACAAAATGTAGGTGGAACGATTTAACTGGCTTGGGGACAACCCGCTGGTTTGCAGACCATGGCTTTAAACATTCACTTTAAAATTAAAGGAAATTCACACTCTGTATTGTTCACTCGTATTCCTGTATCCGAATTACTGCGTGGAGGTGTGGGGTAACATGTACAAAAAAAGAGCCATGCAGGACTGACTAACAGTTTTACGCTTTTACTGCGAGCGAGGCAGATATCTTAGTGTTAAACACTCTGTGATTTACTTATACAATGTTGTTGGGCTTCGCCAGTTGGAAAAGCCTACCAAAAATAGGCGAAACTCTTAGTTGTCCCTCTCCACGGAAGTCTTTAGTAAAAGGCGAAAGGCTTATTCGGGCTGAAGAGAGACCAGAATAATGAATAAGATTGATGCAAATGATGGAAATGGGTGTTGGTGCTGTCGCCTATCAGAATGACGGTCCTGCTTTTTGGCTAGGTGCAGAGCGACTGAAAGGTCTTACATTGACTAGCAGTCCACGCCACCCTTTAACCATCGATTCCAAATCAGAACAATGAATGGGTGTCACTTATTGTGTACAGACAGACTGAGGGAAAGTTTTCTCTGGGATTAAAACAGCAGCACTACTGTGAGCCTGCTCCGCATTTGCCTGAAAACCCTGAGACGTGGATGGATCATCAACATACTATTCCACCTCCCCGTCGGGGAATTGAACCCCGGTCTCCTGCGTGACAAGCAGGGATACTGGCCACTATACTAACGAGGATACGCCGGGTGAATATTCACAGAGCAAAGTTAAAAAATATCTTTTGTCACAAGGAAAACGTATCTGCAGACAGATGGTTACGGTAAGCCTAATTTAGCTGGACAAATGAAATGGGCCCATGTATGTCCTAGGCCAGGGATGGGCTAATATTTTGGTTCAAGGGCCGGTTACAGTTTTGAAGACCATGTGAGAGGCCACATTCAAGTTTATTCAAGTTTCCTTTCGGCTTTTTGGCTCATCAAATGAGGAAGAAGCTTCAAAATGGGACTTGACTGTAGGACATGTTTTGAGCAGAAACTGGCACACAGAATTAAAATCGCTTTAGAGATACGACAACCGTACAAAATGTAGGTGGAACGATTTAACTGGCTTGGGGACAACCCGCTGGTTTGCAGACCATGGCTTTAAACATTCACTTTAAAATTAAAGGAAATTCACACTCTGTATTGTTCACTCGTATTCCTGTATCCGAATTACTGCGTGGAGGTGTGGGTAACATGTACAAAAAAAGAGCCATGCAGGACTGACTAACAGTTTTACGCTTTTACTGCGAGCGAGGCAGATATCTTAGTGTTAAGCACTCTGTGATTTACTTATACAATGTTGTTGGGCTTCACCAGTTGGAAAAGCCTACCAAAAATTGGCGAAACTCTTTCTTGTCCCTCTCCACGGAAGTCTTTAGTAAAAGGCGAAAGGCTTAATCGGGCTGAAGAGAAACCAGAGTGATTAATAAGATTGATGCAAATGATGGAAATGAGTGTTGGTGCCGTCGCCTATCAGAATGACGGTCCTGCTTTTTGGCTAGGTGCAGAGCGACTGAAAGGTCTTACATTGACTAGCAGTCCACGCCACCCTTTAACCATCGATTCCAAATCAGAACAATGAATGGGTGTCACTTATTGTGTACAGACAGACTGAGGGAAAGTTTTCTCTGGGATTAAAACAGCAGCACTACTGTGACAGCCTGCTCCGCATTTGCCTGAAAACCCTGAGACGTGGATGGATCATCAACATACTATTCCACCTCCCCGTCGGGGAATTGAACCCCGGTCTCCTGCGTGACAAGCAGGGATACTGGCCACTATACTAACGAGGATACGCCGGGTGAATATTCACAGAGCAAAGTTAAAAAATATCTTTTGTCACAAGGAAAACCTATCTGCAGACAGATGGTTACGGTAAGCCTAATTTAGCTGGACAAATGAAATGGGCCCATGTATGTCCTAGGCCAGGGATGGGCTAATATTTTGGTTCAAGGGCCGGTTACAGTTTTGAAGACCATGTGAGAGGCCACATTCAAGTTTATTCAAGTTTCCTTTCGGCTTTTTGGCTCATCAAATGAGGAAGAAGCTTCAAAATGGGACTTGACTGTAGGACATGTTTTGAGCAGAAACTGGCACACAGAATTAAAATCGCTTTAGAGATACGACAACCGTACAAAATGTAGGTGGAACGATTTAACTGGCTTGGGGACAACCCGCTGGTTTGCAGACAATGGCTTTAAACATTCACTTTAAAATTAAAGGAAATTCACACTCTGTATTGTTCACTCGTATTCCTGTATCCGAATTACTGCGTGGAGGTGTGGGTAACATGTACGAAAAAAGAGCCATGCAGGACTGACTAACAGTTTTACGCTTTTACTGCGAGCGAGGCAGATATCTTAGTGTTAAGCACTCTGTGATTTACTTATACAATGTTGTTGGGCTTCACCAGTTGGAAAAGCCTACCAAAAATTGGCGAAACTCTTAGTTGTCCCTCTCCACGGAAGTCTTTAGTAAAAGGCGAAAGGCTTATTCGGGCTGAAGAGAAACCAGAGTAATTAATAAGATTGATGCAAATGATGGAAATGGGTGTTGGTGCCGTCGCCTATCAGAATGACGGTCCTGCTTTTTGGCTAGGTGCAGAGCGACTGAAAGGTCTTACATTGACTAGCAGTCCACGCCACCCTTTAACCATCGATTCCAAATCAGAACAATGAATGGGTGTCACTTATTATGTACAGACAGACTGAGGGAAAGTTTTCTCTGGGATTAAAACAGCAGCACTACTGTGACAGCCTGCTCCGCATTTGCCTGAGACGTGGATGGATCATCAACATACTATTCCACCTCCCCGTCGGGGAATTGAACACCGGTCTCCTGCGTGACAAGCAGGGAAACTGGCCACAATACTAACGAGGATACGCCGGGTGAATATTCACAGAGCAAAGTTAAAAAATATCTTTTGTCACAAGGAAAACGTATCTGCAGACAGATGGTTATTCAAGTTTCCTTTCGGCTTTTTGGCTCATCAAATGAGGAAGAAGCTTCAAAATGGGACTTGACTGTAGGACATGTTTTGAGCAGAAACTGGCACACAGAATAAAAATCGCTTTAGAGATACGACAACCGTACAAAATGTAGGTGGAACGATTTAACTGGCTTGGGGACAACCCGCTGGTTTGCAGACCATGGCTTTAAACATTCACTTTAAAATGAAAGGAAGTTCACACTCTGTATTGTTCACTCGTATTCCTGTATCCGAATTACTGCGTGGAGGTGTGGGGTAACATGTACAAAAAAAGAGCCATGCAGGACTGACTAACAGTTTTACGCTTTTACTGCGAGCGAGGCAGATATCTTAGTGTTAAGCACTCTGTGATTTACTTATACAATGTTGTTGGGCTTCGCCAGTTGGAAAAGCCTACCAAAAATTGGCGAAACTCTTAGTTGTCCCTCTCCACGGAAGTCTTTAGTAAAAGGCGAAAGGCTTATTCGGGCTGAAGAGAAACCAGAGTAATTAATAAGATTGATGCAAATGATGGAAATGGGTGTTGGATCCGTCGCCTATCAGAATGACGGTCCTGCTTTTTGGCTAGGTGCAGAGCGACTGAAAGGTCTTACATTGACTAGCAGTCCACGCCACCCTTTAACCATCGATTCCAAATCAGAACAATGAATGGGTGTCACTTATTATGTACAGACAGACTGAGGGAAAGTTTTCTCTGGGATTAAAACAGCAGCACTATTGTGACAGCCTGCTCCGCATTTGCCTGAAAAGTCTGAGACGTGGATGGATCATCAACATACTATTCCACCTCCCCGTCGGGGAATTGAACCCCGGTCTCCTGCGTGACAAGCAGGGAAACTGGCCACAATACTAACGAGGATACGCCGGGTGAATATTCACAGAGCAAAGTTAAAAAATATCTTTTGTCACAAGGAAAACGTATCTGCAGACAGATGGTTACGGTAAGCCTAATTTAGCTGGACAAATGAAATGGGCCCATGTATGTCCTAGGCCAGGGATGGGCGAATATTTTGGTTCAAGGGCCGGTTACAGTTTTGAAGACCATGTGAGAGGCCACATTCAAGTTTATTCAAGTTTCCTTTCGGCTTTTTGGCTCATCAAATGAGGAAGAAGCTTCAAAATGGGACTTGACTGTAGGACATGTTTTGAGCAGAAACTGGCACACAGAATTAAAATCGCTTTAGAGATACGACAACCGTACAAAATGTAGGTGGAACGATTTAACTGGCTTGGGGACAACCCGCTGGTTTGCAGACCATGGCTTTTAAACATTCACTTTAAAATTAAAGGAAATTCACACTCTGTATTGTTCACTCGTATTCCTGTATCCGAATTACTGCGTGGAGGTGTGGGGTAACATGTACAAAAAAAGAGCCATGCAGGACTGACTAGCAGTTTTACGCTTTTACTGCGAGCGAGGCAGATATCTTAGTGTTAAACACTCTGTGATTTACTTATACAATGTTGTTGGGCTTCGCCAGTTGGAAAAGCCTACCAAAAATAGGCGAAACTCTTAGTTGTCCCTCTCCACGGAAGTCTTTAGTAAAAGGCGAAAGGCTTATTCGGGCTGAAGAGAGACCAGAATAATGAATAAGATTGATGCAAATGATGGAAATGGGTGTTGGTGCTGTCGCCTATCAGAATGACGGTCCTGCTTTTTGGCTAGGTGCAGAGCAACTGAAAGGTCTTACATTGACTAGCATTCCACGCCACCCTTAAACCATAGATTCCAAATCAGAACAATGAATGGGTGTCACTTATTATGTACAGACAGACTGAGGGAAAGTGTTCTCTGGGATTAAAACAGCAGCTCTACTGTGACAGCCTGCTCCGCGTTTCTCTGAGAAGCCTCAGATGTGGGAGCATGAGCGTGGAAGGAACATCAACATACTGTTCCACCTCCCCATAGGGTAATGGAACCCCGGTCTCCTGCGTGACAAGCCGGGATACTAGCCACTATACTAACGAAGATCCACCTGGTGAGCATTCACAGAAATATGTTAAACATATCTTTTGTCACAACGAAAACGTATCTGCAGACAGATGGTTACGGTAAGCCTAATTTAGCTGGACAAATGAAATGGGCCCATGTATGTCCTAGGACAGGGATGGGCGAATATTTTGGTTCAAGGGCCGGTTACAGTTTTGAAGACCATGTGAGAGGCCACATTCAAGTTTATTCAAGTTTCCTTTCGGCTTTTTGGCTCATCAAATGAGGAAGAAGCTTCAAAAAGGGACTTGACTGTAGGACATGTTTTGAGCAGAAACTGGCACACAGAATTAAAATCGCTTTAGAGATACGACAACCGTACAAAATGTAGGTGGAACGATTTAACTGGCTTGGGGACAACCCGCTGGTTTGCAGACCATGGCTTTAAACATTCACTTTAAAATTAAAGGAAATTCACACTCTGTATTGTTCACTCGTATTCCTGTATCCGAATTACTGCGTGGAGGTGTGGGTAACATGTACAAAAAAAGAGCCATGCAGGACTGACTAACAGTTTTACGCTTTTACTGCGAGCGAGGCAGATATCTTAGTGTTAAGCACTCTGTGATTTACTTATACAATGTTGTTGGGCTTCACCAGTTGGAAAAGCCTACCAAAAATTGGCGAAACTCTTTCTTGTCCCTCTCCACGGAAGTCTTTAGTAAAAGGCGAAAGGCTTATTCGGGCTGAAGAGAAACCAGAGTAATTAATAAGATTGATGCAAATGATGGAAATGAGTGTTGGTGCCGTCGCCTATCAGAATGACGGTCCTGCTTTTTGGCTAGGTGCAGAGCGACTGAAAGGTCTTACATTGACTAGCAGTCCACGCCACCCTTTAACCATCGATTCCAAATCAGAACAATGAATGGGTGTCACTTATTGTGTACAGACAGACTGAGGGAAAGTTTTCTCTGGGATTAAAACAGCAGCACTACTGTGACAGCCTGCTCCGCATTTGCCTGAAAACCCTGAGACGTGGATGGATCATCAACATACTATTCCACCTCCCCGTCGGGGAATTGAACCCCGGTCTCCTGCGTGACAAGCAGGGATACTGGCCACTATACTAACGAGGATACGCCGGGTGAATATTCACAGAGCAAAGTTAAAAAATATCTTTTGTCACAAGGAAAACGTATCTGCAGACAGATGGTTACGGTAAGCCTAATTTAGCTGGACAAATGAAATGGGCCCATGTATGTCCTAGGCCAGGGATGGGCTAATATTTTGGTTCAAGGGCCGGTTACAGTTTTGAAGACCATGTGAGAGGCCACATTCAAGTTTATTCAAGTTTCCTTTCGGCTTTTTGGCTCATCAAATGAGGAAGAAGCTTCAAAATGGGACTTGACTGTAGGACATGTTTTGAGCAGAAACTGGCACACAGAATTAAAATCGCTTTAGAGATACGACAACCGTACAAAATGTAGGTGGAACGATTTAACTGGCTTGGGGACAACCCGCTGGTTTGCAGACAATGGCTTTAAACATTCACTTTAAAATTAAAGGAAATTCACACTCTGTATTGTTCACTCGTATTCCTGTATCCGAATTACTGCGTGGAGGTGTGGGTAACATGTACGAAAAAAGAGCCATGCAGGACTGACTAACAGTTTTACGCTTTTACTGCGAGCGAGGCAGATATCTTAGTGTTAAGCACTCTGTGATTTACTTATACAATGTTGTTGGGCTTCACCAGTTGGAAAAGCCTACCAAAAATTGGCGAAACTCTTAGTTGTCCCTCTCCACGGAAGTCTTTAGTAAAAGGCGAAAGGCTTATTCGGGCTGAAGAGAAACCAGAGTAATTAATAAGATTGATGCAAATGATGGAAATGGGTGTTGGTGCCGTCGCCTATCAGAATGACGGTCCTGCTTTTTGGCTAGGTGCAGAGCGACTGAAAGGTCTTACATTGACTAGCAGTCCACGCCACCCTTTAACCATCGATTCCAAATCAGAACAATGAATGGGTGTCACTTATTATGTACAGACAGACTGAGGGAAAGTTTTCTCTGGGATTAAAACAGCAGCACTACTGTGACAGCCTGCTCCGCATTTGCCTGAGACGTGGATGGATCATCAACATACTATTCCACCTCCCCGTCGGGGAATTGAACCCCGGTCTCCTGCGTGACAAGCAGGGAAACTGGCCACAATACTAAAGAGGATACGCCGGGTGAATATTCACAGAGCAAAGTTAAAAAATATCTTTTGTCACAAGGAAAACGTATCTGCAGACAGATGGTTATTCAAGTTTCCTTTCGGCTTTTTGGCTCATCAAATGAGGAAGAAGCTTCAAAATGGGACTTGACTGTAGGACATGTTTTGAGCAGAAACTGGCACACAGAATAAAAATCGCTTTAGAGATACGACAACCGTACAAAATGTAGGTGGAACGATTTAACTGGCTTGGGGACAACCCGCTGGTTTGCAGACCATGGCTTTAAACATTCACTTTAAAATGAAAGGAAGTTCACACTCTGTATTGTTCACTCGTATTCCTGTATCCGAATTACTGCGTGGAGGTGTGGGGTAACATGTACAAAAAAAGAGCCATGCAGGACTGACTAACAGTTTTACGCTTTTACTGCGAGCGAGGCAGATATCTTAGTGTTAAGCACTCTGTGATTTACTTATACAATGTTGTTGGGCTTCGCCAGTTGGAAAAGCCTACCAAAAATTGGCGAAACTCTTAGTTGTCCCTTTCCACGGAAGTCTTTAGTAAAAGGCGAAAGGCTTATTCGGGCTGAAGAGAAACCAGAGTAATTAATAAGATTGATGCAAATGATGGAAATGGGTGTTGGATCCGTCGCCTATCAGAATGACGGTCCTGCTTTTTGGCTAGGTGCAGAGCGACTGAAAGGTCTTACATTGACTAGCAGTCCACGCCACCCTTTAACCATCGATTCCAAATCAGAACAATGAATGGGTGTCACTTATTATGTACAGACAGACTGAGGGAAAGTTTTCTCTGGGATTAAAACAGCAGCACTATTGTGACAGCCTGCTCCGCATTTGCCTGAAAAGTCTGAGACGTGGATGGATCATCAACATACTATTCCACCTCCCCGTCAGGGAATTGAACCCCGGTCTCCTGCGCGACAAGAAGGGAAACTGGCCACAATACTAACGAAGATACGCCGGGTGAATATTCACAGAGCAAAGTTAAAAAATATCTTTTGTCACAAGGAAAACCTATCTGCAGACAGATGGTTACGGTAAGCCTAATTTAGCTGGACAAATGAAATGGGCCCATGTATGTCCTAGGCCAGGGATGGGCTAATATTTTGGTTCAAGGGCCGGTTACAGTTTTGAAGACCATGTGAGAGGCCACATTCAAGTTTATTCAAGTTTCCTTTCGGCTTTTTGGCTCATCAAATGAGGAAGAAGCTTCAAAATGGGACTTGACTGTAGGACATGTTTTGAGCAGAAACTGGCACACAGAATTAAAATCGCTTTAGAGATACGACAACCGTACAAAATGTAGGTGGAACGATTTAACTGGCTTGGGGACAACCCGCTGGTTTGCAGACCATGGCTTTAAACATTCACTTTAAAATGAAAGGAAATTCACACTCTGTATTGTTCAGTCGTATTCCTGTATCCGAATTACTGCGTGGAGGTGTGGGGTAACATGTACAAAAAAAGAGCCATGCAGGACTGACTAACAGTTTTACGCTTTTACTGCGAGCGAGGCAGATATCTTAGTGTTAATGTGAGAGGCCACATTCAAGTTTATTCAAGTTTCCTTTCGGCTTTTTGGCTCATCAAATGAGGAAGAAGCTTCAAAATGGGACTTGACTGTAGGACATGTTTTGAGCAGAAACTGGCACACAGAATTAAAATCGCTTTAGAGATACGACAACCGTACAAAATGTAGGTGGAACGATTTAACTGGCTTGGGGACAACCCGCTGGTTTGCAGACCATGGCTTTAAACATTCACTTTAAAATTAAAGGAAATTCACACTCTGTATTGTTCACTCGTATTCCTGTATCCGAATTACTGCGTGGAGGTGTGGGGTAACATGTACAAAAAAAGAGCCATGCAGGACTGGCTAACAGTTTTACGCTTTTACTGCGAGCGAGGCAGATATCTTAGTGTTAAACACTCTGTGATTTACTTATACAATGTTGTTGGGCTTCGCCAGTTGGAAAAGCCTACCAAAAATAGGCGAAACTCTTAGTTGTCCCTCTCCACGGAAGTCTTTAGTAAAAGGCGAAAGGCTTATTCGGGCTGAAGAGAGACCAGAATAATGAATAAGATTGATGCAAATGATGGAAATGGGTGTTGGTGCTGTCGCCTATCAGAATGACGGTCCTGCTTTTTGGCTAGGTGCAGAGCAACTGAAAGGTCTTACATTGACTAGCATTCCACGCCACCCTTAAACCATAGATTCCATATCAGAACAATGAATGGGTGTCACTTATTATGTACAGACAGACTGAGGGAAAGTTTTCTCTGGGATTAAAACAGCAGCTCTACTGTGACAGCCTGCTCCGCGTTTCTCTGAGAAGCCTCAGATGTGGGAGCATGAGCGTGGAAGGAACATCAACATACTGTTCCACCTCCCCATAGGGTAATGGAACCCCGGTCTCCTGCGTGACAAGCCGGGATACTGGCCACTATACTAACGAAGATCCACCTGGTGAGCATTCACAGAAATATGTTAAACATATCTTTTGTCACAATGAAAACGTATCTGCAGACAGATGGTTACGGTAAGCCTAATTTAGCTGGACAAATGAAATGGGCCCATGTATGTCCTAGGACAGGGATGGGCGAATATTTTGGTTCAAGGGCCGGTTACAGTTTTGAAGACCATGTGAGAGGCCACATTCAAGTTTATTCAAGTTTCCTTTCGGCTTTTTGGCTCATCAAATGAGGAAGAAGCTTCAAAAAGGGACTTGACTGTAGGACATGTTTTGAGCAGAAACTGGCACACAGAATTAAAATCGCTTTAGAGATACGACAACCGTACAAAATGTAGGTGGAACGATTTAACTGGCTTGGGGACAACCCGCTGGTTTGCAGACCATGGCTTTAAACATTCACTTTAAAATTAAAGGAAATTCACACTCTGTATTGTTCACTCGTATTCCTGTATCCGAATTACTGCGTGGAGGTGTGGGTAACATGTACAAAAAAAGAGCCATGCAGGACTGACTAACAGTTTTACGCTTTTACTGCGAGCGAGGCAGATATCTTAGTGTTAAGCACTCTGTGATTTACTTATACAATGTTGTTGGGCTTCACCAGTTGGAAAAGCCTACCAAAAATTGGCGAAACTCTTTGTTGTCCCTCTCCACGGAAGTCTTTAGTAAAAGGCGAAAGGCTTATTCGGGCTGAAGAGAAACCAGAGTGATTAATAAGATTGATGCAAATGATGGAAATGAGTGTTGGTGCCGTCGCCTATCAGAATGACGGTCCTGCTTTTTGGCTAGGTGCAGAGCGACTGAAAGGTCTTACATTGACTAGCAGTCCACGCCACCCTTTAACCATCGATTCCAAATCAGAACAATGAATGGGTGTCACTTATTGTGTACAGACAGACTGAGGGAAAGTTTTCTCTGGGATTAAAACAGCAGCACTACTGTGACAGCCTGCTCCGCATTTGCCTGAAAACCCTGAGACGTGGATGGATCATCAACATACTATTCCACCTCCCCGTCGGGGAATTGAACCCCGGTCTCCTGCGTGACAAGCAGGGATACTGGCCACTATACTAACGAGGATACGCCGGGTGAATATTCACAGAGCAAAGTTAAAAAATATCTTTTGTCACAAGGAAAACGTATCTGCAGACAGATGGTTACGGTAAGCCTAATTTAGCTGGACAAATGAAATGGGCCCATGTATGTCCTAGGCCAGGGATGGGCTAATATTTTGGTTCAAGGGCCGGTTACAGTTTTGAAGACCATGTGAGAGGCCACATTCAAGTTTATTCAAGTTTCCTTTCGGCTTTTTGGCTCATCAAATGAGGAAGAAGCTTCAAAATGGGACTTGACTGTAGGACATGTTTTGAGCAGAAACTGGCACACAGAATTAAAATCGCTTTAGAGATACGACAACCGTACAAAATGTAGGTGGAACGATTTAACTGGCTTGGGGACAACCCGCTGGTTTGCAGACAATGGCTTTAAACATTCACTTTAAAATTAAAGGAAATTCACACTCTGTATTGTTCACTCGTATTCCTGTATCCGAATTACTGCGTGGAGGTGTGGGTAACATGTACGAAAAAAGAGCCATGCAGGACTGACTAACAGTTTTACGCTTTTACTGCGAGCGAGGCAGATATCTTAGTGTTAAGCACTCTGTGATTTACTTATACAATGTTGTTGGGCTTCACCAGTTGGAAAAGCCTACCAAAAATTGGCGAAACTCTTAGTTGTCCCTCTCCACGGAAGTCTTTAGTAAAAGGCGAAAGGCTTATTCGGGCTGAAGAGAAACCAGAGTAATTAATAAGATTGATGCAAATGATGGAAATGGGTGTTGGTGCCGTCGCCTATCAGAATGACGGTCCTGCTTTTTGGCTAGGTGCAGAGCGACTGAAAGGTCTTACATTGACTAGCAGTCCACGCCACCCTTTAACCATCGATTCCAAATCAGAACAATGAATGGGTGTCACTTATTATGTACAGACAGACTGAGGGAAAGTTTTCTCTGGGATTAAAACAGCAGCACTACTGTGACAGCCTGCTCCGCATTTGCCTGAGACGTGGATGGATCATCAACATACTATTCCACCTCCCCGTCGGGGAATTGAACCCCGGTCTCCTGCGTGACAAGCAGGGAAACTGGCCACAATACTAACGAGGATACGCCGGGTGAATATTCACAGAGCAAAGTTAAAAAATATCTTTTGTCACAAGGAAAACGTATCTGCAGACAGATGGTTATTCAAGTTTCCTTTCGGCTTTTTGGCTCATCAAATGAGGAAGAAGCTTCAAAATGGGACTTGACTGTAGGACATGTTTTGAGCAGAAACTGGCACACAGAATAAAAATCGCTTTAGAGATACGACAACCGTACAAAATGTAGGTGGAACGATTTAACTGGCTTGGGGACAACCCGCTGGTTTGCAGACCATGGCTTTAAACATTCACTTTAAAATGAAAGGAAGTTCACACTCTGTATTGTTCACTCGTATTCCTGTATCCGAATTACTGCGTGGAGGTGTGGGGTAACATGTACAAAAAAAGAGCCATGCAGGACTGACTAACAGTTTTACGCTTTTACTGCGAACGGCAGATATCTTAGTGTTAAGCACTCTGTGATTTACTTATAAAATGTTGTTGGGCTTCGCCAGTTGGAAAAGCCTACCAAAAATTGGCGAAACTCTTAGTTGTCCCTCTCCACGGAAGTCTTTAGTAAAAGGCGAAAGGCTTATTCGGGCTGAAGAGAAACCAGAGTAATTAATAAGATTGATGCAAATGATGGAAATGGGTGTTGGATCCGTCGCCTATCAGAATGACGGTCCTGCTTTTTGGCTAGGTGCAGAGCGACTGAAAGGTCTTACATTGACTAGCAGTCCACGCCACCCTTTAACCATCGATTCCAAATCAGAACAATGAATGGGTGTCACTTATTATGTACAGACAGACTGAGGGAAAGTTTTCTCTGGGATTAAAACAGCAGCACTATTGTGACAGCCTGCTCCGCATTTGCCTGAGACGTGGATGGATCATCAACATACTATTCCACCTCCCCGTCGGGGAATTGAACCCCGGTCTCCTGCGTGACAAGCAGGGAAACTGGCCACAATACTAACGAGGATACGCCGGGTGAATATTCACAGAGCAAAGTTAAAAAATATCTTTTGTCACAAGGAAAACGTATCTGCAGACAGAAGGTTACGGTAAGCCTAATTTAGCTGGACAAATGAAATGGGCCCATGTATGTCCTAGGCCAGGGATGGGCGAATATTTTGGTTCAAGGGCCGGTTACAGTTTTGAAGACCATGTGAGAGGCCACATTCAAGTTTATTCAAGTTTCCTTTCGGCTTTTTGGCTCATCAAATGAGGAAGAAGCTTCAAAATGGGACTTGACTGTAGGACATGTTTTGAGCAGAAACTGGCACACAGAATTAAAATCGCTTTAGAGATACGACAACCGTACAAAATGTAGGTGGAACGATTTAACTGGCTTGGGGACAACCCGCTGGTTTGCAGACCATGGCTTTAAACATTCACTTTAAAATTAAAGGAAATTCACACTCTGTATTGTTCACTCGTATTCCTGTATCCGAATTACTGCGTGGAGGTGTGGGGTAACATGTACAAAAAAAGAGCCATGCAGGACTGGATAACAGTTTTACGCTTTTACTGCGAGCGAGGCAGATATCTTAGTGTTAATGTGAGAGGCCACATTCAAGTTTATTCAAGTTTCCTTTCGGCTTTTTGGCTCATCAAATGAGGAAGAAGCTTCAAAATGGGACTTGACTGTAGGACATGTTTTGAGCAGAAACTGGCACACAGAATTAAAATCGCTTTAGAGATACGACAACCGTACAAAATGTAGGTGGAACGATTTAACTGGCTTGGGGACAACCCGCTGGTTTGCAGACCATGGCTTTAAACATTCACTTTAAAATTAAAGGAAATTCACACTCTGTATTGTTCACTCGTATTCCTGTATCCGAATTACTGCGTGGAGGTGTGGGGTAACATGTACAAAAAAAGAGCCATGCAGGACTGACTAACAGTTTTACGCTTTTACTGCGAGCGAGGCAGATATCTTAGTGTTAAACACTCTGTGATTTACTTATACAATGTTGTTGGGCTTCGCCAGTTGGAAAAGCCTACCAAAAAAAG
Organism: Zeus faber; assembly: GCF_960531495.2. Lineage (NCBI taxonomy): Eukaryota > Metazoa > Chordata > Actinopteri > Zeiformes > Zeidae > Zeus > Zeus faber. Next base: position 8,936,122 of record NC_137207.1, read on the forward strand.
GGGAAACTCTTAGTTGTCCCTCTCCCCGGAAGTCTTTAGTAAAAGGCGAAAGGCTTATTCGGGCTGAAGAGAGACCAGAATAATGAATAAGATTGATGCAAATGATGGAAATGGGTGTTGGTGCTGTCGCCTATCAGAATGACGGTCCTGCTTTTTGGCTAGGTGCAGAGCAACTGAAAGGTCTTACATTGACTAGCATTCCACGCCACCCTTAAACCATAGATTCCAAATCAGAACAATGAATGGGTGTCACTTATTATGTACAGACAGACTGAGGGAAAGTTTTCTCTGGGATTAAAACAGCAGCTCTACTGTGACAGCCTGCTCCGCGTTTCTCTGAGAAGCCTCAGATGTGGGAGCATGAGCGTGGAAGGAACATCAACATACTGTTCCACCTCCCCATAGGGTAATGGAACCCCGGTCTCCTGCGTGACAAGCCGGGATACTGGCCACTATACTAACGAAGATCCACCTGGTGAGCATTCACAGAAATATGTTAAACATATCTTTTGTCACAACGAAAACGTATCTGCAGACAGATGGTTACGGTAAGCCTAATTTAGCTGGACAAATGAAATGGGCCCATGTATGTCCTAGGACAGGGATGGGCGAATATTTTGGTTCAAGGGCCGGTTACAGTTTTGAAGACCATGTGAGAGGCCACATTCAAGTTTATTCAAGTTTCCTTTCGGCTTTTTGGCTCATCAAATGAGGAAGAAGCTTCAAAAAGGGACTTGACTGTAGGACATGTTTTGAGCAGAAACTGGCACACAGAATTAAAATCGCTTTAGAGATACGACAACCGTACAAAATGTAGGTGGAACGATTTAACTGGCTTGGGGACAACCCGCTGGTTTGCAGACCATGGCTTTAAACATTCACTTTAAAATTAAAGGAAATTCACACTCTGTATTGTTCACTCGTATTCCTGTATCCGAATTACTGTGTGGAGGTGTGGGTAACATGTACAAAAAAAGAGCCATGCAGGACTGACTAACAGTTTTACGCTTTTACTGCGAGCGAGGCAGATATCTTAGTGTTAAGCACTCTGTGATTTACTTATACAATGTTGTTGGGCTTCACCAGTTGGAAAAGCCTACCAAAAATTGGCGAAACTCTTAGTTGTCCCTCTCCACGGAAGTCTTTAGTAAAAGGCGAAAGGCTTATTCGGGCTGAAGAGAAACCAGAGTAATTAATAAGATTGATGCAAATGATGGAAATGAGTGTTGGTGCCGTCGCCTATCAGAATGACGGTCCTGCTTTTTGGCTAGGTGCAGAGCGACTGAAAGGTCTTACATTGACTAGCAGTCCACGCCACCCTTTAACCATCGATTCCAAATCAGAACAATGAATGGGTGTCACTTATTGTGTACAGACAGACTGAGGGAAAGTTTTCTCTGGGATTAAAACAGCAGCACTACTGTGACAGCCTGCTCCGCATTTGCCTGAAAACCCTAAGACGTGGATGGATCATCAACATACTATTCCACCTCCCCGTCGGGGAATTGAACCCCGGTCTCCTGCGTGACAAGCAGGGATACTGGCCACTATACTAACGAGGATACGCCGGGTGAACATTCACAGAGCAAAGTTAAAAAATATCTTTTGTCACAAGGAAAACGTATCTGCAGACAGATGGTTACGGTAAGCCTAATTTAGCTGGACAAATGAAATGGGCCCATGTATGTCCTAGGCCAGGGATGGGCTAATATTTTGGTTCAAGGGCCGGTTACAGTTTTGAAGACCATGTGAGAGGCCACATTCAAGTTTATTCAAGTTTCCTTTCGGCTTTTTGGCTCATCAAATGAGGAAGAAGCTTCAAAATGGGACTTGACTGTAGGACATGTTTTGAGCAGAAACTGGCACACAGAATTAAAATCGCTTTAGAGATACGACAACCGTACAAAATGTAGGTGGAACGATTTAACTGGCTTGGGGACAACCCGCTGGTTTGCAGACCATGGCTTTAAACATTCACTTTAAAATTAAAGGAAATTCACACTCTGTATTGTTCACTCGTATTCCTGTATCCGAATTACTGCATGGAGGTGTGGGTAACATGTACAAAAAAAGAGCCATGCAGGACTGACTAACAGTTTTACGCTTTTACTGCGAGCGAGGCAGATATCTTAGTGTTAAGCACTCTGTGATTTACTTATACAATGTTGTTGGGCTTCACCAGTTGGAAAAGCCTACCAAAAATTGGCGAAACTCTTTGTTGTCCCTCTCCACGGAAGTCTTTAGTAAAAGGCGAAAGGCTTATTCGGGCTGAAGAGAAACCAGAGTGATTAATAAGATTGATGCAAATGATGGAAATGAGTGTTGGTGCCGTCGCCTATCAGAATGACGGTCCTGCTTTTTGGCTAGGTGCAGAGCGACTGAAAGGTCTTACATTGACTAGCAGTCCACGCCACCCTTTAACCATCGATTCCAAATCAGAACAATGAATGGGTGTCACTTATTGTGTACAGACAGACTGAGGGAAAGTTTTCTCTGGGATTAAAACAGCAGCACTACTGTGACAGCCTGCTCCGCATTTGCCTGAAAACCCTGAGACGTGGATGGATCATCAACATACTATTCCACCTCCCCGTCGGGGAATTGAACCCCGGTCTCCTGCGTGACAAGCAGGGATACTGGCCACTATACTAACGAGGATACGCCGGATGAATATTCACAGAGCAAAGTTAAAAAATATCTTTTGTCACAAGGAAAACCTATCTGCAGACAGATGGTTACGGTAAGCCTAATTTAGCTGGACAAATGAAATGGGCCCATGTATGTCCTAGGCCAGGGATGGGCTAATATTTTGGTTCAAGGGCCGGTTACAGTTTTGAAGACCATGTGAGAGGCCACATTCAAGTTTATTCAAGTTTCCTTTCGGCTTTTTGGCTCATCAAATGAGGAAGAAGCTTCAAAATGGGACTTGACTGTAGGACATGTTTTGAGCAGAAACTGGCACACAGAATTAAAATCGCTTTAGAGATACGACAACCGTACAAAATGTAGGTGGAACGATTTAACTGGCTTGGGGACAACCCGCTGGTTTGCAGACAATGGCTTTAAACATTCACTTTAAAATTAAAGGAAATTCACACTCTGTATTGTTCACTCGTATTCCTGTATCCGAATTACTGCGTGGAGGTGTGGGTAACATGTACGAAAAAAGAGCCATGCAGGACTGACTAACAGTTTTACGCTTTTACTGCGAGCGAGGCAGATATCTTAGTGTTAAGCACTCTGTGATTTACTTATACAATGTTGTTGGGCTTCACCAGTTGGAAAAGCCTACCAAAAATTGGCGAAACTCTTAGTTGTCCCTCTCCACGGAAGTCTTTAGTAAAAGGCGAAAGGCTTATTCGGGCTGAAGAGAAACCAGAGTAATTAATAAGATTGATGCAAATGATGGAAATGGGTGTTGGTGCCGTCGCCTATCAGAATGACGGTCCTGCTTTTTGGCTAGGTGCAGAGCGACTGAAAGGTCTTACATTGACTAGCAGTCCACGCCACCCTTTAACCATCGATTCCAAATCAGAACAATGAATGGGTGTCACTTATTATGTACAGACAGACTGAGGGAAAGTTTTCTCTGGGATTAAAACAGCAGCACTACTGTGACAGCCTGCTCCGCATTTGCCTGAGACGTGGATGGATCATCAACATACTATTCCACCTCCCCGTCGGGGAATTGAACCCCGGTCTCCTGCGTGACAAGCAGGGAAACTGGCCACAATACTAACGAGGATACGCCGGGTGAATATTCACAGAGCAAAGTTAAAAAATATCTTTTGTCACAAGGAAAACGTATCTGCAGACAGATGGTTATTCAAGTTTCCTTTCGGCTTTTTGGCTCATCAAATGAGGAAGAAGCTTCAAAAAGGGACTTGACTGTAGGACATGTTTTGAGCAGAAACTGGCACACAGAATTAAAATCGCTTTAGAGATACGACAACCGTACAAAATGTAGGTGGAACGATTTAACTGGCTTGGGGACAACCCGCTGGTTTGCAGACCATGGCTTTAAACATTCACTTTAAAATTAAAGGAAATTCACACTCTGTATTGTTCACTCGTATTCCTGTATCCGAATTACTGCGTGGAGGTGTGGGTAACATGTACAAAAAAAGAGCCATGCAGGACTGACTAACAGTTTTACGCTTTTACTGCGAGCGAGGCAGATATCTTAGTGTTAAGCACTCTGTGATTTACTTATACAATGTTGTTGGGCTTCGCCAGTTGGAAAAGCCTACCAAAAATTGGCGAAACTCTTAGTTGTCCCTCTCCACGGAAGTCTTTAGTAAAAGGCGAAAGGCTTATTCGGGCTGAAGAGAAACCAGAGTAATTAATAAGATTGATGCAAATGATGGAAATGGGTGTTGGATCCGTCGCCAATCAGAATGACGGTCCTGCTTTTTGGCTAGGTGCAGAGCGACTGAAAGGTCTTACATTGACTAGCAGTCCACGCCACCCTTTAACCATCGATTCCAAATCAGAACAATGAATGGGTGTCACTTATTATGTACAGACAGACTGAGGGAAAGTTTTCTCTGGGATTAAAACAGCAGCACTATTGTGACAGCCTGCTCCGCATTTGCCTGAGACGTGGATGGATCATCAACATACTATTCCACCTCCCCGTCGGGGAATTGAACCCCGGTCTCCTGCGTGACAAGCAGGGAAACTGGCCACAATACTAACGAGGATACGCCGGGTGAATATTCACAGAGCAAAGTTAAAAAATATCTTTTGTCACAAGGAAAACGTATCTGCAGACAGATGGTTACGGTAAGCCTAATTTAGCTGGACAAATGAAATGGGCCCATGGATGTCCTAGGCCAGGGATGGGCGAATATTTTGGTTCAAGGGCCGGTTACAGTTTTGAAGACCATGTGAGAGGCCACATTCAAGTTTATTCAAGTTTCCTTTCGGCTTTTTGGCTCATCAAATGAGGAAGAAGCTTCAAAATGGGACTTGACTGTAGGACATGTTTTAAGCAGAAACTGGCACACAGAATTAAAATCGCTTTAGAGATACGACAACCGTACAAAATGTAGGTGGAACGATTTAACTGGCTTGGGGACAACCCGCTGGTTTGCAGACCATGGCTTTAAACATTCACTTTAAAATTAAAGGAAATTCACACTCTGTATTGTTCACTCGTATTCCTGTATCCGAATTACTGCGTGGAGGTGTGGGGTAACATGTACAAAAAAAGAGCCATGCAGGACTGACTAACAGTTTTACGCTTTTACTGCGAGCGAGGCAGATATCTTAGTGTTAATGTGAGAGGCCACATTCAAGTTTATTCAAGTTTCCTTTCGGCTTTTTGGCTCATCAAATGAGGAAGAAGCTTCAAAATGGGACTTGACTGTAGGACATGTTTTGAGCAGAAACTGGCACACAGAATTAAAATCGCTTTAGAGATACGACAACCGTACAAAATGTAGGTGGAACGATTTAACTGGCTTGGGGACAACCCGCTGGTTTGCAGACCATGGCTTTAAACATTCACTTTAAAATTAAAGGAAATTCACACTCTGTATTGTTCACTCGTATTCCTGTATCCGAATTACTGCGTGGAGGTGTGGGGTAACATGTACAAAAAAAGAGCCATGCAGGACTGACTAACAGTTTTACGCTTTTACTGCGAGCGAGGCAGATATCTTAGTGTTAAACACTCTGTGATTTACTTATACAATGTTGTTGGGCTTCGCCAGTTGGAAAAGCCTACCAAAAATAGGCGAAACTCTTAGTTGTCCCTCTCCACGGAAGTCTTTAGTAAAAGGCGAAAGGCTTATTCGGGCTGAAGAGAGACCAGAATAATGAATAAGATTGATGCAAATGATGGAAATGGGTGTTGGTGCTGTCGCCTATCAGAATGACGGTCCTGCTTTTTGGCTAGGTGCAGAGCAACTGAAAGGTCTTACATTGACTAGCATTCCACGCCGACCTTAAACCATAGATTCCAAATCAGAACAATGAATGGGTGTCACTTATTATGTACAGACAGACTGAGGGAAAGTTTTCTCTGGGATTAAAACAGCAGCTCTACTGTGACAGCCTGCTCCGCGTTTCTCTGAGAAGCCTCAGATGTGGGAGCATGAGCGTGGAAGGAACATCAACATACTGTTCCACCTCCCCATAGGGTAATGGAACCCCGGTCTCCTGCGTGACAAGCCGGGATACTGGCCACTATACTAACGAAGATCCACCTGGTGAGCATTCACAGAAATATGTTAAACATATCTTTTGTCACAACGAAAACGTATCTGCAGACAGATGGTTACGGTAAGCCTAATTTAGCTGGACAAATGAAATGGGCCCATGTATGTCCTAGGACAGGGATGGGCGAATATTTTGGTTCAAGGGCCGGTTACAGTTTTGAAGACCATGTGAGAGGCCACATTCAAGTTTATTCAAGTTTCCTTTCGGCTTTTTGGCTCATCAAATGAGGAAGAAGCTTCAAAAAGGGACTTGACTGTAGGACATGTTTTGAGCAGAAACTGGCACACAGAATTAAAATCGCTTTAGAGATACGACAACCGTACAAAATGTAGGTGGAACGATTTAACTGGCTTGGGGACAACCCGCTGGTTTGCAGACCATGGCTTTAAACATTCACTTTAAAATTAAAGGAAATTCACACTCTGTATTGTTCACTCGTATTCCTGTATCCGAATTACTGTGTGGAGGTGTGGGTAACATGTACAAAAAAAGAGCCATGCAGGACTGACTAACAGTTTTACGCTTTTACTGCGAGCGAGGCAGATATCTTAGTGTTAAGCACTCTGTGATTTACTTATACAATGTTGTTGGGCTTCGCCAGTTGGAAAAGCCTACCAAAAATTGGCGAAACTCTTAGTTGTCCCTCTCCACGGAAGTCTTTAGTAAAAGGCGAAAGGCTTATTCGGGCTGAAGAGAAACCAGAGTAATTAATAAGATTGATGCAAATGATGGAAATGGGTGTTGGATCCGTCGCCAATCAGAATGACGGTCCTGCTTTTTGGCTAGGTGCAGAGCGACTGAAAGGTCTTACATTGACTAGCAGTCCACGCCACCCTTTAACCATCGATTCCAAATCAGAACAATGAATGGGTGTCACTTATTATGTACAGACAGACTGAGGGAAAGTTTTCTCTGGGATTAAAACAGCAGCACTATTGTGACAGCCTGCTCCGCATTTGCCTGAGACGTGGATGGATCATCAACATACTATTCCACCTCCCCGTCGGGGAATTGAACCCCGGTCTCCTGCGTGACAAGCAGGGAAACTGGCCACAATACTAACGAGGATACGCCGGGTGAATATTCACAGAGCAAAGTTAAAAAATATCTTTTGTCACAAGGAAAACGTATCTGCAGACAGATGGTTACGGTAAGCCTAATTTAGCTGGACAAATGAAATGGGCCCATGGATGTCCTAGGCCAGGGATGGGCGAATATTTTGGTTCAAGGGCCGGTTACAGTTTTGAAGACCATGTGAGAGGCCACATTCAAGTTTATTCAAGTTTCCTTTCGGCTTTTTGGCTCATCAAATGAGGAAGAAGCTTCAAAATGGGACTTGACTGTAGGACATGTTTTAAGCAGAAACTGGCACACAGAATTAAAATCGCTTTAGAGATACGACAACCGTACAAAATGTAGGTGGAACGATTTAACTGGCTTGGGGACAACCCGCTGGTTTGCAGACCATGGCTTTAAACATTCACTTTAAAATTAAAGGAAATTCACACTCTGTATTGTTCACTCGTATTCCTGTATCCGAATTACTGCGTGGAGGTGTGGGGTAACATGTACAAAAAAAGAGCCATGCAGGACTGACTAACAGTTTTACGCTTTTACTGCGAGCGAGGCAGATATCTTAGTGTTAATGTGAGAGGCCACATTCAAGTTTATTCAAGTTTCCTTTCGGCTTTTTGGCTCATCAAATGAGGAAGAAGCTTCAAAATGGGACTTGACTGTAGGACATGTTTTGAGCAGAAACTGGCACACAGAATTAAAATCGCTTTAGAGATACGACAACCGTACAAAATGTAGGTGGAACGATTTAACTGGCTTGGGGACAACCCGCTGGTTTGCAGACCATGGCTTTAAACATTCACTTTAAAATTAAAGGAAATTCACACTCTGTATTGTTCACTCGTATTCCTGTATCCGAATTACTGCGTGGAGGTGTGGGGTAACATGTACAAAAAAAGAGCCATGCAGGACTGACTAACAGTTTTACGCTTTTACTGCGAGCGAGGCAGATATCTTAGTGTTAAACACTCTGTGATTTACTTATACAATGTTGTTGGGCTTCGCCAGTTGGAAAAGCCTACCAAAAATAGGCGAAACTCTTAGTTGTCCCTCTCCACGGAAGTCTTTAGTAAAAGGCGAAAGGCTTATTCGGGCTGAAGAGAGACCAGAATAATGAATAAGATTGATGCAAATGATGGAAATGGGTGTTGGTGCTGTCGCCTATCAGAATGACGGTCCTGCTTTTTGGCTAGGTGCAGAGCAACTGAAAGGTCTTACATTGACTAGCATTCCACGCCACCCTTAAACCATAGATTCCAAATCAGAACAATGAATGGGTGTCACTTATTATGTACAGACAGACTGAGGGAAAGTTTTCTCTGGGATTAAAACAGCAGCTCTACTGTGACAGCCTGCTCCGCGTTTCTCTGAGAAGCCTCAGATGTGGGAGCATGAGCGTGGAAGGAACATCAACATACTGTTCCACCTCCCCATAGGGTAATGGAACCCCGGTCTCCTGCGTGACAAGCCGGGATACTGGCCACTATACTAACGAAGATCCACCTGGTGAGCATTCACAGAAATATGTTAAACATATCTTTTGTCACAACGAAAACGTATCTGCAGACAGATGGTTACGGTAAGCCTAATTTAGCTGGACAAATGAAATGGGCCCATGTATGTCCTAGGACAGGGATGGGCGAATATTTTGGTTCAAGGGCCGGTTACAGTTTTGAAGACCATGTGAGAGGCCACATTCAAGTTTATTCAAGTTTCCTTTCGGCTTTTTGGCTCATCAAATGAGGAAGAAGCTTCAAAAAGGGACTTGACTGTAGGACATGTTTTGAGCAGAAACTGGCACACAGAATTAAAATCGCTTTAGAGATACGACAACCGTACAAAATGTAGGTGGAACGATTTAACTGGCTTGGGGACAACCCGCTGGTTTGCAGACCATGGCTTTAAACATTCACTTTAAAATTAAAGGAAATTCACACTCTGTATTGTTCACTCGTATTCCTGTATCCGAATTACTGTGTGGAGGTGTGGGTAACATGTACAAAAAAAGAGCCATGCAGGACTGACTAACAGTTTTACGCTTTTACTGCGAGCGAGGCAGATATCTTAGTGTTAAGCACTCTGTGATTTACTTATACAATGTTGTTGGGCTTCACCAGTTGGAAAAGCCTACCAAAAATTGGCGAAACTCTTTGTTGTCCCTCTCCACGGAAGTCTTTAGTAAAAGGCGAAAGGCTTATTCGGGCTGAAGAGAAACCAGAGTAATTAATAAGATTGATGCAAATGATGGAAATGAGTGTTGGTGCCGTCGCCTATCAGAATGACGGTCCTGCTTTTTGGCTAGGTGCAGAGCGACTGAAAGGTCTTACATTGACTAGCAGTCCACGCCACCCTTTAACCATCGATTCCAAATCAGAACAATGAATGGGTGTCACTTATTGTGTACAGACAGACTGAGGGAAAGTTTTCTCTGGGATTAAAACAGCAGCACTACTGTGACAGCCTGCTCCGCATTTGCCTGAAAACCCTGAGACGTGGATGGATCATCAACATACTATTCCACCTCCCCGTCGGGGAATTGAACCCCGGTCTCCTGCGTGACAAGCAGGGATACTGGCCACTATACTAACGAGGATACGCCGGGTGAATATTCACAGAGCAAAGTTAAAAAATATCTTTTGTCACAAGGAAAACGTATCTGCAGACAGATTGTTACGGTAAGCCTAATTTAGCTGGACAAATGAAATGGGCCCATGTATGTCCTAGGCCAGGGATGGGCTAATATTTTGGTTCAAGGGCCGGTTACAGTTTTGAAGACCATGTGAGAGGCCACATTCAAGTTTATTCAAGTTTCCTTTCGGCTTTTTGGCTCATCAAATGAGGAAGAAGCTTCAAAATGGGACTTGACTGTAGGACATGTTTTGAGCAGAAACTGGCACACAGAATTAAAATCGCTTTAGAGATACGACAACCGTACAAAATGTAGGTGGAACGATTTAACTGGCTTGGGGACAACCCGCTGGTTTGCAGACCATGGCTTTAAACATTCACTTTAAAATTAAAGGAAATTCACACTCTGTATTGTTCACTCGTATTCCTGTATCCGAATAACTGCGTGGAGGTGTGGGTAACATGTACAAAAAAAGAGCCATGCAGGACTGACTAACAGTTTTACGCTTTTACTGCGAGCGAGGCAGATATCTTAGTGTTAAGCACTCTGTGATTTACTTATACAATGTTGTTGGGCTTCACCAGTTGGAAAAGCCTACCAAAAATTGGCGAAACTCTTTGTTGTCCCTCTCCACGGAAGTCTTTAGTAAAAGGCGAAAGGCTTATTCGGGCTGAAGAGAAACCAGAGTAATTAATAAGATTGATGCAAATGATGGAAATGAGTGTTGGTGCCGTCGCCTATCAGAATGACGGTCCTGCTTTTTGGCTAGGTGCAGAGCGACTGAAAGGTCTTACATTGACTAGCAGTCCACGCCACCCTTTAACCATCGATTCCAAATCAGAACAATGAATGGGTGTCACTTATTGTGTACAGACAGACTGAGGGAAAGTTTTCTCTGGGATTAAAACAGCAGCACTACTGTGACAGCCTGCTCCGCATTTGCCTGAAAACCCTGAGACGTGGATGGATCATCAACATACTATTCCACCTCCCCGTCGGGGAATTGAACCCCGGTCTCCTGCGTGACAAGCAGGGATACTGGCCACTATACTAACGAGGATACGCCGGGTGAATATTCACAGAGCAAAGTTAAAAAATATCTTTTGTCACAAGGAAAACGTATCTGCAGACAGATGGTTACGGTCAGCCTAATTTAGCTGGACAAATGAAATGGGCCCATGTATGTCCTAGGCCAGGGATGGGCTAATATTTTGGTTCAAGGGCCGGTTACAGTTTTGAAGACCATGTGAGAGGCCACATTCAAGTTTATTCAAGTTTCCTTTCGGCTTTTTGGCTCATCAAATGAGGAAGAAGCTTCAAAATGGGACTTGACTGTAGGACATGTTTTGAGCAGAAACTGGCACACAGAATTAAAATCGCTTTAGAGATACGACAACCGTACAAAATGTAGGTGGAACGATTTAACTGGCTTGGGGACAACCCGCTGGTTTGCAGACAATGGCTTTAAACATTCACTTTAAAATTAAAGGAAATTCACACTCTGTATTGTTCACTCGTATTCCTGTATCCGAATTACTGCGTGGAGGTGTGGGTAACATGTACAAAAAAAGAGCCATGCAGGACTGACTAACAGTTTTACGCTTTTACTGCGAGCGAGGCAGATATCTTAGTGTTAAGCACTCTGTGATTTACTTATACAATGTTGTTGGGCTTCACCAGTTGGAAAAGCCTACCAAAAATTGGCGAAACTCTTAGTTGTCCCTCTCCACGGAAGTCTTTAGTAAAAGGCGAAAGGCTTATTCGGGCTGAAGAGAAACCAGAGTAATTAATAAGATCGATGCAAATGATGGAAATGGGTGTTGGTGCCGTCGCCTATCAGAATGACGGTCCTGCTTTTTGGCTAGGTGCAGAGCGACTGAAAGGTCTTACATTGACTAGCAGTCCACGCCACCCTTTAACCATCGATTCCAAATCAGAACAATGAATGGGTGTCACTTATTATGTACAGACAGACTGAGGGAAAGTTTTCTCTGGGATTAAAACAGCAGCACTACTGTGACAGCCTGCTCCGCATTTGCCTGAGACGTGGATGGATCATCAACATACTATTCCACCTCCCCGTCGGGGAATTGAACCCCGGTCTCCTGCGTGACAAGCAGGGAAACTGGCCACAATACTAACGAGGATACGCCGGGTGAATATTCACAGAGCAAAGTTAAAAAATATCTTTTGTCACAAGGAAAACGTATCTGCAGACAGATGGTTACGGTAAGCCTAATTTAGCTGGACAAATGAAATGGGCCCATGTATGTCCTAGGCCAGGGATGGGCGAATATTTTGGTTCAAGGGCCGGTTACAGTTTTGAAGACCATGTGAGAGGCCACATTCAAGTTTATTCAAGTTTCCTTTCGGCTTTTTGGCTCATCAAATGAGGAAGAAGCTTCAAAATGGGACTTGACTGTAGGACATGTTTTGAGCAGAAACTGGCACACAGAATTAAAATAGCTTTAGAGATACGACAACCGTACAAAATGTAGGTGGAACGATTTAACTGGCTTGGGGACAACCCGCTGGTTTGCAGACCATGGCTTTAAACATTCACTTTAAAATTAAAGGAAATTCACACTCTGTATTGTTCACTCGTATTCCTGTATCCGAATTACTGCGTGGAGGTGTGGGGTAACATGTACAAAAAAAGAGCCATGCAGGACTGACTAACAGTTTTACGCTTTTACTGCGAGCGAGGCAGATATCTTAGTGTTAAGCACTCTGTGATTTACTTATACAATGTTGTTGGGCTTCACCAGTTGGAAAAGCCTACCAAAAATTGGCGAAACTCTTTGTTGTCCCTCTCCACGGAAGTCTTTAGTAAAAGGCGAAAGGCTTATTCGGGCTGAAGAGAAACCAGAGTAATTAATAAGATTGATGCAAATGATGGAAATGAGTGTTGGTGCCGTCGCCTATCAGAATGACGGTCCTGCTTTTTGGCTAGGTGCAGAGCGACTGAAAGGTCTTACATTGACTAGCAGTCCACGCCACCCTTTAACCATCGATTCCAAATCAGAACAATGAATGGGTGTCACTTATTGTGTACAGACAGACTGAGGGAAAGTTTTCTCTGGGATTAAAACAGCAGCACTACTGTGACAGCCTGCTCCGCATTTGCCTGAAAACCCAGAGACGTGGATGGATCATCAACATACTATTCCACCTCCCCGTCGGGGAATTGAACCCCGGTCTCCTGCGTGACAAGCAGGGATACTGGCCACTATACTAACGAGGATACGCCGGGTGAACATTCACAGAGCAAAGTTAAAAAATATATTTTGTCACAAGGAAAACGTATCTGCAGACAGATGGTTACGGTAAGCCTAATTTAGCTGGACAAATGAAATGGGCCCATGTATGTCCTAGGCCAGGGATGGGCGAATATTTTGGTTCAAGGGCCGGTTACAGTTTTGAAGACCATGTGAGAGGCCACATTCAAGTTTATTCAAGTTTCCTTTCGGCTTTTTGGCTCATCAAATGAGGAAGAAGCTTCAAAATGGGACTTGACTGTAGGACATGTTTTGAGCAGAAACTGGCACACAGAATTAAAATAGCTTTAGAGATACGACAACCGTACAAAATGTAGGTGGAACGATTTAACTGGCTTGGGGACAACCCGCTGGTTTGCAGACCATGGCTTTAAACATTCACTTTAAAATTAAAGGAAATTCACACTCTGTATTGTTCACTCGTATTCCTGTATCCGAATTACTGCGTGGAGGTGTGGGGTAACATGTACAAAAAAAGAGCCATGCAGGACTGACTAACAGTTTTACGCTTTTACTGCGAGCGAGGCAGATATCTTAGTGTTAAGCACTCTGTGATTTACTTATACAATGTTGTTGGGCTTCACCAGTTGGAAAAGCCTACCAAAAATTGGCGAAACTCTTTGTTGTCCCTCTCCACGGAAGTCTTTAGTAAAAGGCGAAAGGCTTATTCGGGCTGAAGAGAAACCAGAGTAATTAATAAGATCGATGCAAATGATGGAAATGGGTGTTGGTGCCGTCGCCTATCAGAATGACGGTCCTGCTTTTTGGCTAGGTGCAGAGCGACTGAAAGGTCTTACATTGACTAGCAGTCCACGCCACCCTTTAACCATCGATTCCAAATCAGAACAATGAATGGGTGTCACTTATTATGTACAGACAGACTGAGGGAAAGTTTTCTCTGGGATTAAAACAGCAGCACTACTGTGACAGCCTGCTCCGCATTTGCCTGAGACGTGGATGGATCATCAACATACTATTCCACCTCCCCGTCGGGGAATTGAACCCCGGTCTCCTGCGTGACAAGCAGGGAAACTGGCCACAATACTAACGAGGATACGCCGGGTGAATATTCACAGAGCAAAGTTAAAAAATATCTTTTGTCACAAGGAAAACGTATCTGCAGACAGATGGTTACGGTAAGCCTAATTTAGCTGGACAAATGAAATGGGCCCATGTATGTCCTAGGCCAGGGATGGGCGAATATTTTGGTTCAAGGGCCGGTTACAGTTTTGAAGACCATGTGAGAGGCCACATTCAAGTTTATTCAAGTTTCCTTTCGGCTTTTTGGCTCATCAAATGAGGAAGAAGCTTCAAAATGGGACTTGACTGTAGGACATGTTTTGAGCAGAAACTGGCACACAGAATTAAAATAGCTTTAGAGATACGACAACCGTACAAAATGTAGGTGGAACGATTTAACTGGCTTGGGGACAACCCGCTGGTTTGCAGACCATGGCTTTAAACATTCACTTTAAAATTAAAGGAAATTCACACTCTGTATTGTTCACTCGTATTCCTGTATCCGAATTACTGCGTGGAGGTGTGGGGTAACATGTACAAAAAAAGAGCCATGCAGGACTGACTAACAGTTTTACGCTTTTACTGCGAGCGAGGCAGATATCTTAGTGTTAAGCACTCTGTGATTTACTTATACAATGTTGTTGGGCTTCACCAGTTGGAAAAGCCTACCAAAAATTGGCGAAACTCTTTGTTGTCCCTCTCCACGGAAGTCTTTAGTAAAAGGCGAAAGGCTTATTCGGGCTGAAGAGAAACCAGAGTAATTAATAAGATTGATGCAAATGATGGAAATGAGTGTTGGTGCCGTCGCCTATCAGAATGACGGTCCTGCTTTTTGGCTAGGTGCAGAGCGACTGAAAGGTCTTACATTGACTAGCAGTCCACGCCACCCTTTAACCATCGATTCCAAATCAGAACAATGAATGGGTGTCACTTATTGTGTACAGACAGACTGAGGGAAAGTTTTCTCTGGGATTAAAACAGCAGCACTACTGTGACAGCCTGCTCCGCATTTGCCTGAAAACCCAGAGACGTGGATGGATCATCAACATACTATTCCACCTCCCCGTCGGGGAATTGAACCCCGGTCTCCTGCGTGACAAGCAGGGATACTGGCCACTATACTAACGAGGATACGCTGGGTGAATATTCACAGAGCAAAGTTAAAAAATATCTTTTGTCACAAGGAAAACGTATCTGCAGACAGATGGTTACGGTCAGCCTAATTTAGCTGGACAAATGAAATGGGCCCATGTATGTCCTAGGCCAGGGATGGGCTAATATTTTGGTTCAAGGGCCGGTTACAGTTTTGAAGACCATGTGAGAGGCCACATTCAAGTTTATTCAAGTTTCCTTTCGGCTTTTTGGCTCATCAAATGAGGAAGAAGCTTCAAAATGGGACTTGACTGTAGGACATGTTTTGAGCAGAAACTGGCACACAGAATTAAAATCGCTTTAGAGATACGACAACCGTACAAAATGTAGGTGGAACGATTTAGCTGGCTTGGGGACAACCCGCTGGTTTGCAGACAATGGCTTTAAACATTCACTTTAAAATTAAAGGAAATTCACACTCTGTATTGTTCACTCGTATTCCTGTATCCGAATTACTGCGTGGAGGTGTGGGTAACATGTACAAAAAAAGAGCCATGCAGGACTGACTAACAGTTTTACGCTTTTACTGCGAGCGAGGCAGATATCTTAGTGTTAAGCACTCTGTGATTTACTTATACAATGTTGTTGGGCTTCACCAGTTGGAAAAGCCTACCAAAAATTGGCGAAACTCTTAGTTGTCCCTCTCCACGGAAGTCTTTAGTAAAAGGCGAAAGGCTTATTCGGGCTGAAGAGAAACCAGAGCAATTAATAAGATTGATGCAAATGATGGAAATGGGTGTTGGTGCCGTCGCCTATCAGAATGACGGTCCTGCTTTTTGGCTAGGTGCAGAGCGACTGAAAGGTCTTACATTGACTAGCAGTCCACGACACCCTTTAACCATCGATTCCAAATCAGAACAATGAATGGGTGTCACTTATTGTGTACAGACAGACTGAGGGAAAGTTTTCTCTGGGATTAAAACAGCAGCACTACTGTGACAGCCTGCTCCGCATTTGCCTGAGACGTGGATGGATCATCAACATACTATTCCACCTCCCCGTCGGGGAATTGAACCCCGGTCTCCTGCGTGACAAGCAGGGAAACTGGCCACAATACTAACGAGGATACGCCGGGTGAATATTCACAGAGCAAAGTTAAAAAATATCTTTTGTCACAAGGAAAACGTATCTGCAGACAGATGGTTACGGTAAGCCTAATTTAGCTGGACAAATGAAATGGGCCCATGTATGTCCTAGGCCAGGGATGGGCGAATATTTTGGTTCAAGGGCCGGTTACAGTTTTGAAGACCATGTGAGAGGCCACATTCAAGTTTATTCAAGTTTCCTTTCGGCTTTTTGGCTCATCAAATGAGGAAGAAGCTTCAAAATGGGACTTGACTGTAGGACATGTTTTGAGCAGAAACTGGCACACAGAATTAAAATCGCTTTAGAGATACGACAACCGTACAAAATGTAGGTGGAACGATTTAACTGGCTTGGGGACAACCCGCTGGTTTGCAGACCATGGCTTTAAACATTCACTTTAAAATTAAAGGAAATTCACACTCTGTATTGTTCACTCGTATTCCTGTATCCGAATTACTGCGTGGAGGTGTGGGGTAACATGTACAAAAAAAGAGCCATGCAGGACTGACTAACAGTTTTACGCTTTTACTGCGAGCGAGGCAGATATCTTAGTGTTAATGTGAGAGGCCACATTCAAGTTTATTCAAGTTTCCTTTCGGCTTTTTGGCTCATCAAATGAGGAAGAAGCTTCAAAATGGGACTTCACTGTAGGACATGTTTTGAGCAGAAACTGGCACACAGAATTAAAATCGCTTTAGAGATACGACAACCGTACAAAATGAAGGTGGAACGATTTAACTGGCTTGGGGACAACCCGCTGGTTTGCAGACCATGGCTTTAAACATTCACTTTAAAATTAAAGGAAATTCACACTCTGTATTGTTCACTCGTATTCCTGTATCCGAATTACTGCGTGGAGGTGTGGGGTAACATGTACAAAAAAAGAGCCATGCAGGACTGACTAACAGTTTTACGCTTTTACTGCGAGCGAGGCAGATATCTTAGTGTTAAACACTCTGTGATTTACTTATACAATGTTGTTGGGCTTCGCCAGTTGGAAAAGCCTACCAAAAATAGGTGAAACTCTTAGTTGTCCCTCTCCACGGAAGTCTTTAGTAAAAGGCGAAAGGCTTATTCGGGCTGAAGAGAGACCAGAATAATGAATAAGATTGATGCAAATGATGGAAATGGGTGTTGGTGCTGTCGCCTATCAGAATGACGGTCCTGCTTTTTGGCTAGGTGCAGAGCAACTGAAAGGTCTTACATTGACTAGCATTCCACGCCACCCTTAAACCATAGATTCCAAATCAGAACAATGAATGGGTGTCACTTATTATGTACAGACAGACTGAGGGAAAGTTTTCTCTGGGATTAAAACAGCAGCTCTACTGTCACAGCCTGCTCCGCGTTTCTCTGAGAAGCCTCAGATGTGGGAGCATGAGCGTGGAAGGAACATCAACATACTGTTCCACCTCCCCATAGGGTAATGGAACCCCGGTCTCCTGCGTGACAAGCCGGGATACTGGCCACTATACTAACGAAGATCCACCTGGTGAGCATTCACAGAAATATGTTAAACATATCTTTTGTCACAACGAAAACGTATCTGCAGACAGATGGTTACGGTAAGCCTAATTTAGCTGGACAAATGAAATGGGCCCATGTATGTCCTAGGACAGGGATGGGCGAATATTTTGGTTCAAGGGCCGGTTACAGTTTTGAAGACCATGTGAGAGGCCACATTCAAGTTTATTCAAGTTTCCTTTCGGCTTTTTGGCTCATCAAATGAGGAAGAAGCTTCAAAAAGGGACTTGACTGTAGGACATGTTTTGAGCAGAAACTGGCACACAGAATTAAAATCGCTTTAGAGATACGACAACCGTACAAAATGTAGGTGGAACGATTTAACTGGCTTGGGGACAACCCGCTGGTTTGCAGACCATGGCTTTAAACATTCACTTTAAAATTAAAGGAAATTCACACTCTGTATTGTTCACTCGTATTCCTGTATCCGAATTACTGTGTGGAGGTGTGGGTAACATGTACAAAAAAAGAGCCATGCAGGACTGACTAAGAGTTTTACGCTTTTACTGCGAGCGAGGCAGATATCTTAGTGTTAAGCACTCTGTGATTTACTTATACAATGTTGTTGGGCTTCACCAGTTGGAAAAGCCTACCAAAAATTGGCGAAACTCTTTGTTGTCCCTCTCCACGGAAGTCTTTAGTAAAAGGCGAAAGGCTTATTCGGGCTGAAGAGAAACCAGAGTAATTAATAAGATTGATGCAAATGATGGAAATGAGTGTTGGTGCCGTCGCCTATCAGAATGACGGTCCTGCTTTTTGGCTAGGTGCAGAGCGACTGAAAGGTCTTACATTGACTAGCAGTCCACGCCACCCTTTAACCATCGATTCCAAATCAGAACAATGAATGGGTGTCACTTATTGTGTACAGACAGACTGAGGGAAAGTTTTCTCTGGGATTAAAACAGCAGCACTACTGTGACAGCCTGCTCCGCATTTGCCTGAAAACCCTGAGACGTGGATGGATCATCAACATACTATTCCACCTCCCCGTCGGGGAATTGAACCCCGGTCTCCTGCGTGACAAGCAGGGATACTGGCCACTATACTAACGAGGATACGCCGGGTGAATATTCACAGAGCAAAGTTAAAAAATATCTTTTGTCACAAGGAAAACGTATCTGCAGACAGATGGTTACGGTAAGCCTAATTTAGCTGGACAAATGAAATGGGCCCATGTATGTCCTAGGCCAGGGATGGGCTAATATTTTGGTTCAAGGGCCGGTTACAGTTTTGAAGACCATGTGAGAGGCCACATTCAAGTTTATTCAAGTTTCCTTTCGGCTTTTTGGCTCATCAAATGAGGAAGAAGCTTCAAAATGGGACTTGACTGTAGGACATGTTTTGAGCAGAAACTGGCACACAGAATTAAAATCGCTTTAGAGATACGACAACCGTACAAAATGTAGGTGGAACGATTTAACTGGCTTGGGGACAACCCGCTGGTTTGCAGACAATGGCTTTAAACATTCACTTTAAAATTAAAGGAAATTCACACTCTGTATTGTTCACTCGTATTCCTGTATCCGAATTACTGCGTGGAGGTGTGGGTAACATGTACGAAAAAAGAGCCATGCAGGACTGACTAACAGTTTTACGCTTCTACTGCGAGCGAGGCAGATATCTTAGTGTTAAGCACTCTGTGATTTCCTTATACAATGTTGCTGGGCTTCACCAGTTGGAAAAGCCTACCAAAAATTGGCGAAACTCTTAGTTGTCGCTCTCCACGGAAGTCTTTAGTAAAAGGCGAAAGGCTTATTCGGGCTGAAGAGAAACCAGAGTAATTAATAAGATTGATGCAAATGATGGAAATGGGTGTTGGTGCCGTCGCCTATCAGAATGACGGTCCTGCTTTTTGGCTAGGTGCAGAGCGACTGAAAGGTCTTACATTGACTAGCAGTCCACGCCACCCTTTAACCATCGATTCCAAATCAGAACAATGAATGGGTTTCACTTATTATGTACAGACAGACTGAGGGAAAGTTTTCTCTGGGATTAAAACAGCAGCACTACTGTGACAGCCTGCTCCGCATTTGCCTGAGACGTGGATGGATCATCAACATACTATTCCACCTCCCCGTCGGGGAATTGAACCCCGGTCTCCTGCGTGACAAGCAGGGAAACTGGCCACAATACTAACGAGGATACGCCGGGTGAATATTCACAGAGCAAAGTTAAAAAATATCTTTTGTCACAAGGAAAACGTATCTGCAGACAGATGGTTACGGTAAGCCTAATTTAGCTGGACAAATGAAATGGGCCCATGTATGTCCTAGGCCAGGGATGGGCGAATATTTTGGTTCAAGGGCCGGTTACAGTTTTGAAGACCATGTGAGAGGCCACATTCAAGTTTATTCAAGTTTCCTTTCGGCTTTTTGGCTCATCAAATGAGGAAGAAGCTTCAAAATGGGACTTGACTGTAGGACATGTTTTGAGCAGAAACTGGCACACAGAATAAAAATCGCTTTAGAGATACGACAACCGTACAAAATGTAGGTGGAACGATTTAACTGGCTTGGGGACAACCCGCTGGTTTGCAGACCATGGCTTTAAACATTCACTTTAAAATGAAAGGAAGTTCACACTCTGTATTGTTCACTCGTATTCCTGTATCCGAATTACTGCGTGGAGGTGTGGGGTAACATGTACAAAAAAAGAGCCATGCAGGACTGACTAACAGTTTTACGCTTTTACTGCGAGCGAGGCAGATATCTTAGTGTTAAGCACTCTGTGATTTACTTATACAATGTTGTTGGGCTTCGCCAGTTGGAAAAGCCTACCAAAAATTGGCGAAACTCTTAGTTGTCCCTCTCCACGGAAGTCTTTAGTAAAAGGCGGTTTATGTGGTTTTTATTCACAACATAATCAAAACATACAATCAATCAAGGCATAGAAGGACAACTGTCCAACAAATCTTTGCGGGTAACAATTCACACAATCCCAAACACTACACCAAGCCCAAACCCCCTTTCCACCTCTCTAGGGCCGCGTGCTGTCCCCATCTCCCCATGTCTGCCCTGATCCTCCCTCTCACCTCCCCCTCCACCCTCCTTATGACCCCCTCCACCCCACAGTCCCTCCCGAGCCTGATGAGGTCCTGCCTGGCCACCCACAATCCCTTCTTGAAGAGGCTTATGAGCAGCCAGAGCAGGAAACCTTCCCTCCTGTTCCCCCCTCTACCCACCCCCCTCTCCACACTGGTCCAGGTCAGGTTGAACCCTCTCCTCACCCTCCTTAGTAGCGCCCCCGCCCTCGCCCACACCACCCCTGCGAAAGGGCAGTCCCACATGACATGAGCGATGGTTTCCTCCTCCGAGCACGCGACTCGGGGGCACCCAGGGGATGTCGCCAAGTCCCGCCGGTACAAGGTGGTACGTACCGGCAGTGCTTTCTGGAGGCATGACCAGTTCAGGTCCTTGAGCCCATTATCCAGGCCGGGAGGCTGGACCGCCAGCCAGACTGCCGCCGGAATCCCTACGGCAGCCGGTGCGGTCACCCCCCGCCTCGTCTCGGCGTAGAGCCTCCTCTGGTCCAGCCCCAAACCCCCCTCCCAAGCCTGGGGGTGAGCCCGAAGCCACTTCGCCGCATGGCCATAGTGCCATGGCATCTGCTCTGACCGGGGCCCCAAGTTGCCCAAAGGCCCCATCACCCTCCTCGCCTGGTAGGAGAAATACAGCCGGAGGAAGTGTCCCGATGGGTGGACCACCGGAGAGGACAGCTCCCTCAACAAAAAGGATACGAAATAACCGTCCAGCTTAAGTGGGAGGTGAGGCACGCCCCTTCCGCCCTCCCCGATCGGCGCGTACATCCGGGCCCTCGCCGCATACTCGCACCGGCCTCCCCACACGAATCCGAACACGAGCCGCGTGAGGGGCGCCCGCATGCTTGCCGGCATCGGGAAGACGTATGACAAGTACAGTAGGGACGGCAACACGTCTGCCTTCAAAACCAGCACCTTGCCCGTAAGGGTCAGTGTCCTGGATTTCCAGAGGGCGACTTTCCTCTGGACAGCTTCTATTCGCCCGGTCCAATTTACCGTGGCGCTGTGGGCTGCCTCAAAATCCACCCCGAGTAATCTCAGGGGTCCTACGCAGAGCGGCAGCCCCCCTGGTGCGTCCGTCCTTCCCTTCCACCGCCCAAAGAACTTGACCGAGGTCTTCGCCAGATTTAGCTCGGCGCCAGACACTCGGCCAAACTCCTGGAAGATCTCCAAGGAGCGGAGCAGGCAGGCATCGCTGTCCAGCAGCAGGGTGGTGTCATCCGCATACTGGGACAGCTTTACCCTAAGGCCGCCGCTGCCTGGCACCAGCAGTCCCCTCACACCCGGGTCAGCCCGAATGGCCGCCGCCAGGGGCTCCATGTAAAGGATGTAGAGCAGGGGTGAAAGCGGACACCCCTGTCTTACCCCTGCGTGCAACCCAAAAGGTTCCCCTAGGTGCCCGTTAACACAAACCGTGCTCCCCACGGCCGCGTACAACGTACGCAGCCACCCAACGAACAGCTTCCCTAAACCTACTCTCTCTAAGACTCTAAACATAAAGCCCCAGTGAACCCTATCGAAAGCTTTGGCCTGATCGAGGCCTACCACCATTAGGGGTAGCCCTCTATCTTCCACCCAAGCGATAGCGTCTCTGATGAGCTGGAGGTTCCATCTCACAGAGCGCCCAGCCACTCCAGACTTCTGGTCCACGTGGACCGCATCCGGGAGCACTGTGCGCAGACGGTCAGCGAGGACCTTAGCTAGAAGCTTGTAGTCCATACACAGCATGGTCAATGGCCGCCAGTTATTAAGGTCAGAGGCGTCTCCCTTCTTGAAAAGAAGGGAAATCACCTCCTTAGCCATCGACCCTCCAAGAGCCCCCGCGCGGAGGACCTTGGTCAGCACCTCTAGCACCACCGGACTGAGCACACCCCAAAATTAGAGATAAAACTCGGCCGGCAGGCTGTCGATGCCCGGGACCTTTCGCTTTCCCATCCTTCGGAGGGCACCCTCAAGCTCCTCCAGAGTGAGGGGGGTCTCCAAAGCTTCTGCCAGGTCAGGCGGCACGCCGCGGGCAACCCTCTCTAAGAAAAAAAAAAACTCTGGCGAAGCTGCCACTGATCCGTCCTCCTCGAGGATACTGGGATTTAACTTCCAGTATCCCAGGCCGAAGACCGGGGCACAGGACCGGACCCGGAGGAGGACCCCATCGTGGTCCGAGAAAAAGACGGGGAGCACCCGCCCAGACAGCATGCCCAAGGATCTTGAAAGAAAAACATAGTCCAGCCTCCTCGCACTCCCCTGGGTGTTTCGCCATGTGTGACCATCCAGTCGCGGGGTGACCACCCTCCCCCCGTCCACCAGCCCGTGCCCCGCCATGAAACCCTTGACACAAACCCCGCTCGTGTCCCTCCCTATATCTAAGTTGAAATCCCCCCCAATGATCACCTGTCTGTTGGTGGCCAGGTGTGGTCCGAGACCGGCCACCATCTCCCTTCTCTCCCTCGTTCCCTGAGGCCCATAAAAAACAAAGACCCTCAAACAAAGACCCCTATACGCAATGTCCGCTTCCAGCACCCTTCCCTGCTCCACAACATAAACCCCCTCTACCCTCACCCCCCTGTCCCCGAAAAGGATACCCACCCCTGAACTGTGAACGCCCCCCACACTCCAGACTGACGCCCCCTTGTCCCACTCCCTCGAAAAAATTCCCACGTCCCTCTCATCCCTCAAATGAACCTCTTGCAGAAAACAAATTGTGCACCCCAAACCCCCACTTCGTCGCAGGTGGAGGGAACGCCGCAGGAGACCCTTCCGCAGATGGAGCCGCCATCGTCAGGGCCACCGCAGGGAGAACCTCCCCAGGTTCTGCCACAGAAAGAGCAGCAGCCGCAGGGGGGGCCGCCGCAGGAGGAGTTTCGGGGGGGGGCGGGCACTTGGGGGCTGCCTGCCCAGGGACCCCCACACGGCGGTGCTGCCCCGGGGGCCGTGGCTGCAGCCGGAGCCGTGCAGGGGAAATGCTGCGGGAGAAGCCTTTCCGGGGACCACCGCAGGAGGAGCCAATGTCTTTTTGGCTATCACCGGAGGTCCCGCCACATTGGGCGCCGAGACCGCCGCTCCTGGCAAATCCAGCGCCAAATCTGGATCCCCCTGATGCCGGCACACCGGGACGCCGCGGGAGGAGGATACGCTGGCTCCGCAGTCGGTCGATCCGGCTCCCTCTTGAGTCTGCCTATGCCCCTCAAAGCGGCCACGTAGGCCCTACTGCGCCCCTAGGCGAGGTGCTCGGACGATTCGCAGATGTGGTAGGCCCTGGGCATCGGACACTCCCTTGCCCCATGCCCAAGTTCCTGACAAAACCTGCACCTTTGCTGTCCACATTCTCCCGCTGCGTGGCCGCTAGCCCTGCACCTACGGCAGAAAGCCGGCTGCCTCGAATAAAACAGGTAGCCCCGATCTGCCCCGATGTCTAAAAACGCCGGGGGGTGGGCCAAACCCCCCACCCCCGCCGCGTCCTGCCCCAGGAGGACCTGATACTGGCGCTTACCTGTCCAGATGCCGTTGCTGTCCCTCAGGTGCCTCAGGGCAGTCAGCACCTCCGTGTACCTCCCCAGGAACGCCGCCACAGTCTGATCGACACATAGGGGTTGTACATGTGGACCGTCACCACCTGAAAGTTCGGCCTGTCCAGGCTTTGCAGATTGAAAAGAGGGACTGGCCTTGCTCCCGCTTTCCACCGGTCTCCTCCAGGGCCCTGTCGCACACCTCCTGTCCCAGGAAGGTGACGTCGAAACTCCTGTCGGCGTTGTTCGTCTGCAGGCAGAGTAGATCCTCCGCCTTCAGTTTCAGGGCCCCAAACAGGACAGCCCTCCCAAATAGCTCCCTGGTCATCATGGGCTCCTTCTCCTCCTTCTGCTGATAGCGTAGCCCTCAGCCCAGCCCTCGGGACCGACTGTGAAGTTCCAGCCTGCGCCATGTTGCAGCTGTGCTTTCTTTCTCCAACAGCGATAAAAACCTCTCCACCGGACACTAGAGTCCCCAAGCAGGTTTCACATATATTGCAATTCGCATAATCCCAAACCCTACACCAAGCCCAAACCCACTTTCCACCTCTCTAGGGCCGTGTGCTGTCCCCATCTCCCCACGTCTGCCCTGATCCTCCCTCTCACCTCCCCCTCCACCCTCCTTATGACCCCCTCCACCCCACAGTCCCTCCCGAGCCTGATGAGGTCCTGCCTGGCCACCCACAATCCCTTCTTGAAGAGGCTTATGAGCAGCCAGAGCAGGAAACCTTGCCTCCTGTTCCCCCCTCTGCCCACCCCCCTCTCCACACTGGTCCAGGTCAGGGTGAACCCTCTCCTCACCCTCCTTAGTAGCGCCCTCGCCCACACCACCCCTGCGAAAGGGCAGTCCCACATGACATGAGCCTCCTCCTCCAAGCACGCGGTTCGGGGGCACCCAGGGGATGTCGCCAAGTCCTGCCGGTACAAGGTGGTACGTACCGGCAGTGCTTTCTGGAGGCATGACCAGTTCAGGTCTTTGAGCCCTTCATCCAGGCCTGGAGGCTGGACCGCCAGCCAGACTGCCGCCGGAATCCCTACGGCAGCCGGTGCGGTCACCCCCCGCCTCGTCTCGGTGTAGAGCCTCCTCTGGTCCAGCCCCAAACCCCCCTCCCAAGCCTGGGGGTGAGCCCGAAGCCACTTCGCCGCATGGCCATAGTGCCATGGCATCTGCTCTGACCGGGGCCCCAAGTTGCCCAAAGGCCCAAATGTATTTATATAGCACCTTTCCAACAATAAATGCAACTCAAAGTGCTGTACAACACCGCATTAGAAAGTAAAAGATTTAAACATTAATCAGAGAGTAAAAGATTAAAATCAAGCCATTAATCATGAGAATTAGAAGATGCAAAATCAAAAACATTAACCATAAGAATTGTTAAAAACAAGCCAAAGCACAGTTTCCGCAGTCGATGTCTACAAATTTAGACACCTAAAGATTTGTGGCCTATACATATATTTTAAAGCAACAAACTGTCCCTCAGTCTGTGTCTAGTCTCCTTCATTGGAATGTCACTAAATGTCTGTAAATTTCTAGAACTCTAACCTCAGGTTTTTTTACGTTTTAATTATAGAAGGACTTTAACCAGGTTTTTACTTTTATAATTATAGAAGGACTTTAAACAGGTTTTGAGGACTTCAACCTCTAGAGAACCTTAACCTCAGCAGATAATCCAAAAGTTCTCTATTTTGTAAATAGACACAACTTCAGAATTTTGTTCAAAATCACAATCGATCCGCGAGTCTCTAAACATTGTTTATGGACATTCAATCTGACTAAATCCTTCATTGGCACATTCTTTTTCTTTCTTAACCTCTTTTCTTCCTCTGCAATCCTTTCACCCACTTTCCTTAACTGAGTCATACTCAAGCTTCCCCTCGCGGGAAACCCCCCGTGTTCGACCCAGTCTTCCAAACATGACATACATTTGTCCCTATGTTTACTTCTCATTTGCATATTGATCGGAGGACCCCAATCTGGTTTCTCCTTACTCGGCGTGGACCCCATATTGCGTGTGAGCTTTTATTTTATTCATTATTTTTTTTGTTATAAAACAATAAAAGTCTTGGTAGGCCTACTAGGTACAGTAGGTGCAGCAATAAAACAGTAGGTACAGCCAATAGGAAATAGCAGTGCAGTGGAAATAGCAGTGCAGGAGAGCTCTAGTTGTAGGCTAGAGTGAATAGATGCGTTTTTAGTTTTCTTTTAAAGATGGCAAACGAGCCGGCTTTCCTAATATCTATAGGTAGTGCATTCCAAAGCTTTGGGGCATAAGTTTCGAAGGCTGCACTCCCGATTTTCTTCTGTGTATTACTTGGTGCTTCTAACAGGCCAGCAGTAGATGATCGTAGCTCTCTTGGGGGCACATAGTTAGTAAGGGAGTTGGTGATGTATTCTGGTCCTTGCCCATTTCGAGCTTTATTTATGAGGAGAAGGACCTTAAAGTCTACTCTAGATGTAACTGGAAGCCAGTGTAAGGCAGCCCTATTACTTTGGGAAGGTCAGTGAGAAGTGCATTACAGTAGTCAAGCCGGCTTGATACAAAGGTGTGAATCAGCTTTTCAGAATCCTTTTGGTTTATGAAAGGTCTTACTCTTTCTATATTTCAAAGGTGAAAAAATGAAACTTTCGTCACCTTGTTAATATGGGACTTGAAGCTTAGGTCGGAGTCTAGAATGACACCCAAACTTGTAACCTGAGGTTTGACCCAGGGTGCCAGTTTCCCTAGGTTTTTAAGTAGCATGTCCCTTTTTTGAGAGGGGGGGCAATCAGAAGGATTTCAGTTTTGTTTTCATTTAGCTTCAGGAAGTTATTGCTCATCCACTTATTTATCGCTAGAAAACAGTTTGTGATGGACTGTAATGGCTACAGTGTAATTTGGTTCTGCCGAGATGTATAACTGTGTGTCATCGGCATAGCTATGGAAGCGTACATTGTGCTCTCTAATGGTGTGCCAAGTGGGAGCATGTATAGTGAGAAAAGCAAAGGGCCAAGGCAACTTCCTTGCGCGACTCCGAAGCTGCTGTCATGTTTCTCTGATACATGATCTCCCAGCTTAACGTAGAACTTTCTCCCTATAATGTATGCTCTGAAGCAATTCCATAATGTTATTTTCTTTGAGAAAAGAGTTTATTTGTACTGAAACTATCTTCTCGAGTACCTTACTGATGGAAGGAAGATTGGATATTGGCCTATAGTTTTTCAATTCGTTCACATCTAGATTGGCCTTCTTTAGAAGCGGTTTCACCACAGCTGTTTTGAAGGCGTCTGGAAAGATGCCAGTTGAAGTGACATGTTTATGATCATCAGGACGTGACTTGCGACACTATCAAATACCCGCTTTAAGAATGCCGTTGGTATAGGGTCAAGGCAGGAGGTGGCTGAGCTACATTCGTCAACAGTCTTGCAGAGGTCTGACATTGTATTGCAGGCAAAATCCTGGTTACTTCCATGGTTACTTCTTTTCTGTGAGATTGACTGATCTCGTCTGTTATGCTCACGTGATGCTCGCTCTGATCATGGTTATTTTATCCTCAAAGAAGAACGCAAACTCCTCACATTTCCTGGCTGACTGCTGTGATGGAAGTGGGGGGGGCGCATTTATCAGCCGATCGATAGTGGAGAAAAGCACTCTGTGGTTACCTGTATTTTCTGAAATTATTTTGGAGAAATTATCTTTTCGTGCAAGTCGTATTGCTGTATTTTAAGTAGTCAAGGAGTTTTTGTATATGCTACAGTGAACTGTGAGCTTGGATTTCCTCCAGTTTCGCTCAGCTGTCCTACACCTTCTTTTTTGGTCTTTGATATCGGTGTTATTCAGCCAAGGGGGAAACTCTATCAGTTTTCACCTTTTTGACCTTTAGGGGGGCAACTGTGTCTAGCACTGTTGACAGAGTGCAATGAAAATTTTGGACTATCTCATTCAGGGGGGGGGTCATGGCACGGCCTGATTGATCGCATAATATTAGAGAATTTGGTCTCAGCGCTGTCGTCTAAGACCCTTCTGTGGACAAGGAGTTTGCTTCTGGCCGTTTTCATGATTAGTTTTGTCTCATAGAACACGCAATAATGGTCGGAAATATGCATTTGTTGCACCGACACATTCTCAATATCTAACCCTGCTGTTATTAGTAGGTCTAATGGGTTCCCATATCGGTGGGTGGGTTCGTGTATTTGCTGCGTCAGCCCAAAACCGTCTAGCATGTTCTGAAGCTCATAACCTTTGGGGTCGTTCTCCTTGTTAATGAATATTCAGGTCTCCATTTAAGATTATTTTATCATATCTAGAAGGCAGATTGAGATCATTTCTGAGAATTCCTGTACAAACACTGATACTGAGTATTTTGGTGGGCAGTACAGTATCACACTGATTAATGGAAAGTGTGTTCTAATTTCTATAGCAAGATACTCAAATGATGGATATGTGCCCAAGTCAACGTTATTTGACGTAATCTGCAGTGCCACGATGATGGCTATTCCTCCTCCTCCCTTTCCCCTCGGTCTGGTTGATTGATAAGATTTAAAATTGGGGGGGCACGCTTCATTTAATATCCCAGGACCAGTGTCCTTGTCCAGCCAGGTCTCCACTAAAAACATACAGTGTAGATCATTTTCAGTTATTAGCTCATTGATCAAAAAGGTTTTTTGTTTCAAAGCCCAGACATTAAGCAGCACTAATTTCAGCTGAAATGAGTCTGCGGGGGAACAAGAGTCTGTTGGGGGACAGGGGGCGCTCTGATTTGGTTTAATACAGATAAGGTTTGACTTACATTCAGGGCGTGCTGAGTAATTATTGTTCTTTCTAACCGTTATCAAAGTTGAAATGGCATCTGGTGTGTGATCAGTTATTTGGCCTTGAGTGATGCGGTTTTTGTCTGTCTTTTCTGCACAGTGGGCATGGAGAACGGGGGTGGCAGACGACGGGGCCTTTTCTGGGTGCTGGGTGTGTGGGGGGCTTTGGGGGTAATTGGCGCCTGTTCCTGGGAGCTGGGTGTGGGCGAGGCTTTCTGGGGGGTGTTTACTTGTTTTCGAGGGCTGGGCGCGGGGGAAGGGGGTCGCTGAGGGCTGGGCGTGGGGAAGGGGGGTCGCTTGGTGCGGGCGGGTCGAGGGGAAATTGCGGAGGGTCGGGCGAGTGAGATGGAGGGAGGTCGTGAAAGGCGGGCAGGTCGAGGGGGAGTTTCGGATGGCCGGTGGGGGCTGGCCGAGGGGCTGGGTATGTTGAGGGGTTTCAGGGGGAGGGTAGAAGGTTTGGTCGTGGGGGGGATGATGGACAATGATGGGGGTGGGGGGGTGGGCGGGAAGGGCCTGTCCAGGAAGGCGAGGCCAGCAAATTTCGATAAATATCCTGGTGATGGCGACGTGGTCTCCGCAAGGGGCGAGGCAGGTCGAGGGGGAGTTTCGGATAGCCGGTGGGGGCTGGCCGAGGGGCTGGGTATGTTGAGGGGTTTCAGGGGGAGGGTAGAAGGTTTGGTCGTGGGGGGGATGATGGACAATGATGGGGGTGTGGGGGTGGGCGGGAAGGGCCTGTCCATGAAGGCGGGGTCAGCAAATTTCGATAAAAATCCCGATGATGGCGAGGTGGTCTCCGCAAGGGGCGAGGCACCTGGCAGCGCGGTGGTCCCGCTTGCTGTGGTGCCTTGTGCGCTGGGGGGAGGGCAGCCAGTGAGCAGGTAGTCAGCGGGGTGATCTGGTCACCAGCTGTGGCGTCCGGGTGCGAGGTGATCTGGTCACCAGCTGTGGCGTCCGGCTGCGGGGTGGTCTGGTCACCAGCTGTGGCGTCCGGCTGCGGGGTGGTCTGGTCACCAGCTGTGGTGTCCGGCTGCGGGGTGGTCTGGTCACTAGCTGTGGCCTCCAGCGGGGTGGTCTGGTCACCAGCTGTGCGGTCCGGTGGGGTTGTCTGGTCGCCAGCTGCGGCGTTCGGCTGCGGGGTGGTCTGGTCACCAGCTGCGGCGTTCGGCTGCGGGGTGGTCTGGTCACCAGCTGCACCACCCAGCGGCGATGTAGTCTGGGCGCTAGCTGTGGCATTACATTTCACTGCATATATGTATGAAAGTATGTATATGTACAGTGGGGCAAAAAAGTATTTAGTCAGCCACCAATTGTGCAAGTTCTCCCACTTAACAAGATGAGAGAGGCCTGTAATTTTCATCATAGGTACACTTCGACTATGAGAGACAGAATGGAGGAAAGAATCCAGGAAATTACATTGTAAGATTTTTAATGAATTCATTGGTAAATTCCTCTGTAAAATAAGTATTTGGTCACCTACAAACAAGCAAGATTTCTGGCTTTCACAGACCTGTAACTTTTTCTTTAAGAGGCTCCTCTGTCCTCCACTCATTACCTGTATTAATGGCACCTGTTTGAACTCGTTATCAGTATAAAAGACACCTGTCCACAACCTCAAACAGTCACACTCCAAACTCCACTATGGCCAAGACCAAAGAGTTGTCAAAGAACACCAGAAACAAAATTGTAGACCTGCACCAGGCTGGGAAGACTGAATCTGCAATAGGTAAGCAGCTTGTTGTGAAGAAATCAACTGTGGGAGCAATTATTAGAAAATGGAAGACATACAAGACCACTGATAATCTCCCTCGATCTGGGGCTCCACACAAGATCTCACCCCGTGGGGTCAAAATGATCACAAGAACGGTGAACAAACATCCCAGAACCACACGGGGGGTCCTAGTGAATGACCGGCAGAGAGCTGGGACCAAAGTAACAAAGGCTACCATCAGTAACACACTACGCCGCCAGGGACTCAAATCCTGCAGTGCCAGACGTGTCCCCCTGCTTAAGCCAGTACATGTCCAGGCCCGTCTGAAGTTTGCTAGAGAGCATTTGGATGATCCAGCAGAGGATTGGGAGAATGTCATATGGTCAGATGAAACCAAAATATAACTTTTTGGTAAAAACTCAACTTGTCGTGTTTGGAGGAGAAAGAAAGCTGAGTTGCATCCAAAGAGCACCATACCTACTGTGAAGCATGGGGGTGGAAACATGATGCTTTGGGGCTGTTTTTCTGCTAAGGGACCAGGACGACTGATCTGTGTAAAGGAGAGAATGAATGGGGCCATGTATTGTGAGATTTTGAGTGACAACCTCCTTCCATCAGCAAGGGCATTGAAGATGAAACGTGGCTGGATCTTTCAGCATGACAATGATCCCAAACACACCACAAGAAGCATTTCAAGGTCCTGGAGTAGCCTAGCCAGTCTCCAGACCTCAACCCCATAGAAAATCTTTGGAGGGAGTTGAAAGTCCGTGTTGCCCAGCGACAGCCCCATAACATCACTGCTCTAGAGGAGATCTGCATGGAGGAATGGGCCAAAATACCAGCAACAGTGTGTGAAAACCTTGTGAAGACTTACAGAAAACGTTTGACCTCTGTCATTGCAAACAAAGGGTATATAACAAAGTATTGAGATGAACTTTTGTTATTGACCAAATACTTATTTTCCACCATAATTTGCAAATAAATTCTTTAAAAATCAGACTGTGATTTTCTGGATTTTTTTTTCTCATTTTGTCTCTCATAGTTGAGGTATACCTATGATGAAAATAACAGGCCTCTCTCATCTTTTTAAGTGGGAGAACTTGCACAATTGGTGGCTGACTAAATACCTTTTTGCCCCACTGTATGTGACAAATAAAAATCTTGAATCTTGAATTGGGTGGTGAGATGCTCTGCTCCTGTGTCAGGGCCTTGCGCTTATCGCTGACTGTCCTTGTGCTGTTCCCATGTTCGGCTACTGTCGGCTGGATAATAGCGAAGGCTAGATTGTTTATTAGCAAAGCTTGGCCGGTTTGGTTTAAAGTGCCAGCAAGTTGTAGACGCCCGATCGTAGCCAGAACAGATGAAAGTTGTCAACAAAGTTCAGCTTGTATAGGTAGCACACAATTGTTAGCCATGTGTTGAGTCCAAGCAGTCTGCTAAATAGTTCAGATCTCTGTCTGGCAGGGGGCAGGGGGCCACTAACATAGACATCTACGTGTAGAGCGCTTAGCAGCTGAAAAAGCTCGGAGAAGTCACTTTTCAGTAATTTCGACTCCTTCCGTCCGACTGTGTCACCAGTTCCAATGTGTAGAATGATCTTATTGACACTTTTGTAATTAGCCAAAATTTGTGGGATCTTTGCTGCTATGTATGAGGCCAGTTAATGTGGAAAACAACATGTCATGGTGTTTTTGCCGATCTTTAAATGCTTCATTGTCGAGTCACCAATAAAGAGTGTTGTTATTTGCTCTGATGGGCCATCAACATAACCTTGTTGTGGTGTTTGGGGTCCAGGCCTGCTGCTGGCAGTAGCTTGCTGTGTTGCAGCTTGGGTAACATTAGCTGGTCGCGTATTCTTCGTGTGACCACTCCCCCCTCCATGGTATCGGGGTGTTGTGGGTACACTATCTTGTATTTGCTCAAATCTATTTTCTAGGCTCATCAGTGGAAAAATTAGTGCTTTGACAGCGGCAACCTTTTTTCTAAATTTTTGTTTCACGGCGGTCCCCGGCAGCTGTCCATTACTATCAGTTTGTAGTTTTGCTTGCTGTCTTGTGTTGCCAAGTCGCTTATCTTGGGCTGTTTCATGGCTGCTAGTCAGCGAAGGCCATCCAGTCGCTGAGCTAATCTCAGATTGCGAGGGACCATTGCATGTGTTAGCTTCATGAATTTCAGGAATTGTGATTGTCATCAGAGGCTTTCTCAGGTAAGCAGCCTCGTTATCTTGCTTGTAAGTTGTTTTGCTTGGCAGAACACCCGGCAGAGTGAGCCCAGCTGTGTTGTGGGACGGGCAAGGCCTGGTAGCATTGTCTAGCTTAGCAGTACTCACGTTAGCTCGGTTGACTGAATCCTTCAGATTTAATACTGTTGTTTCAAGTAGTCTCGAAAGCTTCGATTCGCCCGGTCCAATTTACCGTGGCGCTGTGGGCTGCCTCAAAATCCACCCCGAGTAATCTCATGGGTCCTACGCAGAGCGGCAGCCCCCCTGGTGCGTCCGTCCTTCCCTTCCACCGCCCAAAGAACTTGACCGAGGTCTTCGCCAGATTTAGCTCGGCGCCAGACACTCGGCCAAACTCCTGGAAGATCTCCAAGGAGCGGAGCAGGCAGGCATCACTGTCCAGCAGCAGGGTGGTGTCATCCGCATACTGGGACAGCTTTACCCTAAGGCCGCCGCTGCCTGGCACCAGCAGTCCCCTCACACCCGGGTCAGCCCGAATGGCCGCCGCCAGGGGCTCCACCAGCAGCCGCCAGTTATTAAGGTCAGAGGCATCGCCCTTCTTGAAAAGAAGGGAGATCACCCCCCCAGCCATCGACCCTCCAAGAGCCCCCGCTCGGAGGACCTCGGTCAGCACCTCTAGCACCACCGGACCGAGCACACCCCAAAACTTGAGATAGAACTCGGCCGGCAGGCCGTCGATGCCCGGGACCTTTCGCTTTCCCATACTTTAAAGGGCACCCTCAAGCTCCTCCAGAGTGAGGGGGGTCTCCAAAGCTTCTGCCAGGTCAGGCGGCACCCGCCGGGCAACCCTCTCTAAGAAGGCTTCTTCCCGGGTCTCATCCACCACCCTTTCACAGAAGAAGGAGCGATAGTGGTCCGTGGCGACCCTCACCATCGCATCTGCTTCTGTCACCATGTGGGACCATCCAGTCGCGGGGTGACCACCCTCCCCCCGTCCACCAGCCCGTGCCCCGCCATGAAACCCTTGACAAAAACCCCGCTCGTGTCCCTCCCTATATCTAGGTTGAAATCCCCCCCAATGATCACCTGTCTGTTGGTGGCCAGGTGTGGTCCCAGACCGGCCACCGTCTCCCTCCTCTCCCTCGTTCCCTGAGGCCCATAAAAAACAAAGACCCTCAAACAAAGACCCCTGTATGTGATGTCCGCTCCCAGCACCCTCCCCTGCTCCACAACATACACCCCCTCTACCCTCACCCCCCTGTCCCCGAAAAGAATACCCACCCCTGAACTGTGAACCCCCCCCACACTCCAGACTGACCCCCCCTTGTCCCACTCCCTCGCAAAAATTCCCACGTCCCTCTCATCCCTCAAATGAACCTCTTGCAGAAAACAAATTGTGCACCCCAAACCCCCAACAAAATCAAAGACTGCCCTCCTCTTAACGGAGTTCCTCATCCTCCGTGCATTGATTGTGACAACCCCCAGACAATTCATTTAACACAGGTGATGAAAACCAAAATCGTGCCCTGAAAACCCTCCGACCCAAAAAAACGACACCCCCATCTAAACACGGCAACGACCCCACCGTCAGTCATACAGCCCCAACACCATGTCCTCCGGGCTCTCCTCCATGAGTTCACCCCAGGAATAGGGCATGTTGTTGGGGGAGGCAGGGGGACCCCATGACCCCCCCTGCCCGTCATCCTCAAAAAGGCCGGGGCTTTCCTCCAGAGGGGGGGGCTTCCCACTGACCTCCACTGCCACTCCCTCCCTTTGGCCCTCCCTCTCCACGACACCCCCTGCCACTTCCCTCATCTTCTTGGGGACCTCCTTGCCCAACTGGAGGTGGTCCCTCCTCTTCCTCTGGGTCGCGGCCTGGGGGCCTGACCCGGCGGAATCTGCTGGCGGTGATGCCTCAGGAGGGACCTTCGCAGGAGGAGGGAACGCCGCAGGAAGCCCTTCCACAGGTTGAGCCGCCATCAGCTTGGCCACCACAGGGAGAACCTCCCCAGGATCCGCCACAGGAAGTGCAGCTGTTGCAGGGGGAGCCGCCGCAGGAGGAAATTCCGCCGGAGGGGGACCCATGGGGGCCGCCGGCCCAGGGACACCCACAGGGGTTGCTGCCCCGGGGGCCGTGGCTGCAGCCGGTGCAGGATGAGATGCCGCGGGAGAAGCCTTTCCGGGGACCACCGCAGAAGGAGCCAATGTATTTTGCCCCGTCGCCGGGGGTGCCGCCGCATTTGGCGCCGAGACCGCCGCTCCTGGCACAGCCAGCGCCAAATCCGGAGACCCCTGGGGCCGGCACACCGGGACGGGGGATACCGGCACCGTAGGCGGGTCAGCCGCGGCTTCCGCCGCGGAAGGAGGGGGCGCTGGCTCTGCAGCCGGTCGATCCGGCTCCCCCTTGGGGCCGCCTATGCCCCTCAGAGCGGCCGCGTAGGCCCTGCTGCACCCCCTGGCGTGGTGCTCGGGCGACCCGCAGATGTGGCAGGCCCTTGGCATCGGACACTCCCTTGCCTCATGCCCAAGGGCCTGACAGAACCTGCACCTCTGCTGGCCACATTCTCCCTCCGCGTGGCCGCTAGCCCTGCACTTACGGCAGAAAGCCGGCTGCCTCGAATAAAACAGGTAGCCCCGATCCGCCCGATGTTGAAAAACGCCGGGGGGTGGGCCAAACCCCCCACCCCCGCCGCGTCCTGCCCCAGGAGGACCTGATACTGGCGCTTACCTGTCCAGATGCCGTTGCTGTCCCTCAGGCGCCTCGGGGACGTCAGCACCTCAGCTGGGGATGGTAGCTCAGGAGGTAGAGCTGGTTGTCTAGTAATCTAAACGTTGCTGGTTCGATCCCAGGCTCCCCCTGCTAGCATGCTGTAGTGTCCTTGAGCAAGACACTTAACCCCTAATTGCTCCTGATGGCTGCGTCCGTCGATGTTTGAATAATTGTAAGTCGCTTTGGATAAAAGCGTCTGCTAAATGTAATGTAATGTAATGCAGCACCTCCGCGTACCTCCCCAGGAAGGCCGCCACAGCCTGGTCCGACACGTACGGATTGTACATGTGGACCGTCACCACCCGAAAGTTCGGTCTGTCAAGGCTTTGCAGGTTGAAGAGGGAGACTGGCCTTGCTCCCGCTTGCCGCCGGCTCTCCTCCAGGGCCCTGTCGCACACATGCTGTCCCAGGAAGGTGACATCGAAGCTCCTCTCTGCGTTGTTGGTCTGCAGGCAGAGTAGGTCCTCCACCTTCAGCTTCAGGGCCCCAAGCAGGACAGCCCTCCCAAACAGCTCCCTGGTCATCATGGGCTCCTTCTCCTCCTTCCACTGGTAACGTAGCGTAGCCCTCAGCCACGCCCTCGGGACCGATTGTGAGGCTCCAGCCTGCGCCATGTTGCAGCTGTGATGTGTTGTCTCTCCAAAGGCGAAAAAGCTCCCTTCCACAAGACACTTGACTCCCCAGGCAGGTTTCACCATTGATTTCTGAAGGTGTAATACACCTTCATGATCATTGTCTCCCCTCCCGGGTAAGTATCGTTAGTAAAAGGCGAAAGGCTTATTCGGGCTGAAGAGAAACCAGAGCAATTAATAAGATTGAAATGGGTGTTGGTGCCGTCGCCTATCAGAATGACGGCCCTGCCTTTTGGCTAGGTGCAGAGCGACTGAAAGGTCTTACATTGACTAGCAGTCCACGCCACCCTTTAACCATCGATTCCAAATCAGAACAATGAATGGGTGTCACTTATTATGTACAGACAGACTGAGGGAAAGTTTTCTCTGGGATTAAAACAGCAGCACTACTGTGACAGCCTGCTCCGCATTTCTCTGAAAAGCCTCAGACGTGGGAGCATGAGCGTTGAAGGAACATCAACATACTGTTCCACCTCCCCATCGGGTAATTGAACCCCGGTCTCCTGCATGACAAGCCGGGATACTGGCCACTATACTAACGAAGAGCCGCCGGGTGAACATTCACAGAAATATGTTAAAAATATCTTTTGTCACAAGGAAAACGTATCTGCAGACAAATGGTTACGGTAAGCCTAATTTAGCTGGACAAATGAAATGGGCCCATGTATGTCCTTGGCCAGGGATGGGCTAATATTTTGGTTCAAGGGCCGGTTAGAGTTTTGAAGACCATGTGAGAGGCCACATTCAAGTTTATACAACTTTCCTTTCGGCTTTTTGGCTCATCAAATGAGGAAGAAGCTTCCAAAAGGGACTTGACTGTTGGACATGTTTTGAGCAGAAACTGGCACACAGAATTAAAATCGCTTTAGAGATACGACAACCGTACAAAATGTAGGTGGAACGATTTAACTGGCTTGGGGACAACCCGCTGGTTTTTCAGACCATGGCTTTAATCATTCACTTTAAAATGAAAGGAAATTCACACTCTGTATTGTTCACTCGTATTCCTGTATCCAAATTACTGCGTGGCGGTGTGGGTAACATGTACAAAAAAAGAGCCATGCAGGACTGACTAACAGTTTTACGCTTTTACTGCTAGCGAGGCAGATATCTTAGTGTTAAGCACTCTGTGATTTACTTATACAATGTTGTTGGGCTTCGCCAGTTGGAAAAGCCTACCAAAAATAGGCCAAACTCGTAGTTGTCCCTCTCCATGGAAGTCTTTAGTAAAAGGCGGTTTATGTGGTTTTTATTCACAACATAATCAAAACATACAATCAATCAAGGCATAGAAGGACAACTGTCCAACAAATCTTTGCGGGTAACAATTCACACAATCCCAAACACTACACCAAGCCCAAACCCCCTTTCCACCTCTCTAGGGCCGCGTGCTGTCCCCATCTCCCCACGTCTGCCCTGATCCTCCCTCTCACCTCCCCCTCCACCCTCCTTATGACCCCCTCCACCCCACAGTCCCTCCCGAGCCTGATGAGGTCCTGCCTGGCCACCCACAATCCCTTCTTGAAGAGGCTTATGAGCAGCCAGAGCAGGAAACCTTGCCTCCTGTTCCCCCCTCTGCCCACCCCCCTCTCCACACTGGTCCAGGTCAGGGTGAACCCTCTCCTTACCCTCCTTAGTAGCGCCCTCGCCCACACCACCCCTGCGAAAGGGCAGTCCCACATGACATGAGCGATGGTTTCCTCCTCCGAGCACGCGACTCGGGGGCACCCAGGGGATGTCGCCAAGTCCCGCCGGTACAAGGTGGTACGTACCGGCAGTGCTTTCTGGAGGCATGACCAGTTCAGGTCCCTGAGCCCATTATGGGCTCCCGTGGGATCTCCTCCCGTAGGAGGAGATCCCACGGGAGAAGCCTTTCCGGGGACCACCGCAGGAGGAGCCGATGTCTTTTTCCCCGTCGCCGAAGGTGCCGCCGCACTTGGCGCCGAGACCGCCGCTCCTGGCACAGCCAGCGCCAAATCCGGAGGCCCCTGGGGCCGGCACACCGGGACGGGGGCCACCGGCACCGGCACCGAAACCGTAGGCGGGTCAGCCGCGACTACCGCCGCGGAAGGAGGGGGCGCTGGCTCCGCAGCCGGTCGATCCGGCTCCCCCTTGGGGCCGCCTATCCCCCTCAGAGCGGCCGCGTAGGCCCTGCTGCACCCCTTGGCGAGGTGCTCAGGCGACCCGAAGATATGGCAGGCCCTTGGCATCAGACACTCCCTTGCCTCATGCCCAAGGGCCTGACAGAACCTGCACCTCTGCTGGCCACATTCTCCCTCCGCGTGGCCGCTAGCCCTGCACCTACGGCAGAAAGCCGGCTGCCTCGAATAAAACAGGTAGCCCCGATCCGCCCCGATGTTGAAAAACGCCGGGGGGTGGGCCAAACCCCCCACCCCCGCCGCGTCCTGCCCCAGGAGGACCTGATACTGGCGCTTACCTGTCCAGATGCCGTTGCTGTCCCTCAGGCGCCTCGGGGACGTCAGCACCTCCGCGTACCTCCCCAGGAAGGCCGCCACAGCCTGGTCCGACACGTACGGATTGTACATGTGGACCGTCACCACCCGAAAGTTCGGTCTGTCGAGGCTTTGCAGGTTGAAGAGGGAGACTGGCCTTGCTCCCGCTTGCCGCCGGCTCTCCTCCAAGGCCCTGTCACACACCTCCTGTCCCAGGAAGGTGACATCGAAGCTCCTCTCTGCGTTGTTGGTCTGCAGGCAGAGTAGGTCCTCCACCTTCAGCTTCAGGGCCCCAAGCAGGACAGCCCTCCCAAACAGCTCCCTGGTCATCATGGGCTCCTTCTCCTCCTTCCACTGGTACCGCAGCGTAGCCCTCAGCCCCGCCCTCGGGACCGACTGTGAGGCTCCAGCCTGCGCCATGTTGCAGCTGTGGTGTGTTGGCTCTCCAAAGGCGAAAAAGCTCCCTTCCACACGACACTTGACTCCCCAGGCAGGTTTCACCAATGATTTCTGAAGGTGTAATACACCTTCATGATCACTGTCTCCCCTCCCGGGTAAGTATCGTTAGTAAAAGGCGAAAGGCTTATTCGGGCCGAAGAGAGACCAGAGTAATGAATAAGATTGATGCAAATGATGGAAATGGGTGTTGGTGCTGTCGCCTATCAGAATGACGGTCCTGCTTTTTGGCTAGGTGCAGAGCGACTGAAAGGTCTTACATTGACTAGCAGTCCACGCCACCCTTTAACCATCGATTCCAAATCAGAACAATGAATGGGTGTCACTTATTATGTACAGACAGACTGAGGGAAAGTTTCCCTGGGATTAAAACAGCAGCACTACTGTGACAGCCTGCTCCGCATTTGCCAGAAAAGTCTGAGACGTGGATGTATCATCAACATACTATTCCACCTCCCCGTCGGGGAATTGAACCCCGGTCTCCTGCGTGACAAGCAGGGAAACTGACCACAATACTAACGAGGATACGCCGGGTGGATATTCACAGAGCAAAGTTAAAAAATATCTTTTGTCACAAGGAAAACGTATCTGCAGACAGATGGTTACGGTAAGCCTAATTTAGCTGGACAAATGAAATGGGCCCATGTATGTCCTAGGCCAGGGAGGGGCGAATATTTTGGTTCAAGGGCCGGTTACAGTTTTGAAGACCATGTGAGAGGCCACATTCAAGTTTATTCAAGTTTCCTTTCGGCTTTTTGGCTCATCAAATGAGGAAGAAGCTTCAAAATGGGACTTGACTGTAGGACATGTTTTGAGCAGAAACTGGCACACAGAATTAAAATCGCTTTAGAGATACGACAACCGTAGAAAATGTAGGTGGAACGATTTAACTGGCTTGGGGACAACCCGCTGGTTTGCAGACCATGGCTTTAAACATTCACTTTAAAATTAAAGGAAATTCACACTCTGTATTGTTCACTCGTATTCCTGTATCCGATTACTGCGTGGAGGTGTGGGGTAACATGTACAAAAAAAGAGCCATGCAGGACTGACTAACAGTTTTACGCTTTTACTGCGAGCGAGGCAGATATCTTAGTGTTAAGCACTCTGTGATTTACTTATACAATGTTGTTGGGCTTCGCCAGTTGGAAAAGCCTACCAAAAATAGGCGAAACTCTTAGTTGTCCCTCTCCACGGAAGTCTTTAGTAAAAGGCGAAAGGCTTATTCGGGCTGAAGAGAAACCAGAGTAATTAATAAGATTGATGCAAATGATGGAAATGGGTGTTGGTGCCGTCGCCTATCAGAATGACGGTCCTGCTTTTTGGCTAGGTGCAGAGCGACTGAAAGGTCTTACATTGACTAGCAGTCCACGCCACCCTTTAACCATCGATTCCAAATCAGAACAATGAATGGGTGTCACTTATTATGTACAGACAGACTGAGGGAAAGTTTTTTCCTGGGATTAAAACAGCAGCAATACTGTGACAGGCTGCTCCGCATTTTCCTGAAAACCCTGAGACGTGGATGGATAATCAACATACTATCCCACCTCCCCGTCGGGGAATTGAACCCCGGTCTCCTGCGTGACAAGCAGGGATACTGGCCACTATACTAACGAGGATACGCCGGGTGAATATTCACAGAGCAAAGTTAAAAAATATCTTTTGTCACAAGGAAAACGTATCTGCAGACAGATGGTTACGGTAAGCCTAATTTAGCTGGAGAAATGAAATGGGCCCATGTATGTCCTAGGCCAGGGATGGGCTAATATTTTGGTTCAAGGGCCGGTTACAGTTTTGAAGACCATGTGAGAGGCCACATTCAAGTTTATTCAAGTTTCCTTTCGGCTTTTTGGCTCATCAAATGAGGAAGAAGCTTCAAAATGGGACTTGACTGTAGGACATGTTTTGAGCAGAAACTGGCACACAGAATTAAAATCGCTTTAGAGATACGACAACCGTAGAAAATGTAGGTGGAACGATTTAACTGGCTTGGGGACAACCCGCTGGTTTGCAGACCATGGCTTTAAACATTCACCTTAAAATTAAAGGAAATTCACACTCTGTATTGTTCACTCGTATTCCTGTATCCGATTACTGCGTGGAGGTGTGGGGTAACATGTACAAAAAAAGAGCCATGCAGGACTGACTAACAGTTTTACGCTTTTACTGTGAGCGAGGCAGATATCTTAGTGTTAAGCACTCTGTGATTTACTTATACAATGTTGTTGGGCTTCGCCAGTTGGAAAAGCCTACCAAAAATAGGCGAAACTCTTAGTTGTCCCTCTCCACGGAAGTCTTTAGTAAAAGGCGAAAGGCTTATTCGGGCTGAAGAGAGACCAGAGTAATGAATAAGATTGATGCAAATGATGGAAATGGGTGTTGGTGCTGTCGCCTATCAGAATGACGGTCCTGCTTTTTGGCTAGGTGCAGAGCGACTGAAAGGTCTTACATTGACTAGCAGTCCACGCCACCCTTTAACCATCGATTCCAAATCAGAACAATGAATGGGTGTCACTTATTATGTACAGACAGACTGAGGGAAAGTTTTCTCTGGGATTAAAACAGCAGCACTACTGTGACAGCCTGCTCCGCATTTCCCTGAAAAGCCTGAGACGTGGATGGATCATCAACATACTATTCCACCTCCCCGTCGGGGAATTGAACCCCGGTCTCCTGCGTGACAAGCAGGGATACTGGCCACTATACTAACGAGGATACGCCGGGTGAATATTCACAGAGCAAAGTTAAAAAATATCTTTTGTCACAAGGAAAACGTATCTGCAGACAGATGGTTACGGTAAGCCTAATTTAGCTGGACAAATGAAATGGGCCCATGTATGTCCTAGGCCAGGGAGGGGCGAATATTTTGGTTCAAGGGCCGGTTACAGTTTTGAAGACCATGTGAGAGGCCACATTCAAGTTTATTCATGTTTCCTTTCGGCTTTTTGGCTCATCAAATGAGGAAGAAGCTTCAAAATGGGACTTGACTGTAGGACATGTTTTGAGCAGAAACTGGCACACAGAATTAAAATCGCTTTAGAGATACGACAACCGTAGAAAATGTAGGTGGAACGATTTAACTGGCTTGGGGACAACCCGCTGGTTTGCAGACCATGGCTTTAAACATTCACTTTAAAATTAAAGGAAATTCACACTCTGTATTGTTCACTCGTATTCCTGTATCCGATTACTGCGTGGAGGTGTGGGGTAACATGTACAAAAAAAGAGCCATGCAGGACTGACTAACAGTTTTACGCTTTTACTGCGAGCGAGGCAGATATCTTAGTGTTAAGCACTCTGTGATTTACTTATACAATGTTGTTGGGCTTCGCCAGTTGGAAAAGCCTACCAAAAATAGGCGAAACTCTTAGTTGTCCCTCTCCACGGAAGTCTTTAGTAAAAGGCGAAAGGCTTATTCGGGCTGAAGAGAAACCAGAGTAATT
Source organism: Zeus faber (assembly GCF_960531495.2). NCBI lineage: Eukaryota > Metazoa > Chordata > Actinopteri > Zeiformes > Zeidae > Zeus > Zeus faber. The sequence continues at coordinate 8,979,083 of NC_137207.1, forward strand.
AATAAGATTGATGCAAATGATGGAAATGGGTGTTGGTGCCGTCGCCTATCAGAATGACGGTCCTGCTTTTTGGCTAGGTGCAGAGCGACTGAAAGGTCTTACATTGACTAGCAGTCCACGCCACCCTTTAACCATCGATTCCAAATCAGAACAATGAATGGGTGTCACTTATTATGTACAGACAGACTGAGGGAAAGTTTTTTCCTGGGATTAAAACAGCAGCAATAGTGTGACAGCCTGCTCCGCATTTCCCTGAAAACCCTGAGACGTGGATGGATAATCAACATACTATCCCACCTCCCCGTCGGGGAATTGAACCCCGGTCTCCTGCGTGACAAGCAGGGATACTGGCCACTATACTAACGAGTATACGCCGGGAGAACATTCACAGAGCAAAGTTAAAAAATATCTTTTGTCACAAGGAAAACGTATCTGCAGACAGATGGTTACGGTAAGCCTAATTTAGCTGGACAAATGAAATGGGCCCATGTATGTCCTAGGCCAGGGATGGGCTAATATTTTTGTTCAAGGGCCGGTTACAGTTTTGAAGACCATGTGAGAGGCCACATTCAAGTTTATTCAAGTTTCCTTTCGGCTTTTTGGCTCATCAAATGAGGAAGAAGCTTCAAAATGGGACTTGACTGTAGGACATGTTTTGAGCAGAAACTGGCACACAGAATTAAAATCGCTTTAGAGATACGACAACCGTACAAAATGTTGGTGGAACGATTTAACTGGCTTGGGGACAACCCGCTGGTTTGCAGACCATGGCTTTAAACATTCACTTTAAAATTAAAGGAAATTCACACTCTGTATTGTTCACTCGTATTCCTGTATCCGATTACTGCGTGGAGGTGTGGGGTAACATGTACAAAAAAGAGCCATGCAGGACTGACTAACAGTTTTACGCTTTTACTGCGAGCGAGGCAGATATCTTAGTGTTAAGCACTCTGTGATTTACTTATACAATGTTGTTGGGCTTCGCCAGTTGGAAAAGCCTACCAAAAATAGGCGAAACTCTTAGTTGTCCCTCTCCACGGAAGTCTTTAGTAAAAGGCGAAAGGCTTATTCGGGCTGAAGAGAGACCAGAGTAATGAATAAGATTGATGCAAATGATGGAAATGGGTGTTGGTGCTGTCGCCTATCAGAATGACGGTCCTGCTTTTTGGCTAGGTGCAGAGCGACTGAAAGGTCTTACATTGACTAGCAGTCCACGCCACCCTTTAACCATCGATTCCAAATCAGAACAATGAATGGGTGTCACTTATTATGTACAGACAGACTGAGGGAAAGTTTTCCCTGGGATTAAAACAGCAGCACTACTGTGACAGCCTGCTCCGCATTTCCCTGAAAACCCTGAGACGTGGATGGATCATCAACGTACTATTCCAGCTCCCCGTCGGGGAATTGAACCCCGGTCTCCTGCCTGACAAGCAGGGATACTGGCCACTATACTAACGAGGATACGCCGGGAGAATATTCACAGAGCAAAGTTAAAAAATATCTTTTGTCACAAGGAAAACGTATCTGCAGACAGATGGTTACGGTAAGCCTAATTTAGCTGGAGAAATGAAATGGGCCCATGTATGTCCTAGGCCAGGGATGGGCTAATATTTTGGTTCAAGGGCCGGTTACAGTTTTGAAGACCATGTGAGAGGCCACATTCAAGTTTAATCAAGTTTCCTTTCGGCTTTTTGGCTCATCAAATGAGGAAGAAGCTTCAAAATGGGACTTGACTGTAGGACATGTTTTGAGCAGAAACTGGCACACAGAATTAAAATCGCTTTAGAGATACGACAACCGTAGAAAATGTAGGTGGAACGATTTAACTGGCTTGGGGACAACCCGCTGGTTTGCAGACCATGGCTTTAAACATTCACTTTAAAATTAAAGGAAATTCACACTCTGTATTGTTCACTCGTATTCCTGTATCCGATTACTGCGTGGAGGTGTGGGGTAACATGTACAAAAAAAGAGCCATGCAGGACTGACTAACAGTTTTACGCTTTTACTGCGAGCGAGGCAGATATCTTAGTGTTAAGCACTCTGTGATTTACTTATACAATGTTGTTGGGCTTCGCCAGTTGGAAAAGCCTACCAAAAATAGGCGAAACTCTTAGTTGTCCCTCTCCACGGAAGTCTTTAGTAAAAGGCGAAAGGCTTATTCAGGCTGAAGAGAAACCAGAGTAATTAATAAGATTGATGCAAATGATGGAAATGGGTGTTGGTGCCGTCGCCTATCAGAATGACGGTCCTGCTTTTTGGCTAGGTGCAGAGCGACTGAAAGGTCTTACATTGACTAGCAGTCCACGCCACCCTTTAACCATCGATTCCAAATCAGAACAATGAATGGGTGTCACTTATTATGTACAGACAGACTGAGGGAAAGTTTTTTCCTGGGATTAAAACAGCAGCAATAGTGTGACAGCCTGCTCCGCATTTCCCTGAAAACCCTGAGACGTGGATGGATAATCAACATACTATCCCACCTCCCCGTCGGGGAATTGAACCCCGGTCTCCTGCGTGACAAGCAGGGATACTGGCCACTATACTAACGAGGATACGCCGGGAGAACATTCACAGAGCAAAGTTAAAAAATATCTTTTGTCACAAGGAAAACGTATCTGCAGACAGATGGTTACGGTAAGCCTAATTTAGCTGGACAAATGAAATGGGCCCATGTATGTCCTAGGCCAGGGATGGGCTAATATTTTTGTTCAAGGGCCGGTTACAGTTTTGAAGACCATGTGAGAGGCCACATTCAAGTTTATTCAAGTTTCCTTTCGGCTTTTTGGCTCATCAAATGAGGAAGAAGCTTCAAGATGGGACTTGACTGTAGGACATGTTTTGAGCAGAAACTGGCACACAGAATTAAAATCGCTTTAGAGATACGACAACCGTACAAAATGTAGGTGGAACGATTTAACTGGCTTGGGGACAACCCGCTGGTTTGCAGACCATGGCTTTAAACATTCACTTTAAAATTAAAGGAAATTCACACTCTGTATTGTTCACTCGTATTCCTGTATCCGATTACTGCGTGGAGGTGTGGGGTAACATGTACAAAAAAAGAGCCATGCAGGACTGACTAACAGTTTTACGCTTTTACTGCGAGCGAGGCAGATATCTTAGTGTTAAGCACTCTGTGATTTACTTATACAATGTTGTTGGGCTTCGCCAGTTGGAAAAGCCTACCAAAAATAGGCGAAACACTTAGTTGTCCCTCTCCACGGAAGTCTTTAGTAAAAGGCGAAAGGCTTATTCAGGCTGAAGAGAAACCAGAGTAATTAATAAGATTGATGCAAATGATGGAAATGGGTGTTGGTGCCGTCGCCTATCAGAATGACGGTCCTGCTTTTTGGCTAGGTGCAGAGCGACTGAAAGGTCTTACATTGACTAGCAGTCCACGCCACCCTTTAACCATCGATTCCAAATCAGAACAATGAATGGGTGTCACTTATTATGTACAGACAGACTGAGGGAAAGTTTTTTCCTGGGATTAAAACAGCAGCAATAGTGTGACAGCCTGCTCCGCATTTCCCTGAAAACCCTGAGACGTGGATGGATAATCAACATACTATCCCACCTCCCCGTCGGGGAATTGAACCCCGGTCTCCTGCGTGACAAGCAGGGATACTGGCCACTATACTAACGAGGATACGCCGGGAGAACATTCACAGAGCAAAGTTAAAAAATATCTTTTGTCACAAGGAAAACGTATCTGCAGACAGATGGTTACGGTAAGCCTAATTTAGCTGGACAAATGAAATGGGCCCATGTATGTCCTAGGCCAGGGATGGGCTAATATTTTTGTTCAAGGGCCGGTTACAGTTTTGAAGACCATGTGAGAGGCCACATTCAAGTTTATTCAAGTTTCCTTTCGGCTTTTTGGCTCATCAAATGAGGAAGAAGCTTCAAAATGGGACTTGACTGTAGGACATGTTTTGAGCAGAAACTGGCACACAGAATTAAAATCGCTTTAGAGATACGACAACCGTACAAAATGTAGGTGGAACGATTTAACTGGCTTGGGGACAACCCGCTGGTTTGCAGACCATGGCTTTAAACATTCACTTTAAAATTAAAGGAAATTCACACTCTGTATTGTTCACTCGTATTCCTGTATCCGATTACTGCGTGGAGGTGTGGGGTAACATGTACAAAAAAGAGCCATGCAGGACTGACTAACAGTTTTACGCTTTTACTGCGAGCGAGGCAGATATCTTAGTGTTAAGCACTCTGTGATTTACTTATACAATGTTGTTGGGCTTCGCCAGTTGGAAAAGCCTACCAAAAATAGGCGAAACTCTTAGTTGTCCCTCTCCACGGAAGTCTTTAGTAAAAGGCGAAAGGCTTATTCGGGCTGAAGAGAGACCAGAGTAATGAATAAGATTGATGCAAATGATGGAAATGGGTGTTGGTGCTGTCGCCTATCAGAATGACGGTCCTGCTTTTTGGCTAGGTGCAGAGCGACTGAAAGGTCTTACATTGACTAGCAGTCCACGCCACCCTTTAACCATCGATTCCAAATCAGAACAATGAATGGGTGTCACTTATTATGTACAGACAGACTGAGGGAAAGTTTTCCCTGGGATTAAAACAGCAGCACTACTGTGACAGCCTGCTCCGCATTTCCCTGAAAACCCTGAGACGTGGATGGATCATCAACGTACTATTCCAGCTCCCCGTCGGGGAATTGAACCCCGGTCTCCTGCGTGACAAGCAGGGATACTGGCCACTATACTAACGAGGATACGCCGGGTGAATATTCACAGAGCAAAGTTAAAAAATATCTTTTGTCACAAGGAAAACGTATCTGCAGACAGATGGTTACGGTAAGCCTAATTTAGCTGGACAAATGAAATGGGCCCATGTATGTCCTAGGCCAGGGAGGGGCGAATATTTTGGTTCAAGGGCCGGTTACAGTTTTGAAGACCATGTGAGAGGCCACATTCAAGTTTATTCAAGTTTCCTTTCGGCTTTTTGGCTCATCAAATGAGGAAGAAGCTTCAAAATGGGACTTGACTGTAGGACATGTTTTGAGCAGAAACTGGCACACAGAATTAAAATCGCTTTAGAGATACGACAACCGTAGAAAATGTAGGTGGAACGATTTAACTGGCTTGGGGACAACCCGCTGGTTTGCAGACCATGGCTTTAAACATTCACTTTAAAATTAAAGGAAATTCACACTCTGTATTGTTCACTCGTATTCCTGTATCCGATTACTGCGTGGAGGTGTGGGGTAACATGTACAAAAAAAGAGCCATGCAGGACTGACTAACAGTTTTACGCTTTTACTGCGAGCGAGGCAGATATCTTAGTGTTAAGCACTCTGTGATTTACTTATACAATGTTGTTGGGCTTCGCCAGTTGGAAAAGCCTACCAAAAATAGGCGAAACTCTTAGTTGTCCCTCTCCACGGAAGTCTTTAGTAAAAGGCGGTTTATGTGGTTTTTATTCACAACATAATCAAAACATACAATCAATCAAGGCATAGAAGGACAACTGTCCAACAAATCTTTGCGGGTAACAATTCACACAATCCCAAACACTACACCAAGCCCAAACCCCCTTTCCACCTCTCTAGGGCCGCGTGCTGTCCCCATCTCCCCATGTCTGCCCTGATCCTCCCTCTCACCTCCCCCTCCACCCTCCTTATGACCCCCTCCACCCCACAGTCCCTCCCGAGCCTGATGAGGTCCTGCCTGGCCACCCACAATCCCTTCTTGAAGAGGCTTATGAGCAGCCAGAGCAGGAAACCTTCCCTCCTGTTCCCCCCTCTACCCACCCCCCTCTCCACACTGGTCCAGGTCAGGTTGAACCCTCTCCTCACCCTCCTTAGTAGCGCCCCCGCCCTCGCCCACACCACCCCTGCGAAAGGGCAGTCCCACATGACATGAGCGATGGTTTCCTCCTCCGAGCACGCGACTCGGGGGCACCCAGGGGATGTCGCCAAGTCCCGCCGGTACAAGGTGGTACGTACCGGCAGTGCTTTCTGGAGGCATGACCAGTTCAGGTCCTTGAGCCCATTATCCAGGCCGGGAGGCTGGACCGCCAGCCAGACTGCCGCCGGAATCCCTACGGCAGCCGGTGCGGTCACCCCCCGCCTCGTCTCGGCGTAGAGCCTCCTCTGGTCCAGCCCCAAACCCCCCTCCCAAGCCTGGGGGTGAGCCCGAAGCCACTTCGCCGCATGGCCATAGTGCCATGGCATCTGCTCTGACCGGGGCCCCAAGTTGCCCAAAGGCCCCATCACCCTCCTCGCCTGGTAGGAGAAATACAGCCGGAGGAAGTGTCCCGATGGGTGGACCACCGGAGAGGACAGCTCCCTCAACAAAAAGGATACAAAATAACCGTCCAGCTTTAGTGGGAGGTGAGGCACGCCCCTTCCGCCCTCCACGATCGGCGCGTACATCCGGGCCCTCGCCGCATACTCGCACCGGCCTCCCCACACGAATCCGAACACGAGCCGCGTGAGGGGCGCCCGCATGCTTGCCGGCATCGGGAAGACGTATGACAAGTACAGTAGGGACGGCAACACGTCTGCCTTCAAAACCAGCACCTTGCCCGTAAGGGTCAGTGTCCTGGATTTCCAGAGGGCGACTTTCCTCTGGACAGCTTCTATTCGCCCGGTCCAATTTACCGTGGCGCTGTGGGCTGCCTCAAAATCCACCCCGAGTAATCTCAGGGGTCCTACGCAGAGCGGCAGCCCCCCTGGTGCGTCCGTCCTTCCCTTCCACCGCCCAAAGAACTTGACCGAGGTCTTCGCCAGATTTAGCTCGGCGCCAGACACTCGGCCAAACTCCTGGAAGATCTCCAAGGAGCGGAGCAGGCAGGCATCGCTGTCCAGCAGCAGGGTGGTGTCATCCGCATACTGGGACAGCTTTACCCTAAGGCCGCCGCTGCCTGGCACCAGCAGTCCCCTCACACCCGGGTCAACCCGAATGGCCGCCGCCAGGGGCTCCATGTAAAGGATGTAGAGCAGGGGTGAAAGCGGACACCCCTGTCTTACCCCTGCGTGCAACCCAAAAGGTTCCCCTAGGTGCCCGTTAACACAAACCGTGCTCCCCACGGCCGCGTACAACGTACGCAGCCACCCAACGAACAGCTTCCCTAAACCTACTCTCTCTAAGACTCTAAACATAAAGCCCCAGTGAACCCTATCGAAAGCTTTGGCCTGATCGAGGCCTACCACCATTAGGGGTAGCCCTCTATCTTCCACCCAAGCGATAGCGTCTCTGATGAGCTGGAGGTTCCACCTCACAGAGCGCCCAGCCACTCCACACGTCTGGTCCACATGGACCGCATCCGGGAGGACTGTGCGCAGACGGTCAGCGAGGACCTTAGCTAGAAGCTTGTAGTCCACACACAGCATGGTCAATGGCCGCCAGTTATTAAGGTCAGAGGCATCGCCCTTCTTGAAAGGAAGGGAGATCACCCCCCTAGCCATCGACCCTCCAAGAGCCCCCGCGCGGAGGACCTCGGTCAGCACCTCTAACACCACTGGACCGAGCGCACCCCAAAACTTGAGGTAGAACTCGGCCGGCAGGCCGTCGATGCCCGGGACCTTTCGCTTTCCCATCCTTCGAAGGGCACCCTCAAGCTCCTCCAGAGTGAGGGGGGTCTCCAAAGCTTCTGCCAGGTCAGGCGGCACCCGCCGGGCAACCCTCTCTAAGAAGGCTTCTTCCCGGGTCTCATCCACCACCCTTTCACAGAAGAAGGAGCGATAGTGGTCCGTGGCGACCCTCACCATTGCATCCGCTTCTGTCACCACCTGTCCCTGACTGTCCCTGACCCCCGTGAACACCTGCCGCGCCTTCTCGGTCCTAACCGAGCCGAAGAAAGCCGCCGAGCACGTCTCATTGCTCTCTGCGAACTCCCGACGCGACCGCAGCAGGTACGCACGGGCCCTACTCTCATAGACTCCCCTAAGCTGCGCTTTAAGGGTGTCACAAGCCCGCTGGTCTACAGTGCCACCGAGGTTCCCCACGGCATACTCGAGCTCGAGGAGGCGTTGCAGGCGGAGCACCTCCCTCTTCGCCTGCTTCGCCTTCCTTTTGCTGTACCTGATGGCGTGGGCTTTAATCCTCTCCTTTGCCACTTCCCACCACTCTACCACTCCGGCACATAGAGGCCTGAGCCCCTCGAGACCCCGGAAAACCCCGGCGAAGCTGGCATCGAACTCGTCCTCCTCGAGGATACTCGGATTTAACTTCCAGTACCCCAGACCGAAGACCGGGGCACAGGACCGGACCCGGAGGAGGACCCCATCGTGGTCCGAGAAAAAGACGGGGAGCACCCGCCCAGACAGCACGCCCAAGGACCTTGAAAGAAAGACATAGTCCAGCCTCCTCGCACTCCCCTGGGTGTTTCGCCATGTGGGACCATCCAGTCGCGGGGTGACCACCCTCCCCCCGTCCACCAGCCCGTGCCCCGCCATGAAACCCTTGACAAAAACCCCGCTCGTGTCCCTCCCTATATCTAAGTTAAAATCCCCCCCAATGATCACCTGTCTGTTGGTGGCCAGGTGTGGTCCCAGACCGGCCACCGTCTCCCTCCTCTCCCTCGTTCCCTGCGGCCCATAAAAAACAAAGACCCTCAAACAAAGACCCCTGTATGTGATGTCCGCTCCCAGCACCCTCCCCTGCTCCACAACATACACCCCCTCTACCCTCACCCCCCTGTCCCCGAAAAGAATACCCACCCCTGAACTGTGAACCCCCCCCACACTCCAGACTGACCCCCCCTTGTCCCACTCCCTCGCAAAAATTCCCACGTCCCTCTCATCCCTCAAATGAACCTCTTGCAGAAAACAAATTGTGCACCCCAAACCCCCGACAAAATCAAAGACTGCCCTCCTCTTAACTGAGTTCCTCATCCACCGTGCATTGATTGTGACGACCCCCAGACAATTCATTTAACACAGGTGATGAAAACCAAAATCGTGCCCTGAAAATCCTCCGACCCAAAAAACGCAAAAAAGAACGATACCCCCATCTAAACACGGCAGCGACCCCACCATCAGTCATACAGCCCCAACACCATGTCCTCCGGGCTCTCCTCCATAAGTTGACCCCAGGAATAGGGCATGTTGTTGGGGGAGGCAGGGGGACCCCATGACCCCCCCTGCCCGTCGTCCTCAAAAAGGGCGGGGCTTTCCTCCAGAGGGGGGTCTTCCCACCGACCTCCGCTGCCACTCCCTCCCTTTGGCCCGCCCTGTCCACGACACCCCCTGCCACTTCCCTCATCTTCTTGGGGGCCTCCTTGCCCAACTGGTGGTGGTCCCTCCTCTTCCTCTGGGTCGCGGCCTGGGGGCCTGGCCCGGCGGAATCTGCTGGCGGTGATACCTCGGGAGGGACCTGCGCAGGGGGAGGGAACGCCGCAGGAAGCCCTTCCACAGGTGGAGCCGCCTTCGGCTTGGCCACCACAGGGAGAGCCTCCCCAGGATCCGCCACAGGATGTGCGGCTGCCACAGGGGGAGCCGCCCCGGGGGCCGTGGCTGCGGCCGGAGCAGGAGGAGATCCCGCGGGAGAAGCCTTTCCGGGGACCACCGCAGGAGGAGCCGATGTCTTTTTCCCCGTCGCCGGAGGTGCCGCCGCACTTGGCGCCGAGACCGCCGCTCCTGGCACAGCCAGCGCCAAATCCGGAGGCCCCTGGGGCCGGCACACCGGGACGGGGGCCACCGGCACCGGCACCGAAACCGTAGGCGGGTCAGCCGCGACTACCGCCGCGGAAGGAGGGGGCGCTGACTCCGCAGCCGGTCGATCCGGCTCCCCCTTGGGGCCGCCTATGACCCTCAGAGCGGCCACGTAGGCCCTGCTGCACCCCTTGGCGAGGTGCTCAGGCGACCCGCAGATATGGCAGGCCCTTGGCATCGGACACTCCCTTGCCTCATGCCCAAGGGCCTGACAGAACCTGCACCTCTGCTGGCCACATTCTCCCTCCGCGTGGCCGCTAGCCCTGCACCTACGGCAGAAAGCCGGCTGCCTCGAATAAAACAGGTAGCCCCGATCCGCCCCGATGTTGAAAAACACCGGGGGGTGGGCCAAACCCCCCACCCCCGCCGCGTCCTGCCCCAGGAGGACCTGATACTGGCGCTTACCTGTCCAGATGCCGTTGCTGTCCCTCAGGCGCCTCGGGGACGTCAGCACCTCCGCGTACCTCCCCAGGAAGGCCGCCACAGCCTGGTCCGACACGTCAAATTGTACATGTGGACCGTCACCACCCGAAAGTTCGGTCTGTCGAGGCTTTGCAGGTTGAAGAGGGAGACTGGCCTTGCTCCCGCTTGCCGCCGGCTCTCCTCCAGGGCCCTGTCACACACCTCCTGTCCCAGGAAGGTGACATCGAAGCTCCTCTCTGCGTTGTTGGTCTGCAGGCAGAGTAGGTCCTCCACCTTCAGCTTCAGGGCCCCAAGCAGGACAGCCCTCCCAAACAGCTCCCTGGTCATCATGGGCTCCTTCTCCTCCTTCCACTGGTACCGCAGCGTAGCCCTCAGCCCCGCCCTCGGGACCGACTGTGAGGTTCCAGCCTGCGCCATGTTGCAGCTGTGGTGTGTTGGCTCTCCAAAGGCAAAAAAAGCTCCCTTCCACACGACACTTGACTCCCCAGGCAAATTTCAACAGTGATTTCTGAAGGTGTAATACACCTTCATGATCACTGTCTCCCCTCCCGGGTAAGTATCGTTAGTAAAAGGCGAAAGGCTTATTCGGGCTGAAGAGAAACCAGAGTAATTAATAAGATTGATGCAAATGATGGAAATGGGTGTTGGTGCCGTCGCCTATCAGAATGACGGTCCTGCTTTTTGGCTAGGTGCAGAGCGACTGAAAGGTCTTACATTGACTAGCAGTCCACGCCACCCTTTAACCATCGATTCCAAATCAGAACAATGAATGGGTGTCACTTATTATGTACAGACAGACTGAGGGAAAGTTTTTTCCTGGGATTAAAACAGCAGCAATACTGTGACAGACTGCTCCGCATTTTCCTGAAAACCCTGAGACGTGGATGGATAATCAACATACTATCCCACCTCCCCGTCGGGGAATTGAACCCCGGTCTCCTGCGTGACAAGCAGGGATACTGGCCACTATACTAACGAGGATACGCCGGGTGAATATTCACAGAGCAAAGTTAAAAAATATCTTTTGTCACAAGGAAAACGTATCTGCAGACAGATGGTTACGGTAAGCCTAATTTAGCTGGACAAATGAAATGGGCCCATGTATGTCCTAGGCCAGGGATGGGCTAATATTTCTGTTCAAGGGCCGGCTACAGTTTTGAAGACCATGTGAGATGCCACATTCAAGTTTATTCAAGTTTCCTTTCGGCTTTTTGGCTCATCAAATGAGGAAGAAGCTTCAAAATGGCACTTGACTGTAGGACATGTTTTGAGCAGAAACTGGCACACAGAATTAAAATCGCTTTAGAGATACGACAACCGTACAAAATGTAGGTGGAACGATTTAACTGGCTTGGGGACAACCCGCTGGTTTGCAGACCATGGCTTTAAACATTCACTTTAAAATTAAAGGAAATTCACACTCTGTATTGTTCACTCGTATTCCTGTATCCGAATTACTGCGTGGAGGTGTGGGTAACATGTACAAAAAAAGAGCCATGCAGGACTGACTAAGAGTTTTACGCTTTTACTGCGAGCGAGGCAGATATCTTAGTGTTAAGCACTCTGTGATTTACTTATACAATGTTGTTGGGCTTCACCAGTTGGAAAAGCCTACCAAAAATTGGCGAAACTCTTAGTTGTCCCTCTCCACGGAAGTCTTTAGTAAAAGGCGAAAGGCTTATTCGGGCTGAAGAGAAACCAGAGTAATTAATAAGGTTGATGCAAATGATGGAAATGGGTGTTGGTGCCGTCGCCTATCAGAATGACGGTCCTCCTTTTTGGCTAGGTGCAGAGCGACTGAAAGGTCTTACATTGACTAGCAGTCCACGCCACCCTTTAACCATCGATTCCAAATCAGAACAATGAATGGGTGTCACTTATTATGTACAGACAGACTGAGGGAAAGTTTTCTCTGGGATTAAAACAGCAGCACTACTGTGACAGCCTGCTCCGCATTTGCCAGGAAAGTCTGAGACGTGGATGTATCATCAACATACTATTCCACCTCCCCGTCGGGGAATTGAACCCCGGTCTCCTGCGTAACAAGCAGGGAAACTGGCCACAATACTAACGAGGATACGCCGGGTGAATATTCACAGAGCAAAGTTAAAAAATATCTTTTGTCACAAGGAAAACGTATCTGCAGACAGATGGTTACGGTAAGCCTAATTTAGCTGGACAAATGAAATGGGCCCATGTATGTCCTAGGCCAGGGAGGGGCGAATATTTTGGTTCAAGGGCCGGTTATAGTTTTGAAGACCATGTGAGAGGCCACATTCAAGTTTATTCAAGTTTCCTTTCGGCTTTTTGGCTCATCAAATGAGGAAGAAGCTTCAAAATGGGACTTGACTGTAGGACATGTTTTGAGCAGAAACTGGCACACAGAATTAAAATCGCTTTAGAGATACGACAACCGTAGAAAATGTAGGTGGAACGATTTAACTGGCTTGGGGACAACCCGCTGGTTTGCAGACCATGGCTTTAAACATTCACTTTAAAATTAAAGGAAATTCACACTCTGTATTGTTCACTCGTATTCCTGTATCCGATTACTGCGTGGAGGTGTGGGGTAACATGTACAAAAAAAGAGCCATGCAGGACTGACTAACAGTTTTACGCTTTTACTGCGAGCGAGGCAGATATCTTAGTGTTAAGCACTCTGTGATTTACTTATACAATGTTGTTGGGCTTCTCCAGTTGGAAAAGCCTACCAAAAATAGGCGAAACTCTTAGTTGTCCCTCTCCACGGAAGTCTTTAGTAAAAGGCGGTTTATGTGGTTTTTATTCACAACATAATCAAAACATACAATCAATCAAGGCATAGAAGGACAACTGTCCAACAAATCTTTGCGGGTAACAATTCACACAATCCCAAACACTACACCAAGCCCAAACCCCCTTTCCACCTCTCTAGGGCCGCGTGCCGTCCCCATCTCCCCATGTCTGCCCTGATCCTCCCTCTCACCTCCCCCTCCACCCTCCTTATGACCCCCTCCACCCCACAGTCCCTCCCGAGCCTGATGAGGTCCTGCCTGGCCACCCACAATCCCTTCTTGAAGAGGCTTATGAGCAGCCAGAGCAGGAAACCTTCCCTCCTGTTCCCCCCTCTACCCACCCCCCTCTCCACACTGGTCCAGGTCAGGTTGAACCCTCTCCTCACCCTCCTTAGTAGCGCCCCCGCCCTCGCCCACACCACCCCTGCGAAAGGGCAGTCCCACATGACATGAGCGATGGTTTCCTCCTCCGAGCACGCGACTCGGGGGCACCCAGGGGATGTCGCCAAGTCCCGCCGGTACAAGGTGGTACGTACCGGCAGTGCTTTCTGGAGGCATGACCAGTTCAGGTCCTTGAGCCCATTATCCAGGCCGGGAGGCTGGACCGCCAGCCAGACTGCCGCCGGAATCCCTAGGGCAGCCGGTGCGGTCACCCCCCGCCTCGTCTCGGCGTAGAGCCTCCTCTGGTCCAGCCCCAAACCCCCCTCCCAAGCCTGGGGGTGAGCCCGAAGCCACTTCGCCGCATGGCCATAGTGCCATGGCATCTGCTCTGACCGGGGCCCCAAGTTGCCCAAAGGCCCCATCACCCTCCTCGCCTGGTAGGAGAAATACAGCCGGAGGAATTGTCCCGATGGGTGGACCACCGGAGAGGACAGCTCCCTCAACAAAAAGGATACAAAATAACCGTCCAGCTTTAGTGGGAGGTGAGGCACGCCCCTTCCGCCCTCCCCGATCGGCGCGTACATCCGGGCCCTCGCCGCATACTCGCACCGGCCTCCCCACACGAATCCGAACACGAGCCGCGTGAGGGGCGCCCGCATGCTTGCCGGCATCGGGAAGACGTATGACAAGTACAGTAGGGACGGCAACACGTCTGCCTTCAAAACCAGCACCTTGCCCGTAAGGGTCAGTGTCCTGGATTTCCAGAGGGCGACTTTCCTCTGGACAGCTTCTATTCGCCCGGTCCAATTTACCGTGGCGCTGTGGGCTGCCTCAAAATCCACCCCGAGTAATCTCAGGGGTCCTACGCAGAGCGGCAGCCCCCCTGGTGCGTCCGTCCTTCCCTTCCACCGCCCAAAGAACTTGACCGAGGTCTTCGCCAGATTTAGCTCGGCGCCAGACACTCGGCCAAACTCCTGGAAGATCTCCAAGGAGCGGAGCAGGCAGGCATCGCTGTCCAGCAGCAGGGTGGTGTCATCCGCATACTGGGACAGCTTTACCCTAAGGCCGCCGCTGCCTGGCACCAGCAGTCCCCTCACACCCGGGTCAGCCCGAATGGCCGCCGCCAGGGGCTCCATGTAAAGGATGTAGAGCAGGGGTGAAAGCGGACACCCCTGTCTTACCCCTGCGTGCAACCCAAAAGGTTCCCCTAGGTGCCCGTTAACACAAACCGTGCTCCCCACGGCCGCGTACAACGTACGCAGCCACCCAACGAACAGCTTCCCTAAACCTACTCTCTCTAAGACTCTAAACATAAAGCCCCAGTGAACCCTATCGAAAGCTTTGGCCTGATCGAGGCCTACCACCATTAGGGGTAGCCCTCTATCTTCCACCCAAGCGATAGCGTCTCTGATGAGCTGGAGGTTCCACCTCACAGAGCGCCCAGCCACTCCACACGTCTGGTCCACATGGACCGCATCCGGGAGGACTGTGCGCAGACGGTCAGCGCGGAGCCCCCGCGCGGAGGACCTCGGTCAGCACCTCTAACACCACTGGACCGAGCGCACCCCAAAACTTGAGGTAGAACTCGGCCGGCAGGCCGTCGATGCCCGGGACCTTTCGCTTTCCCATCCTTCGAAGGGCACCCTCAAGCTCCTCCAGAGTGAGGGGGGTCTCCAAAGCTTCTGCCAGGTCAGGCGGCACCCGCCGGGCAACCCTCTCTAAGAAGGCTTCTTCCCGGGTCTCATCCACCACCCTTTCACAGAAGAAGGAGCGATAGTGGTCCGTGGCGACCCTCACCATTGCATCCGCTTCTGTCACCACCTGTCCCTGACTGTCCCTGACCCCCGTGAACACCTGCCGCGCCTTCTCGGTCCTAACCGAGCCGAAGAAAGCCGCCGAGCACGTCTCATTGCTCTCTGCGAACTCCCGACGCGACCGCAGCAGGTACGCACGGGCCCTACTCTCATAGACTCCCCTAAGCTGCGCTTTAAGGGTGTCACAAGCCCGCTGGTCTACAGTGCCACCGAGGTTCCCCACGGCATACTCGAGCTCGAGGAGGCGTTGCAGGCGGAGCACCTCCCTCTTCGCCTGCTTCGCCTTCCTTTTGCTGTACCTGATGGCGTGGGCTTTAATCCTCTCCTTTGCCACTTCCCACCACTCTACCACTCCGGCACATAGAGGCCTGAGCCCCTCGAGACCCCGGAAAACCCCGGCGAAGCTGGCATCGAACTCGTCCTCCTCGAGGATACTCGGATTTAACTTCCAGTACCCCAGACCGAAGACCGGGGCACAGGACCGGACCCGGAGGAGGACCCCATCGTGGTCCGAGAAAAAGACGGGGAGCACCCGCCCAGACAGCACGCCCAAGGACCTTGAAAGAAAGACATAGTCCAGCCTCCTCGCACTCCCCTGGGTGTTTCGCCATGTGGGACCATCCAGTCGCGGGGTGACCACCCTCCCCCCGTCCACCAGCCCGTGCCCCGCCATGAAACCCTTGACAAAAACCCCGCTCGTGTCCCTCCCTATATCTAAGTTAAAATCCCCCCCAATGATCACCTGTCTGTTGGTGGCCAGGTGTGGTCCCAGACCGGCCACCGTCTCCCTCCTCTCCCTCGTTCCCTGCGGCCCATAAAAAACAAAGACCCTCAAACAAAGACCCCTGTATGTGATGTCCGCTCCCAGCACCCTCCCCTGCTCCACAACATACACCCCCTCTACCCTCACCCCCCTGTCCCCGAAAAGAATACCCACCCCTGAACTGTGAACCCCCCCCACACTCCAGACTGACCCCCCCTTGTCCCACTCCCTCGCAAAAATTCCCACGTCCCTCTCATCCCTCAAATGAACCTCTTGCAGAAAACAAATTGTGCACCCCAAACCCCCAACAAAATCAAAGACTGCCCTCCTCTTAACTGAGTTCCTCATCCCCCGTGCATTGATTGTGACGACCCCCAGACAATTCATTTAACACAGGTGATGAAAACCAAAATCGTGCCCTGAAAATCCTCCGACCCAAAAAACGCAAAAAAGAACGATACCCCCATCTAAACACGTCAGCGACCCCACCATCAGTCATACAGCCCCAACACCATGTCCTCCGGGCTCTCCTCCATAAGTTGACCCCAGGAATAGGGCATGTTGTTGGGGGAGGCAGGGGGACCCCATGACCCCCCCTGCCCGTCGTCCTCAAAAAGGGCGGGGCTTTCCTCCAGAGGGGGGGGCTTCCCACCGACCTCCGCTGCCACTCCCTCCCTTTGGCCCGCCCTGTCCACGACACCCCCTGCCACTTCCCTCATCTTCTTGGGGGCCTCCTTGCCCAACTGGTGGTGGTCCCTCCTCTTCCTCTGGGTCGCGGCCTGGGGGCCTGGCCCGGCGGAATCTGCTGGCGGTGATGCCTCGGGAGGGACCTTCGCAGGGGGAGGGAACGCCGCAGGAAGCCCTTCCACAGGTGGAGCCGCCTTCGGCTTGGCCACCACAGGGAGAGCCTCCCCAGGATCCGCCACAGGAAGTGCGGCTGCCACAGGGGGAGCCGCCCCGGGGGCCGTGGCTGCGGCCGGAGCAGGAGGAGATCCCGCGGGAGAAGCCTTTCCGGGGACCACCGCAGGAGGAGCCGATGTCTTTTTCCCCGTCGCCGGAGGTGCCGCCGCACTTGGCGCCGAGACCGCCGCTCCTGGCACAGCCAGCGCCAAATCCGGAGGCCCCTGGGGCCGGCACACCGGGACGGGGGCCACCGGCACCGGCACCGAAACCGTAGGCGGGTCAGCCGCGACTACCGCCGCGGAAGGAGGGGGCGCTGACTCCGCAGCCGGTCGATCCGGCTCCCCCTTGGGGCCGCCTATGACCCTCAGAGCGGCCGCGTAGGCCCTGCTGCACCCCTTGGCGAGGTGCTCAGGCGACCCGCAGATATGGCAGGCCCTTGGCATCGGACACTCCCTTGCCTCATGCCCAAGGGCCTGACAGAACCTGCACCTCTGCTGGCCACATTCTCCCTCCGCGTGGCCGCTAGCCCTGCACCTACGGCAGAAAGCCGGCTGCCTCGAATAAAACAGGTAGCCCCGATCCGCCCCGATGTTGAAAAACGCCGGGGGGTGGGCCAAACCCCCCACCCCCGCCGCGTCCTGCCCCAGGAGGACCTGATACTGGCGCTTACCTGTCCAGATGCCGTTGCTGTCCCTCAGGCGCCTCGGGGACGTCAGCACCTCCGCGTACCTCCCCAGGAAGGCCGCCACAGCCTGGTCCGACACGTCAAATTGTACATGTGGACCGTCACCACCCGAAAGTTCGGTCTGTCGAGGCTTTGCAGGTTGAAGAGGGAGACTGGCCTTGCTCCCGCTTGCCGCCGGCTCTCCTCCAGGGCCCTGTCACACACCTCCTGTCCCAGGAAGGTGACATCGAAGCTCCTCTCTGCGTTGTTGGTCTGCAGGCAGAGTAGGTCCTCCACCTTCAGCTTCAGGGCCCCAAGCAGGACAGCCCTCCCAAACAGCTCCCTGGTCATCATGGGCTCCTTCTCCTCCTTCCACTGGTACCGCAGCGTAGCCCTCAGCCCCGCCCTCGGGACCGACTGTGAGGTTCCAGCCTGCGCCATGTTGCAGCTGTGGTGTGTTGGCTCTCCAAAGGCAAAAAAAGCTCCCTTCCACACGACACTTGACTCCCCAGGCAGGTTTCAACAGTGATTTCTGAAGGTGTAATACACCTTCATGATCACTGTCTCCCCTCCCGGGTAAGTATCGTTAGTAAAAGGCGAAAGATTTATACGATCTGAAGAGAAACAAGAGTAATTAATAAGATTGATGCAAATGATGGAAATGGGTGTTGGTGCCGTCGCCTATCAGAATGACGGTCCTGCTTTTTGGCTAGGTGCAGAGCGACTGAAAGGTCTTACATTGACTAGCAGTCCACGCCACCCTTTAACCATCGATTCCAAATCAGAACAATGAATGGGTGTCACTTATTATGTACAGACAGACTGAGGGAAAGTTTTTACCTGGGATTAAAACAGCAGCAATACTGTGACAGGCTGCTCCGCATTTTCCTGAAAACCCTGAGACGTGGATGGATAATCAACATACTATCCCACCTCCCCGTCTGGGAATTGAACCCCGGTCTCCTGCGTGACAAGCAGGGATACTGGCCACTATACTAACGAGGATACGCCGGGTGAATATTCACAGAGCAAAGTTAAAAAATATCTTTTGTCACAAGGAAAACGTATCTGCAGACAGATGGTTACGGTAAGCCTAATTTAGCTGGACAAATGAAATGGGCCCATGTATGTCCTAGGCCAGGGATGGGCTAATATTTTGGTTCAAGGGCCGGTTACAGTTTTGAAGACCATGTGAGAGGCCACATTCAAGTTTATTCAAGTTTCCTTTCGGCTTTTTGGCTCATCAAATGAGGAAGAAGCTTCAAAATGGGACTTGACTGTAGGACATGTTTTGAGCAGAAACTGGCACACAGAATTAAAATCGCTTTAGAGATACGACAACCGTACAAAATGTAGGTGGAACGATTTAACTGGCTTGGGGACAACCCGCTGGTTTGCAGACCATGGCTTTAAACATTCACTTTAAAATTAAAGGAAATTCACACTCTGTATTGTTCACTCGTATTCCTGTATCCGAATTACTGCGTGGAGGTGTGGGTAACATGTACAAAAAAAGAGCCATGCAGGACTGACTAACAGTTTTACGCTTTTACTGCGAGCGAGGCAGATATCTTAGTGTTAAGCACTCTGTGATTTACTTATACAATGTTGTTGGGCTTCACCAGTTGGAAAAGCCTACCAAAAATTGGCGAAACTCTTAGTTGTCCCTCTCCACGGAAGTCTTTAGTAAAAGGCGAAAGGCTTATTCGGGCTGAAGAGAAACCAGAGTAATTAATAAGATTGATGCAAATGATGGAAATGGGTGTTGGTGCCGTCGCCTATCAGAATGATGGTCCTGCTTTTTGGCTAGGTGCAGAGCGACTGAAAGGTCTTACATTGACTAGCAGTCCACGCCACCCTTTAACCATCGATTCCAAATCAGAACAATGAATGGGTGTCACTTATTATGTACAGACAGACTGAGGGAAAGTTTTCTCTGGGATTAAAACAGCAGCACTACTGTGACAGCCTGCTCCGCATTTCCCTGAAACGTGGATGGATCATCAACATACTATTCCACCTCCCCGTCGGGGAATTGAACCCCGGTCTCCTGCGTGACAAGCAGGGATACTGGCCACTATACTAACGAGGATACGCCGGGTGAATATTCACAGAGCAAAGTTAAAAAATATCTTTTGTCACAAGGAAAACGTATCTGCAGACAGATGGTTACGGTAAGCCTAATTTAGCTGGACAAATGAAATGGGCCCATGTATGTCCTAGGCCAGGGATGGGCTAATATTTCTGTTCAAGGGCCGGTTACAGTTTTGAAGACCATGTGAGAGGCCACATTCAAGTTTATTCAAGTTTCCTTTCGGCTTTTTGGCTCATCAAATGAGGAAGAAGCTTCAAAATGGGACTTGACTGTAGGACATGTTTTGAGCAGAAACTGGCACACAGAATTAAAATCGCTTTAGAGATACGACAACCGTACAAAATGTAGGTGGAACGATTTAACTGGCTTGGGGACAACCCGCTGGTTTGCAGACCATGGCTTTAAACATTCACTTTAAAATTAAAAGAAATTCACACTCTGTATTGTTCACTCGTATTCCTGTATCCGAATTACTGCGTGGAGGTGTGGGTAACATGTACAAAAAAAGAGCCATGCAGGACTGACTAACAGTTTTACGCTTTTACTGCGAGCGAGGCAGATATCTTAGTGTTAAGCACTCTGTGATTTACTTATACAATGTTGTTGGGCTTCACCAGTTGGAAAAGCCTACCAAAAATTGGCGAAACTCTTAGTTGTCCCTCTCCACGGAAGTCTTTAGTAAAAGGCGGTTTATGTGGTTTTTATTCACAACATAATCAAAACATACAATCAATCAAGGCATAGAAGGACAACTGTCCAACAAATCTTTGCGGGTAACAATTCACACAATCCCAAACACTACACCAAGCCCAAACCCCCTTTCCACCTCTCTAGGGCCGCGTGCTGTCCCCATCTCCCCATGTCTGCCCTGATCCTCCCTCTCACCTCCCCCTCCACCCTCCTTATGACCCCCTCCACCCCACAGTCCCTCCCGAGCCTGATGAGGTCCTGCCTGGCCACCCACAATACCTTCTTGAAGAGGCTTATGAGCAGCCAGAGCAGGAAACCTTCCCTCCTGTTCCCCCCTCTACCCACCCCCCTCTCCACACTGGTCCAGGTCAGGTTGAACCCTCTCCTCACCCTCCTTAGTAGCGCCCCCGCCCTCGCCCACACCACCCCTGCGAAAGGGCAGTCCCACATGACATGAGCGATGGTTTCCTCCTCCGAGCACGCGACTCGGGGGCACCCAGGGGATGTCGCCAAGTCCCGCCGGTACAAGGTGGTATGTACCGGCAGTGCTTTCTGGAGGCATGACCAGTTCAGGTCCTTGAGCCCATTATCCAGGCCGGGAGGCTGGACCGCCAGCCAGACTGCCGCCGGAATCCCTACGGCAGCCGGTGCGGTCACCCCCCGCCTCGTCTCGGCGTAGAGCCTCCTCTGGTCCAGCCCCAAACCCCCCTCCCAAGCCTGGGGGTGAGCCCGAAGCCACTTCGCCGCATGGCCATAATGCCATGGCATCTGCTCTGACCGGGGCCCCAAGTTGCCCAAAGGCCCCATCACCCTCCTCGCCTGGTAGGAGAAATACAGCCGGAGGAAGTGTCCCGATGGGTGGACCACCGGAGAGGACAGCTCCCTCAACAAAAAGGATACAAAATAACCGTCCAGCTTTAGTGGGAGGTGAGGCACGCCCCTTCCGCCCTCCCCGATCGGCGCGTACATCCGGGCCCTCGCCGCATACTCGCACCGGCCTCCCCACACGAATCCGAACACGAGCCGCGTGAGGGGCGCCCGCATGCTTGCCGGCATCGGGAAGACGTATGACAAGTACAGTAGGGACGGCAACACGTCTGCCTTCAAAACCAGCACCTTGCCCGTAAGGGTCAGTGTCCTGGATTTCCAGAGGGCGACTTTCCTCTGGACAGCTTCTATTCGCCCGGTCCAATTTACCGTGGCGCTGTGGGCTGCCTCAAAATCCACCCCGAGTAATCTCAGGGGTCCTACGCAGAGCGGCAGCCCCCCTGGTGCGTCCGTCCTTCCCTTCCACCGCCCAAAGAACTTGACCGAGGTCTTCGCCAGATTTAGCTCGGCGCCAGACACTCGGCCAAACTCCTGGAAGATCTCCAAGGAGCGGAGCAGGCAGGCATCGCTGTCCAGCAGCAGGGTGGTGTCATCCGCATACTGGGACAGCTTTACCCTAAGGCCGCCGCTGCCTGGCACCAGCAGTCCCCTCACACCCGGGTCAGCCCGAATGGCCGCCGCCAGGGGCTCCATGTAAAGGATGTAGAGCAGGGGTGAAAGCGGACACCCCTGTCTTACCCCTGCGTGCAACCCAAAAGGTTCCCCTAGGTGCCCGTTAACACAAACCGTGCTCCCCACGGCCACGTACAACGTACGCAGCCACCCAACGAACAGCTTCCCTAAACCTACTCTCTCTAAGACTCTAAACATAAAGCCCCAGTGAACCCTATCGAAAGCTTTGGCCTGATCGAGGCCTACCACCATTAGGGGTAGCCCTCTATCTTCCACCCAAGCGATAGCGTCTCTGATGAGCTGGAGGTTCCACCTCACAGAGCGCCCAGCCACTCCACACGTCTGGTCCACATGGACCGCATCCGGGAGGACTGTGCGCAGACGGTCAGCGAGGACCTTAGCTAGAAGCTTGTAGTCCACACACAGCATGGTCAATTGCCGCCAGTTATTAAGGTCAGAGGCATCGCCCTTCTTGAAAAGAAGGGAGATCACCCCCCTAGCCATCGACCCTCCAAGAGCCCCCGCGCGGAGGACCTCGGTCAGCACCTCTAACACCACTGGACCGAGCGCACCCCAAAACTTGAGGTAGAACTCGGCCGGCAGGCCGTCGATGCCCGGGACCTTTCGCTTTCCCATCCTTCGAAGGGCACCCTCAAGCTCCTCCAGAGTGAGGGGAGTCTCCAAAGCTTCTGCCAGGTCAGGCGGCACCCGCCGGGCAACCCTCTCTAAGAAGGCTTCTTCCCGGGTCTCATCCACCACCCTTTCACAGAAGAAGGAGCGATAGTGGTCCGTGGCGACCCTCACCATTGCATCCGCTTCTGTCACCACCTGTCCCTGACTGTCCCTGACCCCCGTGAACACCTGCCGCGCCTTCTCGGTCCTAACCGAGCCGAAGAAAGCCGCCGAGCACGTCTCATTGCTCTCTGCGAACTCCCGACGCGACCGCAGCAGGTACGCACGGGCCCTACTCTCATAGACTCCCCTAAGCTGCGCTTTAAGGGTGTCACAAGCCCGCTGGTCTACAGTGCCACCGAGGTTCCCCACGGCATACTCGAGCTCGAGGAGGCGTTGCAGGCGGAGCACCTCCCTCTTCGCCTGCTTCGCCTTCCTTTTGCTGTACCTGATGGCGTGGGCTTTAATCCTCTCCTTTGCCACTTCCCACCACTCTACCACTCCGGCACATAGAGGCCTGAGCCCCTCGAGACCCCGGAAAACCCCGGCGAAGCTGGCATCGAACTCGTCCTCCTCGAGGATACTCGGATTTAACTTCCAGTACCCCAGACCGAAGACCGGGGCACAGGACCGGACCCGGAGGAGGACCCCATCGTGGTCCGAGAAAAAGACGGGGAGCACCCGCCCAGACAGCACGCCCAAGGACCTTGAAAGAAAGACATAGTCCAGCCTCCTCGCACTCCCCTGGGTGTTTCGCCATGTGGGACCATCCAGTCGCGGGGTGACCACCCTCCCCCCGTCCACCAGCCCGTGCCCCGCCATGAAACCCTTGACAAAAACCCTGCTCGTGTCCCTCCCTATATCTAAGTTAAAATCCCCCCCAATGATCACCTGTCTGTTGGTGGCCAGGTGTGGTCCCAGACCGGCCACCGTCTCCCTCCTCTCCCTCGTTCCCTGCGGCCCATAAAAAACAAAGACCCTCAAACAAAGACCCCTGTATGTGATGTCCGCTCCCAGCACCCTCCCCTGCTCCACAACATACACCCCCTCTACCCTCACCCCCCTGTCCCCGAAAAGAATACCCACCCCTGAACTGTGAACCCCCCCCCACACTCCAGACTGACCCTCCCTTGTCCCACTCCCTCGCAAAAATTCCCACGTCCCTTTCATCCCTCAAATGAACCTCTTGCAGAAAACAAATTGTGCACCCCAAACCCCCAACAAAATCAAAGACTGCCCCCCTCTTAACTGAGTTCCTCATCCCCCGTGCATTGATTGTGACGACCCCCAGACAATTCATTTAACACAGGTGATGAAAACCAAAATCGTGCCCTGAAAATCCTCCGACCCAAAAAACGCAAAAAAGAACGATACCCCCATCTAAACACGGCAGCGACCCCACCATCAGTCATACAGCCCCAACACCATGTCCTCCGGGCTCTCCTCCATAAGTTGACCCCAGGAATAGGGCATGTTGTTGGGGGAGGCAGGGGGACCCCATGACCCCCCCTGCCCGTCGTCCTCAAAAAGGGCGGGGCTTTCCTCCAGAGGGGGGGGCTTCCCACCGACCTCCGCTGCCACTCCCTCCCTTTGGCCCGCCCTGTCCACGACACCCCCTGCCACTTCCCTCATCTTCTTGGGGGCCTCCTTGCCCAACTGGTGGTGGTCCCTCCTCTTCCTCTGGGTCGCGGCCTGGGGGCCTGGCCGGGCGGAATCTGCTGGCGGTGATACCTCGGGAGGGACCTGCGCAGGGGGAGGGAACGCCGCAGGAAGCCCTTCCACAGGTGGAGCCGCCTTCGGCTTGGCCACCACAGGGAGAGCCTCCCCAGGATCCGCCACAGGATGTGCGGCTGCCACAGGGGGAGCCGCCCCGGGGGCCGTGGCTGCGGCCGGAGCAGGAGGAGATCCCGCGGGAGAAGCCTTTCCGGGGACCACCGCAGGAGCAGCCGATGTCTTTTTCCCCGTCGCCGGAGGTGCCGCCGCACTTGGCGCCGAGACCGCCGCTCCTGGCACAGCCAGCGCCAAATCCGGAGGCCCCTGGGGCCGGCACACCGGGACGGGGGCCACCGGCACCGGCACCGAAACCGTAGGCGGGTCAGCCGCGACTACCGCCGCGGAAGGAGGGGGCGCTGACTCCGCAGCCGGTCGATCCGGCTCCCCCTTGGGGCCGCCTATGACCCTCAGAGCGGCCACGTAGGCCCTGCTGCACCCCTTGGCGAGGTGCTCAGGCGACCCGCAGATATGGCAGGCCCTTGGCATCGGACACTCCCTTGCCTCATGCCCAAGGGCCTGACAGAACCTGCACCTCTGCTGGCCACAATCTCCCTCCGCGTGGCCGCTAGCCCTGCACCTACGGCAGAAAGCCGGCTGCCTCGAATAAAACAGGTAGCCCCGATCCGCCCCGATGTTGAAAAACGCCGGGGGGTGGGCCAAACCCCCCACCCCCGCCGCGTCCTGCCCCAGGAGGACCTGATACTGGCGCTTACCTGTCCAGATGCCGTTGCTGTCCCTCAGGCGCCTCGGGGACGTCAGCACCTCCGCGTACCTCCCCAGGAAGGCCGCCACAGCCTGGTCCGACACGTACGGATTGTACATGTGGACCGTCACCACCCGAAAGTTCGGTCTGTCGAGGCTTTGCAGGTTGAAGAGGGAGACTGGCCTTGCTCCCGCTTGCCGCCGGCTCTCCTCCAGGGCCCTGTCACACACCTCCTGTCCCAGGAAGGTGACATCGAAGCTCCTCTCTGCGTTGTTGGTCTGCAGGCAGAGTAGGTCCTCCACCTTCAGCTTCAGGGCCCCAAGCAGGACAGCCCTCCCAAACAGCTCCCTGGTCATCATGGGCTCCTTCTCCTCCTTCCACTGGTACCGCAGCGTAGCCCTCAGCCCCGCCCTCGGGACCGACTGTGAGGTTCCAGCCTGCGCCATGTTGCAGCTGTGGTGTGTTGGCTCTCCAAAGGCAAAAAAAGCTCCCTTCCACACGACACTTGACTCCCCAGGCAGGTTTCAACAGTGATTTCTGAAGGTGTAATACACCTTCATGATCACTGTCTCCCCTCCCGGGTAAGTATCGTTAGTAAAAGGCGAAAGGCTTATTCGGGCTGAAGAGAAACCAGAGTAATTAATAAGATTGATGCAAATGATGGAAATGGGTGTTGGTGCCGTCGCCTATCAGAATGACGGTCCTGCTTTTTGGCTAGGTGCAGAGCGACTGAAAGGTCTTACATTGACTAGCAGTCCACGCCACCCTTTAACCATCGATTCCAAATCAGAACAATGAATGGGTGTCACTTATTATGTACAGACAGACTGAGGGAAAGTTTTCTCTGGGATTAAAACAGCAGCACTACTGTGACAGCCTGCTCCGCATTTGCCTGAAAAGTGGATGGATCATCAACATACTATTCCACCTCCCCGTCGGGGAATTGAACCCCGGTCTCCTGCGTGACAAGCAGGGAAACTGGCCACAATACTAACGAGGATACGCCGGGTGAATATTCACAGAGCAAAGTTAAAAAATATCTTTTGTCACAAGGAAAACGTATCTGCAGACAGATGGTTACGGTAAGCCTAATTTAGCTGGACAAATGAAATGGGCCCATGTATGTCCTAGGCCAGGGATGGGCGAATATTTTGGTTCAAGGGCCGGTTACAGTTTTGAAGACCATGTGAGAGGCCACATTCAAGTTTATTCAAGTTTCCTTTCGGCTTTTTGGCTCATCAAATGAGGAAGAAGCTTCAAAATGGGACTTGACTGTAGGACATGTTTTGAGCAGAAACTGGCACACAGAATAAAAATCGCTTTAGAGATACGACAACCGTACAAAATGTAGGTGGAACGATTTAACTGGCTTGGGGACAACCCGCTGGTTTGCAGACCATGGCTTTAAACATTCACTTTAAAATGAAAGGAAATTCACACTCTGTATTGTTCACTCGTATTCCTGTATCCGAATAACTGCGTGGAGGTGTGGGGTAACATGTACAAAAAAAGAGCCATGCAGGACTGACTAACAGTTTTACGCTTTTACTGCGAGCGAGGCAGATATCTTAGTGTTAAGCACTCTGTGATTTACTTATACAATGTTGTTGGGCTTCGCCAGTTGGAAAAGCCTACCAAAAATTGGCGAAACTCTTAGTTGTCCCTCTCCACGGAAGTCTTTAGTAAAAGGCGAAAGGCTTATTCGGGCTGAAGAGAAACCAGAGTAATTAATAAGATTGATGCAAATGATGGAAATGGGTGTTGGATCCGTCGCCTATCAGAATGACGGTCCTGCTTTTTGGCTAGGTGCAGAGCGACTGAAAGGTCTTACATTGACTAGCAGTCCACGCCACCCTTTAACCATCGATTCCAAATCAGAACAATGAATGGGTGTCACTTATTATGTACAGACAGACTGAGGGAAAGTTTTCTCTGGGATTAAAACAGCAGCACTATTGTGACAGCCTGCTCCGCATTTGCCTGAAAAGTCTGAGACGTGGATGGATCATCAACATACTATTCCACCTCCCCGTCTGGGAATTGAACCCCGGTCTCCTGCGTGACAAGAAGGGAAACTGGCCACAATACTAACGAAGATACGCCGGGTGAATATTCCCAGAGCAAAGTTAAAAAATATCTTTTGTCACAAGGAAAACCTATCTGCAGACAGATGGTTACGGTAAGCCTAATTTAGCTGGACAAATGAAATGGGCCCATGTATGTCCTAGGCCAGGGATGGGCTAATATTTTGGTTCAAGGGCCGGTTACAGTTTTGAAGACCATGTGAGAGGCCACATTCAAGTTTATTCAAGTTTCCTTTCGGCTTTTTGGCTCATCAAATGAGGAAGAAGCTTCAAAATGGGACTTGACTGTAGGACATGTTTTGAGCAGAAACTGGCACACAGAATTAAAATCGCTTTAGAGATACGACAACCGTACAAAATGTAGGTGGAACGATTTAACTGGCTTGGGGACAACCCGCTGGTTTTTCAGACCATGGCTTTAATCATTCACTTTAAAATGAAAGGAAATTCACACTCTGTATTGTTCACTCGTATTCCTGTATCCGAATTACTGCGTGGAGGTGTGGGGTAACATGTACAAAAAAAGAGCCATGCAGGACTGACTAACAGTTTTACGCTTTTACTGCGAGCGAGGCAGATATCTTAGTGTTAAGCACTCTGTGATTTACTTATACAATGTTGTTGGGCTTCACCAGTTGGAAAAGCCTACCAAAGATTGGCGAAACTCTTAGTTGTCCCTCTCCACGGAAGTCTTTAGTAAAAGGCGAAAGGCTTATTCGGGCTGAAGAGAAACCAGAGTAATTAATAAGATTGATGCAAATGATGGAAATGGGTGTTGGTGCCGTCGCCTATCAGAATGACGGTCCTGCTTTTTGGCTAGGTGCAGAGCGACTGAAAGGTCTTACATTGACTAGCAGTCCACGCCACCCTTTAACCATCGATTCCAAATCAGAACAATGAATGGGTGTCACTTATTATGTACAGACAGACTGAGGGAAAGTTTTCTCTGGGATTAAAACAGCAGCACTACTGTGACAGCCTGCTCCGCATTTGCCAGGAAAGTCTGAGACGTGGATGTATCATCAACATACTATTCCACCTCCCCGTCGGGGAATTGAACCGCGGTCTCCTGCGTAACAAGCAGGGAAAAAGGCCACAATACTAACGAGGATACGCCGGGTGAATATTCACAGAGCAAAGTTAAAAAATATCTTTTGTCACAAGGAAAACGTATCTGCAGACAGATGGTTACGGTAAGCCTAATTTAGCTGGACAAATGAAATGGGCCCATGTATGTCCTAGGCCAGGGAGGGGCGAATATTTTGGTTCAAGGGCCGGTTACAGTTTTGAAGACCATGTGAGAGGCCACATTCAAGTTTATTCAAGTTTCCTTTCGGCTTTTTGGCTCATCAAATGAGGAAGAAGCTTCAAAATGGGACTTGACTGTAGGACATGTTTTGAGCAGAAACTGGCACACAGTATTAAAATCGCTTTAGAGATACGACAACCGTAGAAAATGTAGGTGGAACGATTTAACTGGCTTGGGGACAACCCGCTGGTTTGCAGACCATGGCTTTAAACATTCACTTTAAAATTAAAGGAAATTCACACTCTGTATTGTTCACTCGTATTCCTGTATCCGATTACTGCGTGGAGGTGTGGGGTAACATGTACAAAAAAAGAGCCATGCAGGACTGACTAACAGTTTTACGCTTTTACTGTGAGCGAGGCAGATATCTTAGTGTTAAGCACTCTGTGATTTACTTATACAATGTTGTTGGGCTTCGCCAGTTGGAAAAGCCTACCAAAAATAGGCGAAACTCTTAGTTGTCCCTCTCCACGGAAGTCTTTAGTAAAAGGCGAAAGGCTTATTCGGGCTGAAGAGAAACCAGAGTAATTAATAAGATTGATGCAAATGATGGAAATGGGTGTTGGTGCCGTCGCCTATCAGAATGACGGTCCTGCTTTTTGGCTAGGTGCAGAGCGACTGAAAGGTCTTACATTGACTAGCAGTCCACGCCACCCTTTAACCATCGATTCCAAATCAGAACAATGAATGGGTGTCACTTATTATGTACAGACAGACTGAGGGAAAGTTTTTTCCTGGGATTAAAACAGCAGCAATACTGTGACAGGCTGCTCCGCATTTTCCTGAAAACTCTGAGACGTGGATGGATAATCAACATACTATCCCACCTCCCCGTCGGGGAATTGAACCCCGGTCTCCTGCGTGACAAGCAGGGATACTGGCCACTATACTAACGAGGATACGCCGGGTGAAGATTCACAGAGCAAAGTTAAAAAATATCTTTTGTCACAAGGAAAACGTATCTGCAGACAGATGGTTACGGTAAGCCTAATTTAGCTGGACAAATGAAATGGGCCCATGTATGTCCTAGGCCAGGGATGGGCTAATATTTTGGTTCAAGGGCCGGTTACAGTTTTGAAGACCATGTGAGAGGCCACATTCAAGTTTATTCAAGTTTCCTTTCGGCTTTTTGGCTCATCAAATGAGGAAGAAGCTTCAAAATGGGACTTGACTGTAGGACATGTTTTGAGCAGAAACTGGCACACAGAATTAAAATCGCTTTAGAGATACGACAACCGTACAAAATGTAGGTGGAACGATTTAACTGGCTTGGGGACAACCCGCTGGTTTGCAGACCATGGCTTTAAACATTCACTTTAAAATGAAAGGAAATTCACACTCTGTATTGTTCACTCGTATTCCTGTATCCGAATTACTGCGTGGAGGTGTGGGTAACATGTACAAAAAAAGAGCCATGCAGGACTGACTAACAGTTTTACGCTTTTACTGCGAGCGAGGCAGATATCTTAGTGTTAAGCACTCTGTGATTTACTTATACAATGTTGTTGGGCTTCACCAGTTGGAAAAGCCTACCAAAAATTGGCGAAACTCTTAGTTGTCCCTCTCCACGGAAGTCTTTAGTAAAAGGCGGTTTATGTGGTTTTTATTCACAACATAATCAAAACATACAATCAATCAAGGCATAGAAGGACAACTGTCCAACAAATCTTTGCGGGTAACAATTCACACAATCCCAAACACTACACCAAGCCCAAACCCCCTTTCCACCTCTCTAGGGCCGCGTGCTGTCCCCATCTCCCCACGTCTGCCCTGATCCTCCCTCTCACCTCCCCCTCCACCCTCCTTATGACCCCCTCCACCCCACAGTCCCTCCCGAGCCTGATGAGGTCCTGCCTGGCCACCCACAATCCCTTCTTGAAGAGGCTTATGAGCAGCCAGAGCAGGAAACCTTCCCTCCTGTTCCCCCCTCTACCCACCCCCCTCTCCACACTGGTCCAGGTCAGGTTGAACCCTCTCCTCACCCTCCTTAGTAGCGCCCCCGCCCTCGCCCACACCACCCCTGCGAAAGGGCAGTCCCACATGACATGAGCGATGGTTTCCTCCTCCGAGCACGCGACTCGGGGGCACCCAGGGGATGTCGCCAAGTCCCGCCGGTACAAGGTGGTACGTACCGGCAGTGCTTTCTGGAGGCATGACCAGTTCAGGTCCTTGAGCCCATTATCCAGGCCGGGAGGCTGGACCGCCAGCCAGACTGCCGCCGGAATCCCTACGGCAGCCGGTGCGGTCACCCCCCGCCTCGTCTCGGCGTAGAGCCTCCTCTGGTCCAGCCCCAAACCCCCCTCCCAAGCCTGGGGGTGAGCCCGAAGCCACTTCGCCGCATGGCCATAGTGCCATGGCATCTGCTCTGACCGGGGCCCCAAGTTGCCCAAAGGCCCCATCACCCTCCTCGCCTGGTAGGAGAAATACAGCCGGAGGAAGTGTCCCGATGGGTGGACCACCGGAGAGGACAGCTCCCTCAACAAAAAGGATACAAAATAACCGTCCAGCTTTAGTGGGAGGTGAGGCACGCCCCTTCCGCCCTCCCCGATCGGCGCGTACATCCGGGCCCTCGCCGCATACTCGCACCGGCCTCCCCACACGAATCCGAACACGAGCCGCGTGAGGGGCGCCCGCATGCTTGCCGGCATCGGGAAGACGTATGACAAGTACAGTAGGGACGGCAACACGTCTGCCTTCAAAACCAGCACCTTGCCCGTAAGGGTCAGTGTCCTGGATTTCCAGAGGGCGACTTTCCTCTGGACAGCTTCTATTCGCCCGGTCCAATTTACCGTGGCGCTGTGGGCTGCCTCAAAATCCACCCCGAGTAATCTCAGGGGTCCTACGCAGAGCGGCAGCCCCCCTGGTGCGTCCGTCCTTCCCTTCCACCGCCCAAAGAACTTGACCGAGGTCTTCGCCAGATTTAGCTCGGCGCCAGACACTCGGCCAAACTCCTGGAAGATCTCCAAGGAGCGGAGCAGGCAGGCATCGCTGTCCAGCAGCAGGGTGGTGTCATCCGCATACTGGGACAGCTTTACCCTAAGGCCGCCGCTGCCTGGCACCAGCAGTCCCCTCACACCCGGGTCAGCCTGAATGGCCGCCGCCAGGGGCTCCATGTAAAGGATGTAGAGCAGGGGTGAAAGCGGACACCCCTGTCTTACCCCTGCGTGCAACCCAAAAGGTTCCCCTAGGTGCCCGTTAACACAAACCGTGCTCCCCACGGCCGCGTACAACGTACGCAGCCACCCAACGAACAGCTTCCCTAAACCTACTCTCTCTAAGACTCTAAACATAAAGCCCCAGTGAACCCTATCGAAAGCTTTGGCCTGATCGAGGCCTACCACCATTAGGGGTAGCCCTCTATCTTCCACCCAAGCGATAGCGTCTCTGATGAGCTGGAGGTTCCACCTCACAGAGCGCCCAGCCACTCCACACGTCTGGTCCACATGGACCGCATCCGGGAGGACTGTGCGCAGACGGTCAGCGAGGACCTTAGCTAGAAGCTTATAGTCCACACACAGCATGGTCAATGGCCGCCAGTTATTTAGGTCAGAGGCATCGCCCTTCTTGAAAAGAAGGGAGATCACCCCCCTAGCCATCGACCCTCCAAGAGCCCCCGCGCGGAGGACCTCGGTCAGCACCTCTAACACCACTGGACCGAGCGCACCCCAAAACTTGAGGTAGAACTCGGCCGGCAGGCCGTCGATGCCCGGGACCTTTCGCTTTCCCATCCTTCGAAGGGCACCCTCAAGCTCCTCCAGAGTGAGGGGGGTCTCCAAAGCTTCTGCCAGGTCAGGCGGCACCCGCCGGGCAACCCTCTCTAAGAAGGCTTCTTCCCGGGTCTCATCCACCACCCTTTCACAGAAGAAGGAGCGATAGTGGTCCGTGGCGACCCTCACCATTGCATCCGCTTCTGTCACCACCTGTCCCTGACTGTCCCTGACCCCCGTGAACACCTGCCGCGCATTCTCGGTCCTAACCGAGCCGAAGAAAGCCGCCGAGCACGTCTCATTGCTCTCTGCGAACTCCCGACGCGACCGCAGCAGGTACGCACGGGCCCTACTCTCATAGACTCCCCTAAGCTGCGCTTTAAGGGTGTCACAAGCCCGCTGGTCTACAGTGCCACCGAGGTTCCCCACGGCATACTCGAGCTCGAGGAGGCGTTGCAGGCGGAGCACCTCCCTCTTCGCCTGCTTCGCCTTCCTTTTGCTGTACCTGATGGCGTGGGCTTTAATCCTCTCCTTTGCCACTTCCCACCACTCTACCACTCCGGCACATAGAGGCCTGAGCCCCTCGAGACCCCGGAAAACCCCGGCGAAGCTGGCATCGAACTCGTCCTCCTCGAGGATACTCGGATTTAACTTCCAGTACCCCAGACCGAAGACCGGGGCACAGGACCGGACCCGGAGGAGGACCCCATCGTGGTCCGAGAAAAAGACGGGGAGCACCCGCCCAGACAGCACGCCCAAGGACCTTGAAAGAAAGACATAGTCCAGCCTCCTCGCACTCCCCTGGGTGTTTCGCCATGTGGGACCATCCAGTCGCGGGGTGACCACCCTCCCCCCGTCCACCAGCCCGTGCCCCGCCATGAAACCCTTGACAAAAACCCCGCTCGTGTCCCTCCCTATATCTAAGTTAAAATCCCCCCCAATGATCACCTGTCTGTTGGTGGCCAGGTGTGGTCCCAGACCGGCCACCGTCTCCCTCCTCTCCCTCGTTCCCTGCGGCCCATAAAAAACAAAGACCCTCAAACAAAGACCCCTGTATGTGATGTCCGCTCCCAGCACCCTCCCCTGCTCCACAACATACACCCCCTCTACCCTCACCCCCCTGTCCCCGAAAAGAATACCCACCCCTGAACTGTGAACCCCCCCCACACTCCAGACTGACCCCCCCTTGTCCCACTCCCTCGCAAAAATTCCCACGTCCCTCTCATCCCTCAAATGAACCTCTTGCAGAAAACAAATTGTGCACCCCAAACCCCCAACAAAATCAAAGACTGCCCTCCTCTTAACTGAGTTCCTCATCCCCCGTGCATTGATTGTGACGACCCCCAGACAATTCATTTAACACAGGTGATGAAAACCAAAATCGTGCCCTGAAAATCCTCCGACCCAAAAAACGCAAAAAAGAACGATACCCCCTTCTAAACACGGCAGCGACCCCACCATCAGTCATACAGCCCCAACACCATGTCCTCCGGGCTCTCCTCCATAAGTTGACCCCAGGAATAGGGCATGTTGTTGGGGGAGGCAGGGGGACCCCATGACCCCCCCTGCCCGTCGTCCTCAAAAAGGGCGGGGCTTTCCTCCAGAGGGGGGGGCTTCCCACCGACCTCCGCTGCCACTCCCTCCCTTTGGCCCGCCCTGTCCACGACACCCCCTGCCACTTCCCTCATCTTCTTGGGGGCCTCCTTGCCCAACTGGTGGTGGTCCCTCCTCTTCCTCTGGGTCGCGGCCTGGGGGCCTGGCCCGGCGGAATCTGCTGGCGGTGCTACCTCGGGAGGGACCTGCGCAGGGGGAGGGAACGCCGCAGGAAGCCCTTCCACAGGTGGAGCCGCCTTCGGCTTGGCCACCACAGGGAGAGCCTCCCCAGGATCCGCCACAGGATGTGCGGCTGCCACAGGGGGAGCCGCCCCGGGGGCCGTGGCTGCGGCCGGAGCAGGAGGAGATCCCGCGGGAGAAGCCTTTCCGGGGACCACCGCAGGAGGAGCCGATGTCTTTTTCCCCGTCGCCGGAGGTGCCGCCGCACTTGGCGCCGAGACCGCCGCTCCTGGCACAGCCAGCGCCAAATCCGGAGGCCCCTGGGGCCGGCACACCGGGACGGGGGCCACCGGCACCGGCACCGAAACCGTAGGCGGGTCAGCCGCGACTACCGCCGCGGAAGGAGGGGGCGCTGACTCCGCAGCCGGTCGATCCGGCTCCCCCTTGGGGCCGCCTATGACCCTCAGAGCGGCAGCGTAGGCCCTGCTGCACCCCTTGGCGAGGTGCTCAGGCGACCCGCAGATATGGCAGGCCCTTGGCATCGGACACTCCCTTGCCTCATGCCCAAGGGCCTGACAGAACCTGCACCTCTGCTGGCCACATTCTCCCTCCGCGTGGCCGCTAGCCCTGCACCTACGGCAGAAAGCCGGCTGCCTCGAATAAAACAGGTAGCCCCGATCCGCCCCGATGTTGAAAAACGCCGGGGGGTGGGCCAAACCCCCCACCCCCGCCGCGTCCTGCCCCAGGAGGACCTGATACTGGCGCTTACCTGTCCAGATGCCGTTGCTGTCCCTCAGGCGCCTCGGGGACGTCAGCACCTCCGCGTACCTCCCCAGGAAGGCCGCCACAGCCTGGTCCGACACGTACGGATTGTACATGTGGACCGTCACCACCCGAAAGTTCGGTCTGTCGAGGCTTTGCAGGTTGAAGAGGGAGACTGGCCTTGCTCCCGCTTGCCGCCGGCTCTCCTCCAGGGCCCTGTCACACACCTCCTGTCCCAGGAAGGTGACATCGAAGCTCCTCTCTGCGTTGTTGGTCTGCAGGCAGAGTAGGTCCTCCACCTTCAGCTTCAGGGCCCCAAGCAGGACAGCCCTCCCAAACAGCTCCCTGGTCATCATGGGCTCCTTCTCCTCCTTCCATTGGTACCGCAGCGTAGCCCTCAGCCCCGCCCTCGGGACCGACTGTGAGGTTCCAGCCTGCGCCATGTTGCAGCTGTGGTGTGTTGGCTCTCCAAAGGCAAAAAAAACTCCCTTCCACACGACACTTGACTCCCCAGGCAGGTTTCAACAGTGATTTCTGAAGGTGTAATACACCTTCATGATCACTGTCTCCCCTCCCGGGTAAGTATCGTTAGTAAAAGGCGAAAGGCTTATTCGGGCTGAAGAGAAACCAGAGTAATTAATAAGATTGATGCAAATGATGGAAATGGGTGTTGGTGCTGTCGCCTATCAGAATGACGGTCCTGCTTTTTGGCTAGGTGCAGAGCGACTGAAAGGTCTTACATTGACTAGCAGTCCACGCCACCCTTTAACCATCGATTCCAAATCAGAACAATGAATGGGTGTCACTTATTATGTACAGACAGACTGAGGGAAAGTTTTCCCTGGGATTAAAACAGCAGCACTACTGTGACAGCCTGCTCCGCATTTCCCTGAAAACCCTGAGACGTGGATGGATCATCAACATACTATTCCAGCTCCCCGTCGGGGAATTGAACCCCGGTCTCCTGCGTGACAAGCAGGGATACTGGCCACTATACTAACGAGGATACGCCGGG
Source organism: Zeus faber (assembly GCF_960531495.2). NCBI lineage: Eukaryota > Metazoa > Chordata > Actinopteri > Zeiformes > Zeidae > Zeus > Zeus faber. Next base: position 9,014,585 of record NC_137207.1, read on the forward strand.
AGAATATTCACAGAGCAAAGTTAAAAAATATCTTTTGTCACAAGGAAAACGTATCTGCAGACAGATGGTTACGGTAAGCCTAATTTAGCTGGACAAATGAAATGGGCCCATGTATGTCCTAGGCCAGGGATGGGCTAATATTTTTGTTCAAGGGCCGGTTACAGTTTTGAAGACCATGTGAGAGGCCACATTCAAGTTTATTCAAGTTTCCTTTCGGCTTTTTGGCTCATCAAATGAGGAAGAAGCTTCAAAATGGGACTTGACTGTAGGACATGTTTTGAGCAGAAACTGGCACACAGAATTAAAATCGCTTTAGAGATACGACAACCGTACAAAATGTAGGTGGAACGATTTAACTGGCTTGGGGACAACCCGCTGGTTTGCAGACCATGGCTTTAAACATTCACTTTAAAATTAAAGGAAATTCACACTCTGTATTGTTCACTCGTATTCCTGTATCCGATTACTGCGTGGAGGTGTGGGGTAACATGTACAAAAAAAGAGCCATGCAGGACTGACTAACAGTTTTACGCTTTTACTGCGAGCGAGGCAGATATCTTAGTGTTAAGCACTCTGTGATTTACTTATACAATGTTGTTGGGCTTCGCCAGTTGGAAAAGCCTACCAAAAATAGGCGAAACTCTTAGTTGTCCCTCTCCACGGAAGTCTTTAGTAAAAGGCGAAAGACTTATTCGGGCTGAAGAGAAACCAGAGTAATTAATAAGATTGATGCAAATGATGGAAATGGGTGTTGGTGCCGTCGCCTATCAGAATGACGGTCCTGCTTTTTGGCTAGGTGCAGAGCGACTGAAAGGTCTTACATTCACTAGCAGTCCACGCCACCCTTTAACCATCGATTCCAAATCAGAACAATGAATGGGTGTCACTTATTATGTACAGACAGACTGAGGGAAAGTTTTCTCTGGGATTAAAACAGCAGCACTACTGTGACAGCCTGCTCCGCATTTCCCTGAAAACCCTGAGACGTGGATGGATCATCAACATACTATTCCAGCTCCCCGTCGGGGAATTGAACCCCGGCCTCCTGCGTGACAAGCAGGGATACTGGCCACTATACTAACGAGGATACGCCGGGTGAATATTCACAGAGCAAAGTTAAAAAATATCTTTTGTCACAAGGAAAACGTATCTGCAGACAGATGGTTACGGTAAGCCTAATTTAGCTGGACAAATGAAATGGGCCCATGTATGTCCTAGGCCAGGGATGGGCTAATATTTCTGTTCAAGGGCCGGTTACAGTTTTGAAGACCATGTGAGAGGCCACATTCAAGTTTATTCAAGTTTCCTTTCGGCTTTTTGGCTCATCAAATGAGGAAGAAGCTTCAAAATGGGACTTGACTGTAGGACATGTTTTGAGCAGAAACTGGCACACAGAATTAAAATCGCTTTAGAGATACGACAACCGTACAAAATGTAGGTGGAACGATTTAACTGGCTTGGGGACAACCCGCTGGTTTGCAGACCATGGCTTTAAACATTCACTTTAAAATTAAAGGAAATTCACACTCTGTATTGTTCACTCGTATTCCTGTATCCGAATTACTGCGTGGAGGTGTGGGTAACATGTACAAAAAAAGAGCCATGCAGGACTGACTAACAGTTTTACGCTTTTACTGCGAGCGAGGCAGATATCTTAGTGTTAAGCACTCTGTGATTTACTTATACAATGTTGTTGGGCTTCACCAGTTGGAAAAGCCTACCAAAAATTGGCGAAACTCTTAGTTGTCCCTCTCCACGGAAGTCTTTAGTAAAAGGCGAAAGGCTTATTCGGGCTGAAGAGAAACCAGAGTAATTAATAAGATTGATGCAAATGATGGAAATGGGTGTTGGTGCCGTCGCCTATCAGAATGACGGTCCTGCTTTTTGGCTAGGTGCAGAGCGACTGAAAGGTCTTACATTGACTAGCAGTCCACGCCACCCTTTAACCATCGATTCCAAATCAGAACAATGAATGGGTGTCACTTATTATGTACAGACAGACTGAGGGAAAGTTTTCTCTGGGATTAAAACAGCAGCACTACTGTGACAGCCTGCTCCGCATTTGCCAGAAAAGTCTGAGACGTGGATGTATCATCAACATACTATTCCACCTCCCCGTCGGGGAATTGAACCCCGGTCTCCTGCGTGACAAGCAGGGAAACTGGCCACAATACTAACGAGGATACGCCGGGTGAATATTCACAGAGCAAAGTTAAAAAATATCTTTTGTCACAAGGAAAACGTATCTGCAGACAGATGGTTACGGTAAGCCTTATTTAGCTGGACAAGTGAAATGGGCCCATGTATGTCCTAGGCCAGGGAGGGGCGAATATTTTGGTTCAAGGGCCGGTTACAGTTTTGAAGACCATGTGAGAGGCCACATTCAAGTTTATTCAAGTTTCCTTTCGGCTTTTTGGCTCATCAAATGAGGAAGAAGCTTCAAAATGGGACTTGACTGTAGGACATGTTTTGAGCAGAAACTGGCACACAGAATTAAAATCACTATAGAGATACGACAACCGTACAAAATGTAGGTGGAACGATTTAACTGGCTTGGGGACAACCCGCTGGTTTGCAGACCATGGCTTTAAACATTCACTTTAAAATTAAAGGAAATTCACACTCTGTATTGTTCACTCGTATTCCTGTATCCGAATTACTGCGTGGAGGTGTGGGTAACATGTACAAAAAAAGAGCCATGCAGGACTGACTAACAGTTTTACGCTTTTACTGCGAGCGAGGCAGATATCTTAGTGTTAAGCACTCTGTGATTTACTTATACAATGTTGTTGGGCTTCACCAGTTGGAAAACCCTACCAAAAATTGGCGAAACTCTTAGTTGTCCCTCTCCACGGAAGTCTTTAGTAAAAGGCGAAAGGCTTATTCGGGCTGAAGAGAAACCAGAGTAATTAATAAGATTGATGCAAATGATGGAAATGGGTGTTGGTGCCGTCGCCTATCAGAATGATGGTCCTGCTTTTTGGCTAGGTGCAGAGCGACTGAAAGGTCTTACATTGACTAGCAGTCCACGCCACCCTTTAACCATCGATTCCAAATCAGAACAATGAATGGGTGTCACTTATTATGTACAGACAGACTGAGGGAAAGTTTTCTCTGGGATTAAAACAGCAGCACTACTGTGACAGCCTGCTCCGCATTTCCCTGAAAACCCTGAGACGTGGATGGATCATCAACATACTATTCCACCTCCCCGTCGGGGAATTGAACCCCGGTCTCCTGCGTGACAAGCAGGGATACTGGCCACTATACTAACGAGGATACGCCGGGTGAATATTCACAGAGCAAAGTTAAAAAATATCTTTTGTCACAAGTAAAACGTATCTGCAGACAGATGGTTACGGTAAGCCTAATTTAGCTGGACAAATGAAATGGGCCCATGTATGTCCTAGGCCAGGGATGGGCTAATATTTCTGTTCAAGGGCCGGTTACAGTTTTGAAGACCATGTGAGAGGCCACATTCAAGTTTATTCAAGTTTCCTTTCGGCTTTTTGGCTCATCAAATGAGGAAGAAGCTTCAAAATGGGACTTGACTGTAGGACATGTTTTGAGCAGAAACTGGCACACAGAATAAAAATCGCTTTAGAGATACGACAACCGTTCAAAATGTAGGTGGAACGATTTAACTGGCTTGGGGACAACCCGCTGGTTTGCAGACCATGGCTTTAAACATTCACTTTAAAATTAAAGGAAATTCACACTCTGTATTGTTCACTCGTATTCCTGTATCCGAATTACTGCGTGGAGGTGTGGGTAACATGTACAAAAAAAGAGCCATGCAGGACTGACTAACAGTTTTACGCTTTTACTGCGAGCGAGGCAGATATCTTAGTGTTAAGCACTCTGTGATTTACTTATACAATGTTGTTGGGCTTCACCAGTTGGAAAAGCCTACCAAAAATTGGCGAAACTCTTAGTTGTCCCTCTCCACGGAAGTCTTTAGTAAAAGGCGAAAGGCTTATTCGGGCTGAAGAGAAACCAGAGTAGTTAATAAGATTGATGCAAATGATGGAAATGGGTGTTGGTGCCGTCGCCTATCAGAATGACGGTCCTGCTTTTTGGCTAGGTGCAGAGCGACTGAAAGGTCTTACATTGACTAGCAGTCCACGCCACCCTTTAACCATCGATTCCAAATCAGAACAATGAATGGGTGTCACTTATTATGTACAGACAGACTGAGGGAAAGTTTTCTCTGGGATTAAAACAGCAGCACTACTGTGACAGCCTGCTCCGCATTTGCCAGAAAAGTCTGAGACGTGGATGTATCATCAACATACTATTCCACCTCCCCGTCGGGGAATTGAACCCCGGTCTCCTGCGTGACAAGCAGGGAAACTGGCCACAATACTAACGAGGATACGCCGGGTGAATATTCACAGAGCAAAGTTGAAAAATATCTTTTGTCACAAGGAAAACGTATCTGCAGACAGATGGTTACGGTAAGCCTAATTTAGCTGGACAAATGAAATGGGCCCATGTATGTCCTAGGCCAGGGAGGGGCGAATATTTTGGTTCAAGGGCCGGTTACAGTTTTGAAGACCATGTGAGAGGCCACATTCAAGTTTATTCAAGTTTCCTTTCGGCTTTTTGGCTCATCAAATGAGGAAGAAGCTTCAAAATGGGACTTGACTGTAGGACATGTTTTGAGCAGAAACTGGCACACAGAATTAAAATCGCTTTAGAGATACGACAACCGTACAAAATGTAGGTGGAACGATTTCACTGGCTTGGGGACAACCCGCTGGTTTTTCAGACCATGGCTTTAATCATTCACTTTAAAATGAAAGGAAATTCACTCTGTATTGTTCACTCGTATTCCTGTATCCGAATTACTGCGTGGAGGTGTGGGGTAACATGTACAAAAAAAGAGCCATGCAGGACTGACTAACAGTTTTACGCTTTTACTGCGAGCGAGGCAGATATCTTAGTGTTAAGCACTCTGTGATTTACTTATACAATGTTGTTGGACTTCGCCAGTTGGAAAAGCCTACCAAAAATGGGCGAAACTCTTAGTTGTCCCTCTCCACAGAAGTCTTTAGTAAAAGGCGAAAGGCTTATTCTGGCTGAAGAGAGACCAGAGTAATGAATAAGATTGATGCATATGATTGGAATGGGTGTTGGTGCTGTCGCCTACCAGAATGACGGTCCTGCTTTTTGGCTAGGTGCAGAGCGACTGAAAGGTCTTACATTGACTAGCAGTCCACGCCACCCTTTAACCATCGATTCCAAATCAGAACAATGAATGGGTGTCACTTATTATGTACAGACAGACTGAGGGAAAGTTTTCTCTGGGATTAAAACAGCAGCACTACTGTGACAGCCTGCTCCGCATTTCCCTGAAAAGCCTGAGAGGTGGATGGATCATCAACATACTATTCCACCTCCCCGTCGGGGAATTGAACCCCGGTCTCCTGCGTGACAAGCAGGGATACTGGCCACTATACTAACGAGGATATGTCGGGTGAATATTCACAGAGCAAAGTTAAAAAATATCTTTTGTCACAAGGAAAACGTATCTGCAGACAGATGGTTACGGTAAGCCTAATTTAGCTGGACAAATGAAATTGGCCCATGTATGTCCTAGGCCAGGGATGGGCTAATATTTCTGTTCATGGGCCGGTTACAGTTTTGAAGACCATGTGAGAGGCCACATTCAAGTTTATTCAAGTTTCCTTTCGGCTTTTTGGCTCATCAAATGAGGAAGAAGCTTCAAAATGTGACTTGACTGTAGGACATGTTTTGAGCAGAAACTGGCACACAGAATTAAAATCGCTTTAGAGATACGACAACCGTACAAAATGTAGGTGGAACGATTTAACTGGCTTGGGGACAACCCGCTGGTTTGCAGACCATGGCTTTAAACATTCACTTTAAAATTAAAGGAAATTCACACTCTGTATTGTTCACTCGTATTCCTGTATCCGAATTACTGCGTGGAGGTGTGGGTAACATGTACAAAAAAAGAGCCATGCAGGACTGACTAACAGTTTTACGCTTTTACTGCGAGCGAGGCAGATATCTTAGTGTTAAGCACTCTGTGATTTACTTATACAATGTTGTTGGGCTTCACCAGTTGGAAAAGCCTACCAAAAATTGGCGAAACTCTTAGTTGTCCCTCTCCACGGAAGTCTTTAGTAAAAGGCGAAAGGCTTATTCGGGCTGAAGAGAAACCAGAGTAATTACTAAGATTGATGCAAATGATGGAAATGGGTGTTGGTGCCGTCGCCTATCAGAATGACGGTCCTGCTTTTTGGCTAGGTGCAGAGCGACTGAAAGGTCTTACATTGACTAGCAGTCCACGCCACCCTTTAACCATCGATTCCAAATCAGAACAATGAATGGGTGTCACTTATTCTGTACAGACAGACTGAGGGAAAGTTTTCTCTGGGATTAAAACAGCAGCACTACTGTGACAGCCTGCTCCGCATTTGCCAGAAAAGTCTGAGACGTGGATGTATCATCAACATACTATTCCACCTCCCCGTCGGGGAATTGAACCCCGGTCTCCTGCGTGACAAGCAGGGAAACTGGCCACAATACTAACGAGGATACGCCGGGTGAATATTCACAGAGCAAAGTTAAAAAATATCTTTTGTCACAAGGAAAACGTATCTGCAGACAGATGGTTACGATAAGCCTTATTTAGCTGGACAAATGAAATGGGCCCATGTATGTCCTAGGCCAGGGAGGGGCGAATATTTTGGTTCAAGGGCCGGTTACAGTTTTGAAGACCATGTGAGAGGCCACATTCAAGTTTATTCAAGTTTCCTTTCGGCTTTTTGGCTCATCAAATGAGGAAGAAGCTTCAAAATGGGACTTGACTGTAGGACATGTTTTGAGCAGAAACTGGCACACAGAATTAAAATCGCTTTAGAGATACGACAACCGTACAAAATGTAGGTGGAACGATTTAACTGGCTTGGGGACAACCCGCTGGTTTTTCAGACCATGGCTTTAATCATTCACGTTAAAATGAAAGGAAATTCACTCTGTATTGTTCACTCGTATTCCTGTATCCGAATTACTGCGTGGAGGTGTGGGGTAACATGTACAAAAAAAGAGCCATGCAGGACTGACTAACAGTTTTACGCTTTTACTGCAACGAGGCAGATATCTTAGTGTTAAGCACTCTGTGATTTACTTATACAATGTTGTTGGGCTTCACCAGTTGGAAAAGCCTACCAAAAATTGGCGAAACTCTTAGTTGTCCCTCTCCACGGAAGTCTTTAGTAAAAGGCGGTTTATGTGGTTTTTATTCACAACATAATCAAAACATACAATCAATCAAGGCATAGAAGGACAACTGTCCAACAAATCTTTGCGGGTAACAATTCACACAATCCCAAACACTACACCAAGCCCAAACCCCCTTTCCACCTCTCTAGGGCCGCGTGCTGCCCCCATCTCCCCATGTCTGCCCTGATCCTCCCTCTCACCTCCCCCTCCACCCTCCTTATGACCCCCTCCACCCCACAGTCCCTCCCGAGCCTGATGAGGTCCTGCCTGGCCACCCACAATCCCTTCTTGAAGAGGCTTATGAGCAGCCAGAGCAGGAAACCTTCCCTCCTGTTCCCCCCTCTACCCACCCCCCTCTCCACACTGGTCCAGGTCAGGTTGAACCCTCTCCTCACCCTCCTTAGTAGCGCCCCCGCCCTCGCCCACACCACCCCTGCGAAAGGGCAGTCCCACATGACATGAGCGATGGTTTCCTCCTCCGAGCACGCGACTCGGGGGCACCCAGGGGATGTCGCCAAGTCCCGCCGGTACAAGGTGGTACGTACCGGCAGTGCTTTCTGGAGGCATGACCAGTTCAGGTCCTTGAGCCCATTATCCAGGCCGGGAGGCTGGACCGCCAGCCAGACTGCCGCCGGAATCCCTACGGCAGCCGGTGCGGTCACCCCCCGCCTCGTCTCGGCGTAGAGCCTCCTCTGGTCCAGCCCCAAACCCCCCTCCCAAGCCTGGGGGTGAGCCCGAAGCCACTTCGCCGCATGGCCATAGTGCCATGGCATCTGCTCTGACCGGGGCCCCAAGTTGCCCAAAGGCCCCATCACCCTCCTCGCCTGGTAGGAGAAATACAGCCGGAGGAAGTGTCCCGATGGGTGGACCACCGGAGAGGACAGCTCCCTCAACAAAAAGGATACAAAATAACCGTCCAGCTTTAGTGGGAGGTGAGGCACGCCCCTTCCGCCCTCCCCGATCGGCGCGTACATCCGGGCCCTCGCCGCATACTCGCACCGGCCTCCCCACACGAATCCGAACACGAGCCGCGTGAGGGGCGCCCGCATGCTTGCCGGCATCGGGAAGACGTATGACAAGTACAGTAGGGACGGCAACACGTCTGCCTTCAAAACCAGCACCTTGCCCGTAAGGGTCAGTGTCCTGGATTTCCAGAGGGCGACTTTCCTCTGGACAGCTTCTATTCGCCCGGTCCAATTTACCGTGGCGCTGTGGGCTGCCTCAAAATCCACCCCGAGTAATCTCAGGGGTCCTACGCAGAGCGGCAGCCCCCCTGGTGCGTCCGTCCTTCCCTTCCACCGCCCAAAGAACTTGACCGAGGTCTTCGCCAGATTTAGCTCGGCGCCAGACACTCGGCCAAACTCCTGGAAGATCTCCAAGGAGCGGAGCAGGCAGGCATCGCTGTCCAGCAGCAGGGTGGTGTCATCCGCATACTGGGACAGCTTTACCCTAAGGCCGCCGCTGCCTGGCACCAGCAGTCCCCTCACACCCGGGTCAGCCCGAATGGCCGCCGCCAGGGGCTCCATGTAAAGGATGTAGAGCAGGGGTGAAAGCGGACACCCCTGTCTTACCCCTGCGTGCAACCCAAAAGGTTCCCCTAGGTGCCCGTTAACACAAACCGTGCTCCCCACGGCCGCGTACAACGTACGCAGCCACCCAACGAACAGCTTCCCTAAACCTACTCTCTCTAAGACTCTAAACATAAAGCCCCAGTGAACCCTATCGAAAGCTTTGGCCTGATCGAGGCCTACCACCATTAGGGGTAGCCCTCTATCTTCCACCCAAGCGATAGCGTCTCTGATGAGCTGGAGGTTCCACCTCACAGAGCGCCCAGCCACTCCACACGTCTGGTCCACATGGACCGCATCCGGGAGGACTGTGCGCAGACGGTCAGCGAGGACCTTAGCTAGAAGCTTGTAGTCCACACACAGCATGGTCAATGGCCGCCAGTTATTAAGGTCAGAGGCATCGCCCTTCTTGAAAAGAAGGGAGATCACCCCCCTAGCCATCGACCCTCCAAGAGCCCCCGCGCGGAGGACCTCGGTCAGCACCTCTAACACCACTGGACCGAGCGCACCCCAAAACTTGAGGTAGAACTCGGCCGGCAGGCCGTCGATGCCCGGGACCTTTCGCTTTCCCATCCTTCGAAGGGCACCCTCAAGCTCCTCCAGAGTGAGGGGGGTCTCCAAAGCTTCTGCCAGGTCAGGCGGCACCCGCCGGGCAACCCTCTCTAAGAAGGCTTCTTCCCGGGTCTCATCCACCACCCTTTCACAGAAGAAGGAGCGATAGTGGTCCGTGGCGACCCTCACCATTGCATCCGCTTCTGTCACCACCTGTCCCTGACTGTCCCTGACCCCCGTGAACACCTGCCGCGCCTTCTCGGTCCTAACCGAGCCGAAGAAAGCCGCCGAGCACGTCTCATTGCTCTCTGCGAACTCCCGACGCGACCGCAGCAGGTACGCACGGGCCCTACTCTCATAGACTCCCCTAAGCTGCGCTTTAAGGGTGTCACAAGCCCGCTGGTCTACAGTGCCACCGAGGTTCCCCACGGCATACTCGAGCTCGAGGAGGCGTTGCAGGCGGAGCACCTCCCTCTTCGCCTGCTTCGCCTTCCTTTTGCTGTACCTGATGGCGTGGGCTTTAATCCTCTCCTTTGCCACTTCCCACCACTCTACCACTCCGGCACATAGAGGCCTGAGCCCCTCGAGACCCCGGAAAACCCCGGCGAAGCTGGCATCGAACTCGTCCTCCTCGAGGATACTCGGATTTAACTTCCAGTACCCCAGACCGAAGACCGGGGCACAGGACCGGACCCGGAGAAGGACCCCATCGTGGTCCGAGAAAAAGACGGGGAGCACCCGCCCAGACAGCACGCCCAAGGACCTTGAAAGAAAGACATAGTCCAGCCTCCTCGCACTCCCCTGGGTGTTTCGCCATGTGGGACCATCCAGTCGCGGGGTGACCACCCTCCCCCCGTCCACCAGCCCGTGCCCCGCCATGAAACCCTTGACAAAAACCCCGCTCGTGTCCCTCCCTATATCTAAGTTAAAATCCCCCCCAATGATCACCTGTCTGTTGGTGGCCAGGTGTGGTCCCAGACCGGCCACCGTCTCCCTCCTCTCCCTCGTTCCCTGCGGCCCATAAAAAACAAAGACCCTCAAACAAAGACCCCTGTATGTGATGTCCGCTCCCAGCACCCTCCCCTGCTCCACAACATACACCCCCTCTACCCTCACCCCCCTGTCCCCGAAAAGAATACCCACCCCTGAACTGTGAACCCCCCCCACACTCCAGACTGACCCCCCCTTGTCCCACTCCCTCGCAAAAATTCCCACGTCCCTCTCATCCCTCAAATGAACCTCTTGCAGCAAACAAATTGTGCACCCCAAACCCCCAACAAAATCAAAGACTGCCCTCCTCTTAACTGAGTTCCTCATCCCCCGTGCATTGATTGTGACGACCCCCAGACAATTCATTTAACACAGGTGATGAAAACCAAAATCGTGCCCTGAAAATCCTCCGACCCAAAAAACGCAAAAAAGAACGATACCCCCATCTAAACACGGCAGCGACCCCACCATCAGTCATACAGCCCCAACACCATGTCCTCCGGGCTCTCCTCCATAAGTTGACCCCAGGAATAGGGCATGTTGTTGGGGGAGGCAGGGGGACCCCATGACCCCCCCTGCCCGTCGTCCTCAAAAAGGGCGGGGCTTTCCTCCAGAGGGGGAGGCTTCCCACCGACCTCCGCTGCCACTCCCTCGCTTTGGCCCGCCCTGTCCACGACACCCCCTGCCACTTCCCTCATCTTCTTGGGGGCCTCCTTGCCCAACTGGTGGTGGTCCCTCCTCTTCCTCTGGGTCGCGGCCTGGGGGCCTGGCCCGGCGGAATCTGCTGGCGGTGATACCTCGGGAGGGACCTGCGCAGGGGGAGGGAACGCCGCAGGAAGCCCTTCCACAGGTGGAGCCGCCTTCGGCTTGGCCACCACAGGGAGAGCCTCCCCAGGATCCGCCACAGGATGTGCGGCTGCCACAGGGGGAGCCGCCCCGGGGGCCGTGGCTGCGGCCGGAGCAGGAGGAGATCCCGCGGGAGAAGCCTTTCCGGGGACCACCGCAGGAGGAGCCGATGTCTTTTTCCCCGTCGCCGGAGGTGCCGCCGCACTTGGCGCCGAGACCGCCGCTCCTGGCACAGCCAGCGCCAAATCCGGAGGCCCCTGGGGCCGGCACACCGGGACGGGGGCCACCGGCACCGGCACCGAAACCGTAGGCGGGTCAGCCGCGACTGCCGCCGCGGAAGGAGGGGGCGCTGACTCCGCAGCCGGTCGATCCGGCTCCCCCTTGGGGCCGCCTATGACCCTCAGAGCGGCCACGTAGGCCCTGCTGCACCCCTTGGCGAGGTGCTCAGGCGACCCGCAGATATGGCAGGCCCTTGGCATCGGACACTCCCTTGCCTCATGCCCAAGGGCCTGACAGAACCTGCACCTCTGCTGGCCACATTCTCCCTCCGCGTGGCCGCTAGCCCTGCACCTACGGCAGAAAGCCGGCTGCCTCGAATAAAACAGGTAGCCCCGATCCGCCCCGATGTTGAAAAACGCCGGGGGGTGGGCCAAACCCCCCACCCCCGCCGCGTCCTGCCCCAGGAGGACCTGATACTGGCGCTTACCTGTCCAGATGCCGTTGCTGTCCCTCAGGCGCCTCGGAGACGTCAGCACCTCCGCGTACCTCCCCAGGAAGGCCGCCACAGCCTGGTCCGACACGTACGGATTGTACATGTGGACCGTCACCACCCGAAAGTTCGGTCTGTCGAGGCTTTGCAGGTTGAAGAGGGAGACTGGCCTTGCTCCCGCTTGCCGCTGGCTCTCCTCCAGGGCCCTGTCACACACCTCCTGTCCCAGGAAGGTGACATCGAAGCTCCTCTCTGCGTTGTTGGTCTGCAGGCAGAGTAGGTCCTCCACCTTCAGCTTCAGGGCCCCAAGCAGGACAGCCCTCCCAAACAGCTCCCTGGTCATCATGGGCTCCTTCTCCTCCTTCCACTGGTACCGCAGCGTAGCCCTCAGCCCCGCCCTCGGGACCGACTGTGAGGTTCCAGCCTGCGCCATGTTGCAGCTGTGGTGTGTTGGCTCTCCAAATGCAAAAAAAGCTCCCTTCCACACGACACTTGACTCCCCAGGCAGGTTTCAACAGTGATTTCTGAAGGTGTAATACACCTTCATGATCACTGTCTCCCCTCCCGGGTAAGTATCGTTAGTAAAAGGCGAAAGGCTTATTCGGGCTGAAGAGAAACCAGAGCAATTAATAAGATTGATGCAAATGATGGAAATGGGTGTTGGTGCCGTCGCCTATCAGAATGACGGTCCTGCTTTTTGGCTAGGTGCAGAGCGACTGAAAGGTCTTACATTGACTAGCAGTCCACGCCACCTTTTAACCATCGATTCCAAATCAGAACAATGAATGGGTGTCACTTATTATGTACAGACAGACTGAGGGAAAGTTTTTTCCTGGGATTAAAACAGCAGCAATACTGTGACAGCCTGCTCCGCATTTTCCTGAAAACCCTGAGACGTGGATGAATAATCAACATACTATCCCACCTCCCCGTCGGGGAATTGAACCCCGGTCTCCTGCGTGACAAGCAGGGATACTGGCCACTATACTAACGAGGATACGCCGGGTGAATATTCACAGAGCAAAGTTAAAAAATATCTTTTGTCACAAGGAAAACGTATCTGCAGACAGATGGTTACGGTAAGCCTAATTTAGCTGGACAAATGAAATGGGCCAATGTATGTCCTAGGCCAGGGATGGGCTAATATTTTGGTTCAAGGGCCGGTTACAGTTTTGAAGACCATGTGAGAGGCCACATTCAAGTTTATTCAAGTTTCCTTTCGGCTTTTTGGCTCATCAAATGAGGAAGAAGCTTCAAAATGGGACTTGACTGTAGGACATGTTTTGAGCAGAAACTGGCACACAGAATTAAAATCGCTTTAGAGATACGACAACCGTACAAAATGTAGGTGGAACGATTTAACTGGCTTGGGGACAACCCGCTGGTTTGCAGACCATGGCTTTAAACATTCACTTTAAAATTAAAGGAAATTCACACTCTGTATTGTTCACTCGTATTCCTGTATCCGAATTACTGCGTGGAGGTGTGGGTAACATGTACAAAAAAAGAGCCATGCAGGACTGACTAACAGTTTTACGCTTTTACTGCGAGCGAGGCAGATATCTTAGTGTTAAGCACTCTGTGATTTACTTATACAATGTTGTTGGGCTTCACCAGTTGGAAAAGCCTACCAAAAATTGGCGAAACTCTTAGTTGTCCCTCTCCACGGAAGTCTTTAGTAAAAGGCGGTTTATGTGGTTTTTATTCACAACATAATCAAAACATACAATCAATCAAGGCATAGAAGGACAACTGTCCAACAAATCTTTGCGGGTAACAATTCACACAATCCCAAACACTACACCAAGCCCAAACCCCCTTTCCACCTCTCTAGGGCCGCGTGCTGTCCCCATCTCCCCACGTCTGCCCTGATCCTCCCTCTCACCTCCCCCTCCACCCTCCTTATGACCCCCTCCACCCCACAGTCCCTCCCGAGCCTGATGAGGTCCTGCCTGGCCACCCAAAATCCCTTCTTGAAGAGGCTTATGAGCAGCCAGAGCAGGAAACCTTCCCTCCTGTTCCCCCCTCTACCCACCCCCCTCTCCACACTGGTCCAGGTCAGGTTGAACCCTCTCCTCACCCTCCTTAGTAGCGCCCCCGCCCTCGCCCACACCACCCCTGCGAAAGGGCAGTCCCACATGACATGAGCGATGGTCTCCTCCTCCGAGCACGCGACTCGGGGGCACCCAGGGGATGTCGCCAAGTCCCGCCGGTACAAGGTGGTACGTACCGGCAGTGCTTTCTGGAGGCATGACCAGTTCAGGTCCTTGAGCCCATTATCCAGGCCGGGAGGCTGGACCGCCAGCCAGACTGCCGCCGGAATCCCTACGGCAGCCGGTGCGGTCACCCCCCGCCTCGTCTCGGCGTAGAGCCTCCTCTGGTCCAGCCCCAAACCCCCCTCCCAAGCCTGGGGGTGAGCCCGAAGCCACTTCGCCGCATGGCCATAGTGCCATGGCATCTGCTCTGACCGGGGCCCCAAGTTGCCCAAAGGCCCCATCACCCTCCTCGCCTGGTAGGAGAAATACAGCCGGAGGAAGTGTCCCGATGGGTGGACCACCGGAGAGGACAGCTCCCTCAACAAAAAGGATACAAAATAACCGTCCAGCTTTAGTGGGAGGTGAGGCACGCCCCTTCCGCCCTCCCCGATCGGCGCGTACATCCGGGCCCTCGCCGCATACTCGCACCGGCCTCCCCACACGAATCCGAACACGAGCCGCGTGAGGGGCGCCCGCATGCTTGCCGGCATCGGGAAGACGTATGACAAGTACAGTAGGGACGGCAACACGTCTGCCTTCAAAACCAGCACCTTGCCCGTAAGGGTCAGTGTCCTGGATTTCCAGAGGGCGACTTTCCTCTGGACAGCTTCTATTCGCCCGGTCCAATTTACCGTGGCGCTGTGGGCTGCCTCAAAATCCACCCCGAGTAATCTCAGGGGTCCTACGCAGAGCGGCAGCCCCCCTGGTGCGTCCGTCCTTCCCTTCCACCGCCCAAAGAACTTGACCGAGGTCTTCGCCAGATTTAGCTCGGCGCCAGACACTCGGCCAAACTCCTGGAAGATCTCCAAGGAGCGGAGCAGGCAGGCATCGCTGTCCAGCAGCAGGGTGGTGTCATCCGCATACTGGGACAGCTTTACCCTAAGGCCGCCGCTGCCTGGCACCAGCAGTCCCCTCACACCCGGGTCAGCCCGAATGGCCGCCGCCAGGGGCTCCATGTAAAGGATGTAGAGCAGGGGTGAAAGCGGACACCCCTGTCTTACCCCTGCGTGCAACCCAAAAGGTTCCCCTAGGTGCCCGTTAACACAAACCGTGCTCCCCACGGCCGCGTACAACGTACGCAGCCACCCAACGAACAGCTTCCCTAAACCTACTCTCTCTAAGACTCTAAACATAAAGCCCCAGTGAACCCTATCGAAAGCTTTGGCCTGATCGAGGCCTACCACCATTAGGGGTAGCCCTCTATCTTCCACCCAAGCGATAGCGTCTCTGATGAGCTGGAGGTTCCACCTCACAGAGCGCCCAGCCACTCCACACGTCTGGTCCACATGGACCGCATCCGGGGGGACTGTGCGCAGACGGTCAGCGAGGACCTTAGCTAGAAGCTTGTAGTCCACACACAGCATGGTCAATGGCCGCCAGTTATTAAGGTCAGAGGCATCGCCCTTCTTGAAAAGAAGGGAGATCACCCCCCTAGCCATCGACCCTCCAAGAGCCCCCGCGCGGAGGACCTCAGTCAGCACCTCTAGCACCACTGGACCGAGCGCACCCCAAAACTTGAGGTAGAACTCGGCCGGCAGGCCGTCGATGCCCGGGACCTTTCGCTTTCCCATCCTTCGAAGGGCACCCTCAAGCTCCTCCAGAGTGAGGGGGGTCTCCAAAGCTTCTGCCAGGTCAGGCGGCACCCGCCGGGCAACCCTCTCTAAGAAGGCTTCTTCCCGGGTCTCATCCACCACCCTTTCACAGAAGAAGGAGCGATAGTGGTCCGTGGCGACCCTCACCATTTCATCCGCTTCTGTCACCACCTGTCCCTGACTGTCCCTGACCCCCGTGAACACCTGCCGCGCCTTCTCGGTCCTAACCGAGCCGAAGAAAGCCGCCGAGCACGTCTCATTGCTCTCTGCGAACTCCCGACGCGACCGCAGCAGGTACGCACGGGCCCTACTCTCATAGACTCCCCTAAGCTGCGCTTTAAGGGTGTCACAAGCCCGCTGGTCTACAGTGCCACCGAGGTTCCCCACGGCATACTCGAGCTCGAGGAGGCGTTGCAGGCGGAGCACCTCCCTCTTCGCCTGCTTCGCCTTCCTTTTGCTGTACCTGATGGCGTGGGCTTTAATCCTCTCCTTTGCCACTTCCCACCACTCTACCACTCCGGCACATAGAGGCCTGAGCCCCTCGAGACCCCGGAAAACCCCGGCGAAGCTGGCATCGAACTCGTCCTCCTCGAGGATACTCGGATTTAACTTCCAGTACCCCAGACCGAAGACCGGGGCACAGGACCGGACCCGGAGGAGGACCCCATCGTGGTCCGAGAAAAAGACGGGGAGCACCCGCCCAGACAGCACGCCCAAGGACCTTGAAAGAAAGACATAGTCCAGCCTCCTCGCACTCCCCTGGGTGTTTCGCCATGTGGGACCATCCAGTCGCGGGGTGACTACCCTCCCCCCGTCCACCAGCCCGTGCCCCGCCATGAAACCCTTGACAAAAACCCCGCTCGTGTCCCTCCCTATATCTAAGTTAAAATCCCCCCCAATGATCACCTGTCTGTTGGTGGCCAGGTGTGGTCCCAGACCGGCCACCGTCTCCCTCCTCTCCCTCGTTCCCTGCGGCCCATAAAAAACAAAGACCCTCAAACAAAGACCCCTGTATGTGATGTCCGCTCCCAGCACCCTCCCCTGCTCCACAACATACACCCCCTCTACCCTCACCCCCCTGTCCCCGAAAAGAATACCCACCCCTGAACTGTGAACCCCCCCCACACTCCAGACTGACCCCCCCTTGTCCCACTCCCTCGCAAAAATTCCCACGTCCCTCTCATCCCTCAAATGAACCTCTTGCAGAAAACAAATTGTGCACCCCAAACCCCCAACAAAATCAAAGACTGCCCTCCTCTTAACTGAGTTCCTCATCCCCCGTGGATTGATTGTGACGACCCCCAGACAATTCATTTAACACAGGTGATGAAAACCAAAATCGTGCCCTGAAAATCCTCCGACCCAAAAAACGCAAAAAAGAACGATACCCGCATCTAAACACGGCAGCGACCCCACCATCAGTCATACAGCCCCAACACCATGTCCTCCGGGCTCTCCTCCATAAGTTGACCCCAGGAATAGGGCATGTTGTTGGGGGAGGCAGGGGGACCCCATGACCCCCCCTGCCCGTCGTCCTCAAAAAGGGCGGGGCTTTCCTCCAGAGGGGGGGGCTTCCCACTGACCTCCGCTGCCACTCCCTCCCTTTGGCCCGCCCTGTCCACGACACCCCCTGCCACTTCCCTCATCTTCTTGGGGGCCTCCTTGCCCAACTGGTGGTGGTCCCTCCTCTTCCTCTGGGTCGCGGCCTGGGTGCCTGGCCCGGCGGAATCTGCTGGCGGTGATGCCTCTGGAGGGACCTTCGCAGGGGGAGGGAACGCCGCAGGAAGCCCTTCCACAGGTGGAGCCGCCTTCGGCTTGGCCACCACAGGGAGAGCCTCCCCAGGATCCGCCACAGGAAGTGCAGCTGCCACAGGGGGAGCCGCCGCAGGAGGAAATTCCGCCGGAGGGGGACCCTTGGGGGCCGCCGGCCCAGGGGCCCCCACAGGGGTTGCTGCCCCGGGGGCCGTGGCTGCGGCCGGAGCAGGAGGAGATCCCACGGGAGAAGCCTTTCCGGGGACCACCGCAGGAGGAGCCGATGTCTTTTTCCCCGTCGCCGGAGGTGCCGCCGCACTTGGCGCCGAGACCGCCGCTCCTGGCACAGCCAGCGCCAAATCCGGAGGCCCCTGGGGCCGGCACACCGGGACGGGGGCCACCGGCACCGGCACCGAAACCGTAGGCGGGTCAGCCGCGACTACCGCCGCGGAAGGAGGGGGCGCTGGCTCCGCAGCCGGTCGATCCGGCTCCCCCTTGGGGCCGCCTATGCCCCTCAGAGCGGCCGCGTAGGCCCTGCTGCACCCCTTGGCGAGGTGCTCAGGCGACCCGCAGATATGGCAGGCCCTTGGCATCGGACACTCCCTTGCCTCATGCCCAAGGGCCTGACAGAACCTGCACCTCTGCTGGCCACATTCTCCCTCCGCGTGGCCGCTAGCCCTGCACCTACGGCAGAAAGCCGGCTGCCTCGAATAAAACAGGTAGCCCCGATCCGCCCCGATGTTGAAAAACGCCGGGGGGTGGGCCAAACCCCCCACCCCCGCCGCGTCCTGCCCCAGGAGGACCTGATACTGGCGCTTACCTGTCCAGATGCCGTTGCTGTCCCTCAGGCGCCTCGGGGACGTCAGCACCTCCGCGTACCTCCCCAGGAAGGCCGCCACAGCCTGGTCCGACACGTACGGATTGTACATGTGGACCGTCACCACCCGAAAGTTCGGTCTGTCGAGGCTTTGCAGGTTGAAGAGGGAGACTGGCCTTGCTCCCGCTTGCCGCCGGCTCTCCTCCAGGGCCCTGTCACACACCTCCTGTCCCAGGAAGGTGACATCGAAGCTCCTCTCTGCGTTGTTGGTCTGCAGGCAGAGTAGGTCCTCCACCTTCAGCTTCAGGGCCCCAAGCAGGACAGCCCTCCCAAACAGCTCCCTGGTCATCATGGGCTCCTTCTCCTCCTTCCACTGGTACCGCAGCGTAGCCCTCAGCCCCGCCCTCGGGACCGACTGTGAGGTTCCAGCCTGCGCCATGTTGCAGCTGTGGTGTGTTGGCTCTCCAAAGGCAAAAAAAGCTCCCTTCCACACAACACTTGACTCCCCAGGCAGGTTTCAACAATGATTTCTGAAGGTGTAATACACCTTCATGATCACTGTCTCCCCTCCCGGGTAAGTATCGTTAGTAAAAGGCGAAAGGCTTATTCGGGCTGAAGAGAAACCAGAGTAATTAATAAGATTGATGCAAATGATGGAAATGGGTGTTGGTGCCGTCGCCTATCAGAATGACGGTCCTGCTTTTTGGCTAGGTGCAGAGCGACTGAAAGGTCTTACATTGACTAGCAGTCCACGCCACCCTTTAACCATCGATTCCAAATCAGAACAATGAATGGGTGTCACTTATTATGTACAGACAGACTGAGGGAAAGTTTTCTCTGGGATTAAAACAGCAGCACTACTGTGACAGCCTGCTCCGCATTTGCCAGGAAAGTCTGAGACGTGGATGTATCATCAACATACTATTCCACCTCCCCGTCGGGGAATTGAACCCCGGTCTCCTGCGTAACAAGCAGGGAAACTGGCCACAATACTAACGAGGATACGCCGGGTGAATATTCACAGAGCAAAGTTAAAAAATATCTTTTGTCACAAGGAAAACGTATCTGCAGACAGATGGTTACGGTAAGCCTAATTTAGCTGGACAAATGAAATGGGCCCATGTATGTCCTAGGCCAGGGAGGGGCGAATATTTTGGTTCAAGGGCCGGTTACAGTTTTGAAGACCATGTGAGAGGCCACATTCAAGTTTATTCAAGTTTCCTTTCGGCTTTTTGGCTCATCAAATGAGGAAGAAGCTTCAAAATGGGACTTGACTGTAGGACATGTTTTGAGCAGAAACTGGCACACAGAATTAAAATCGCTTTAGAGATACGACAACCGTAGAAAATGTAGGTGGAACGATTTAACTGGCTTGGGGACAACCCGCTGGTTTGCAGACCATGGCTTTAAACATTCACTTTAAAATTAAAGGAAATTCACACTCTGTATTGTTCACTCGTATTCCTGTATCCGATTACTGCGTGGAGGTGTGGGGTAACATGTACAAAAAAAGAGCCATGCAGGACTGACTAACAGTTTTACGCTTTTACTGCGAGCGAGGCAGATATCTTAGTGTTAAGCACTCTGTGATTTACTTATACAATGTTGTTGGGCTTCGCCAGTTGGAAAAGCCTACCAAAAATTGGCGAAACTCTTAGTTGTCCCTCTCCACGGAAGTCTTTAGTAAAAGGCGAAAGGCTTATTCGGGCTGAAGAGAAACCAGAGTAATTAATAAGATTGATGCAAATGATGGAAATGGGTGTTGGTGCCGTCGCCTATCAGAATGACGGTCCTGCTTTTTGGCTAGGTGCAGAGCGACTGAAAGGTCTTACATTGACTAGCAGTCCACGCCACCCTTTAACCATCGATTCCAAATCAGAACAATGAATGGGTGTCACTTATTATGTACAGACAGACTGAGGGAAAGTTTTTTCCTGGGATTAAAACAGCAGCAATACTGTGACAGGCTGCTCCGCATTTTCCTGAAAACCCTGAGACGTGGATGGATAATCAACATACTATGCCACCTCCTCGTCGGGGAATTGAACCCGGGTCTCCTGCGTGACAAGCAGGGATACTGGCCACTATACTAACGAGGATACGCCGGGTGAATATTCACAGAGCAAAGTTAAAAAATATCTTTTGTCACAAGGAAAACGTATCTGCAGACAGATGGTTACGGTAAGCCTAATTTAGCTGGACAAATGAAATGGGGCCATGTATGTCCTAGGCCAGGGATGGGCTAATATTTTGGTTCAAGGGCCGGTTACAGTTTTGAAGACCATGTGAGAGGCCACATTCAAGTTTATTCAAGTTTCCTTTCGGCTTTTTGGCTCATCAAATGAGGAAGAAGCTTCAAAATGGGACTTGACTGTAGGACATGTTTTGAGCAGAAACTGGCACACAGAATTAAAATCGCTTTAGAGATACGACAACCGTAGAAAATGTAGGTGGAACGATTTAACTGGCTTGGGGACAACCCGCTGGTTTGCAGACCATGGCTTTAAACATTCACTTTAAAATGAAAGGAAATTCACACTCTGTATTGTTCACTCGTATTCCTGTATCCGGTTACTGCGTGGAGGTGTGGGGTAACATGTACAAAAAAAGAGCCATGCAGGACTGACTAACAGTTTTACGCTTTTACTGCGAGCGAGGCAGATATCTTAGTGTTAAGCACTCTGTGATTTACTTATACAATGTTGTTGGGCTTCACCAGTTGGAAAAGCCTACCAAAAATTGGCGAAACTCTTAGTTGTCCCTCTCCACGGAAGTCTTTAGTAAAAGGCGAAAGGCTTATTCGGGCTGAAGAGAAACCAGAGCAATTAATAAGATTGATGCAAATGATGGAAATGGGTGTTGGTGCCGTCGCCTATCAGAATGACGGTCCTGCTTTTTGGCTAGGTGCAGAGCGACTGAAAGGTCTTACATTGACTAGCAGTCCACGACACCCTTTAACCATCGATTCCAAATCAGAACAATGAATGGGTGTCACTTATTCTGTACAGACAGACTGAGGGAAAGTTTTCTCTGGGATTAAAACAGCAGCACTACTGTGACAGCCTGCTCCGCATTTGCCAGAAAAGTCTGAGACGTGGATGTATCATCAACATACTATTCCACCTCCCCGTCGGGGAATTGAACCCCGGTCTCCTGCGTGACAAGCAGGGAAACTGGCCACAATACTAACGAGGATACGCCGGGTGAATATTCACAGAGCAAAGTTAAAAAATATCTTTTGTCACAAGGAAAACGTATCTGCAGACAGATGGTTACGGTAAGCCTAATTTAGCTGGACAAATGAAATGGGCCCATGTATGTCCTAGGCCAGGGATGGGCGAATATTTTGGTTCAAGGGCCGGTTACAGTTTTGAAGACCATGTGAGAGGCCACATTCAAGTTTATTCAAGTTTCCTTTCGGCTTTTTGGCTCATCAAATGAGGAAGAAGCTTCAAAATGGGACTTGACTGTAGGACATGTTTTGAGCAGAAACTGGCACACAGAATAAAAATCGCTTTAGAGATACGACAACCGTACAAAATGTAGGTGGAACGATTTAACTGGCTTGGGGACAACCCGCTGGTTTGCAGACCATGGCTTTAAACATTCACTTTAAAATGAAAGGAAATTCACACTCTGTATTGTTCACTCGTATTCCTGTATCCGAATTACTGCGTGGAGGTGTGGGGTAACATGTACAAAAAAAGAGCCATGCAGGACTGACTAACAGTTTTACGCTTTTACTGCGAGCGAGGCAGATATCTTAGTGTTAAGCACTCTGTGATTTACTTATACAATGTTGTTGGGCTTCACCAGTTGGAAAAGCCTACCAAAAATTGGCGAAACTCTTAGTTGTCCCTCTCCACGGAAGTCTTTAGTAAAAGGCGAAAGGCTTATTCGGGCTGAAGAGAAACCAGAGTAATTAATAAGATTGATGCAAATGATGGAAATGGGTGTTGGATCCGTCGCCTATCAGAATGACGGTCCTGCTTTTTGGCTAGGTGCAGAGCGACTGAAAGGTCTTACATTGACTAGCAGTCCACGCCACCCTTTAACCATCGATTCCAAATCAGAACAATGAATGGGTGTCACTTATTATGTACAGAGAGACTGAGGGAAAGTTTTCTCTGGGATTAAAACAGCAGCACTACTGTGACAGCCTGCTCCGCATTTGCCTGAAAAGTCTGAGACGTGGATGGATCATCAACATACTATTCCACCTCCCCGTCGGGGAATTGAACCCCGGTCTCCTGCGTGACAAGAAGGGAAACTGGCCACAATACTAACGAAGATACGCCGGGTGAATATTCACAGAGCAAAGTTAAAAAATATCTTTTGTCACAAGGAAAACCTATCTGCAGACAGATGGTTACGGTAAGCCTAATTTAGCTGGACAAATGAAATGGGCCCATGTATGTCCTAGGCCAGGGATGGGCTAATATTTTGGTTCAAGGGCCGGTTACAGTTTTGAAGACCATGTGAGAGGCCACATTCAAGTTTATTCAAGTTTCCTTTCGGCTTTTTGGCTCATCAAATGAGGAAGAAGCTTCAAAATGGGACTTGACTGTAGGACATGTTTTGAGCAGAAACTGGCACACAGAATTAAAATCGCTTTAGAGATACGACAACCGTACAAAATGTAGGTGGAACGATTTAACTGGCTTGGGGACAACCCGCTGGTTTTTCAGACCATGGCTTTAATCATTCACTTTAAAATGAAAGGAAATTCACACCCTGTATTGTTCACTCGTATTCCTGTATCCGAATTACTGCGTGGAGGTGTGGGGTAACATGTACAAAAAAAGAGCCATGCAGGACTGACTAACAGTTTTACGCTTTTACTGCGAGCGAGGCAGATATCTTAGTGTTAAGCACTCTGTGATTTACTTATACAATGTTGTTGGGCTTCACCAGTTGGAAAAGCCTACCAAAAATTGGCGAAACTCTTAGTTGTCCCTCTCCACGGAAGTCTTTAGTAAAAGGCGGTTTATGTGGTTTTTATTCACAACATAATCAAAACATACAATCAATCAAGGCATAGAAGGACAACTGTCCAACAAATCTTTGCGGGTAACAATTCACACAATCCCAAACACTACACCAAGCCCAAACCCCCTTTCCACCTCTCTAGGGCCGCGTGCTGCCCCCATCTCCCCATGTCTGCCCTGATCCTCCCTCTCACCTCCCCCTCCACCCTCCTTATGACCCCCTCCACCCCACAGTCCCTCCCGAGCCTGATGAGGTCCTGCCTGGCCACCCACAATCCCTTCTTGAAGAGGCTTATGAGCAGCCAGAGCAGGAAACCTTCCCTCCTGTTCCCCCCTCTACCCACCCCCCTCTCCACACTGGTCCAGGTCAGGTTGAACCCTCTCCTCACCCTCCTTAGTAGCGCCCCCGCCCTCGCCCACACCACCCCTGCGAAAGGGCAGTCCCACATGACATGAGCGATGGTTTCCTCCTCCGAGCACGCGACTCGGGGGCACCCAGGGGATGTCGCCAAGTCCCGCCGGTACAAGGTGGTACGTACCGGCAGTGCTTTCTGGAGGCATGACCAGTTCAGGTCCTTGAGCCCATTATCCAGGCCGGGAGGCTGGACCGCCAGCCAGACTGCCGCCGGAATCCCTACGGCAGCCGGTGCGGTCACCCCCCGCCTCGTCTCGGCGTAGAGCCTCCTCTGGTCCAGCCCCAAACCCCCCTCCCAAGCCTGGGGGTGAGCCCGAAGCCACTTCGCCGCATGGCCATAGTGCCATGGCATCTGCTCTGACCGGGGTCCCAAGTTGCCCAAAGGCCCCATCACCCTCCTCGCCTGGTAGGAGAAATACAGCCGGAGGAAGTGTCCCGATGGGTGGACCACCGGAGAGGACAGCTCCCTCAACAAAAAGGATACAAAATAACCGTCCAGCTTTAGTGGGAGGTGAGGCACGCCCCTTCCGCCCTCCCCGATCGGCGCGTACATCCGGGCCCTCGCCGCATACTCGCACCGGCCTCCCCACACGAATCCGAACACGAGCCGCGTGAGGGGCGCCCGCATGCTTGCCGGCATCGGGAAGACGTATGGCAAGTACAGTAGGGACGGCAACACGTCTGCCTTCAAAACCAGCACCTTGCCCGTAAGGGTCAGTGTCCTGGATTTCCAGAGGGCGACTTTCCTCTGGACAGCTTCTATTCGCCCGGTCCAATTTACCGTGGCGCTGTGGGCTGCCTCAAAATCCACCCCGAGTAATCTCAGGGGTCCTACGCAGAGCGGCAGCCCCCCTGGTGCGTCCGTCCTTCCCTTCCACCGCCCAAAGAACTTGACCGAGGTCTTCGCCAGATTTAGCTCGGCGCCAGACACTCGGCCAAACTCCTGGAAGATCTCCAAGGAGCGGAGCAGGCAGGCATCGCTGTCCAGCAGCAGGGTGGTGTCATCCGCATACTGGGACAGCTTTACCCTAAGGCCGCCGCTGCCTGGCACCAGCAGTCCCCTCACACCCGGGTCAGCCCGAATGGCCGCCGCCAGGGGCTCCATGTAAAGGATGTAGAGCAGGGGTGAAAGCGGACACCCCTGTCTTACCCCTGCGTGCAACCCAAAAGGTTCCCCTAGGTGCCCGTTAACACAAACCGTGCTCCCCACGGCCGCGTACAACGTACGCAGCCACCCAACGAACAGCTTCCCTAAACCTACTCTCTCTAAGACTCTAAACATAAAGCCCCAGTGAACCCTATCGAAAGCTTTGGCCTGATCGAGGCCTACCACCATTAGGGGTAGCCCTCTATCTTCCACCCAAGCGATAGCGTCTCTGATGAGCTGGAGGTTCCACCTCACAGAGCGCCCAGCCACTCCACACGTCTGGTCCACATGGACCGCATCCGGGAGGACTGTGCGCAGACGGTCAGCGAGGACCTTAGCTAGAAGCTTGTAGTCCACACACAGCATGGTCAATGGCCGCCAGTTATTAAGGTCAGAGGCATCGCCCTTCTTGAAAAGAAGGGAGATCACCCCCCTAGCCATCGACCCTCCAAGAGCCCCCGCGCGGAGGACCTCGGTCAGCACCTCTAACACCACTGGACCGAGCGCACCCCAAAACTTGAGGTAGAACTCGGCCGGCAGGCCGTCGATGCCCGGGACCTTTCGCTTTCCCATCCTTCGAAGGGCACCCTCAAGCTCCTCCAGAGTGAGGGGGGTCTCCAAAGCTTCTGCCAGGTCAGGCGGCACCCGCCGGGCAACCCTCTCTAAGAAGGCTTCTTCCCGGGTCTCATCCACCACCCTTTCACAGAAGAAGGAGCGATAGTGGTCCGTGGCGACCCTCACCATTGCATCCGCTTCTGTCACCACCTGTCCCTGACTGTCCCTGACCCCCGTGAACACCTGCCGCGCCTTCTCGGTCCTAACCGAGCCGAAGAAAGCCGCCGAGCACGTCTCATTGCTCTCTGCGAACTCCCGACGCGACCGCAGCAGGTACGCACGGGCCCTACTCTCATAGACTCCCCTAAGCTGCGCTTTAAGGGTGTCACAAGCCCGCTGGTCTACAGTGCCACCGAGGTTCCCCACGGCATACTCGAGCTCGAAGAGGCGTTGCAGGCGGAGCACCTCCCTCTTCGCCTGCTTCGCCTTCCTTTTGCTGTACCTGATGGCGTGGGCTTTAATCCTCTCCTTTGCCACTTCCCACCACTCTACCACTCCGGCACATAGAGGCCTGAGCCCCTCGAGACCCCGGAAAACCCCGGCGAAGCTGGCATCGAACTCGTCCTCCTCGAGGATACTCGGATTTAACTTCCAGTACCCCAGACCGAAGACCGGGGCACAGGACCGGACCCGGAGGAGGACCCCATCGTGGTCCGAGAAAAAGACGGGGAGCACCCGCCCAGACAGCACGCCCAAGGACCTTGAAAGAAAGACATAGTCCAGCCTCCTCGCACTCCCCTGGGTGTTTCGCCATGTGGGACCATCCAGTCGCGGGGTGACCACCCTCCCCCCGTCCACCAGCCCGTGCCCCGCCATGAAACCCTTGACAAAAACCCTGCTCGTGTCCCTCCCTATATCTAAGTTAAAATCCCCCCCAATGATCACCTGTCTGTTGGTGGCCAGGTGTGGTCCCAGACCGGCCACCGTCTCCCTCCTCTCCCTCGTTCCCTGCGGCCCATAAAAAACAAAGACCCTCAAACAAAGACCCCTGTATGTGATGTCCGCTCCCAGCACCCTCCCCTGCTCCACAACATACACCCCCTCTACCCTCACCCCCCTGTCCCCGAAAAGAATACCCACCCCTGAACTGTGAACCCCCCCCCACACTCCAGACTGACCCCCCCTTGTCCCACTCCCTCGCAAAAATTCCCACGTCCCTCTCATCCCTCAAATGAACCTCTTGCAGAAAACAAATTGTGCACCCCAAACCCCCAACAAAATCAAAGACTGCCCCCCTCTTAACTGAGTTCCTCATCCCCCGTGCATTGATTGTGACGACCCCCAGACAATTCATTTAACACAGGTGATGAAAACCAAAATCGTGCCCTGAAAATCCTCCGACCCAAAAAACGCAAAAAAGAACGATACCCCCATCTAAACACGGCAGCGACCCCACCATCAGTCATACAGCCCCAACACCATGTCCTCCGGGCTCTCCTCCATAAGTTGACCCCAGGAATAGGGCATGTTGTTGGGGGAGGCAGGGGGACCCCATGACCCCCCCTGCCCGTCGTCCTCAAAAAGGGCGGGGCTTTCCTCCAGAGGGGGGGGCTTCCCACCGACCTCCGCTGCCACTCCCTCCCTTTGGCCCGCCCTGTCCACGACACCCCCTGCCACTTCCCTCATCTTCTTGGGGGCCTCCTTGCCCAACTGGTGGTGGTCCCTCCTCTTCCTCTGGGTCGCGGCCTGGGGGCCTGGCCCGGCGGAATCTGCTGGCGGTGATACCTCGGGAGGGACCTGCGCAGGGGGAGGGAACGCCGCAGGAAGCCCTTCCACAGGTGGAGCCGCCTTCGGCTTGGCCACCACAGGGAGAGCCTCCCCAGGATCCGCCACAGGATGTGCGGCTGCCACAGGGGGAGCCGCCCCGGGGGCCGTGGCTGCGGCCGGAGCAGGAGGAGATCCCGCGGGAGAAGCCTTTCCGGGGACCACCGCAGGAGCAGCCGATGTCTTTTTCCCCGTCGCCGGAGGTGCCGCCGCACTTGGCGCCGAGACCGCCGCTCCTGGCACAGCCAGCGCCAAATCCGGAGGCCCCTGGGGCCGGCACACCGGGACGGGGGCCACCGGCACCGGCACCGAAACCGTAGGCGGGTCAGCCGCGACTACCGCCGCGGAAGGAGGGGGCGCTGACTCCGCAGCCGGTCGATCCGGCTCCCCCTTGGGGCCGCCTATGACCCTCAGAGCGGCCACGTAGGCCCTGCTGCACCCCTTGGCGAGGTGCTCAGGCGACCCGCAGATATGGCAGGCCCTTGGCATCGGACACTCCCTTGCCTCATGCCCAAGGGCCTGACAGAACCTGCACCTCTGCTGGCCACAATCTCCCTCCGCGTGGCCGCTAGCCCTGCACCTACGGCAGAAAGCCGGCTGCCTCGAATAAAACAGGTAGCCCCGATCCGCCCCGATGTTGAAAAACGCCGGGGGGTGGGCCAAACCCCCCACCCCCGCCGCGTCCTGCCCCAGGAGGACCTGATACTGGCGCTTACCTGTCCAGATGCCGTTGCTGTCCCTCAGGCGCCTCGGGGACGTCAGCACCTCCGCGTACCTCCCCAGGAAGGCCGCCACAGCCTGGTCCGACACGTACGGATTGTACATGTGGACCGTCACCACCCGAAAGTTCGGTCTGTCGAGGCTTTGCAGGTTGAAGAGGGAGACTGGCCTTGCTCCCGCTTGCCGCCGGCTCTCCTCCAGGGCCCTGTCACACACCTCCTGTCCCAGGAAGGTGACATCGAAGCTCCTCTCTGCGTTGTTGGTCTGCAGGCAGAGTAGGTCCTCCACCTTCAGCTTCAGGGCCCCAAGCAGGACAGCCCTCCCAAACAGCTCCCTGGTCATCATGGGCTCCTTCTCCTCCTTCCACTGGTACCGCAGCGTAGCCCTCAGCCCCGCCCTCGGGACCGACTGTGAGGTTCCAGCCTGCGCCATGTTGCAGCTGTGGTGTGTTGGCTCTCCAAAGGCAAAAAAAGCTCCCTTCCACACGACACTTGACTCCCCAGGCAGGTTTCAACAGTGATTTCTGAAGGTGTAATACACCTTCATGATCACTGTCTCCCCTCCCGGGTAAGTATCGTTAGTAAAAGGCGAAAGGCTTATTCGGGCTGAAGAGAAACCAGAGTAATTAATAAGATTGATGCAAATGATGGAAATGGGTGTTGGTGCCGTCGCCTATCAGAATGACGGTCCTGCTTTTTGGCTAGGTGCAGAGCGACTGAAAGGTCTTACATTGACTAGCAGTCCACGCCACCCTTTAACCATCGATTCCAAATCAGAACAATGAATGGGTGTCACTTATTATGTACAGACAGACTGAGGGAAAGTTTTCTCTGGGATTAAAACAGCAGCACTACTGTGACAGCCTGCTCCGCATTTGCCTGAAAAGTGGATGGATCATCAACATACTATTCCACCTCCCCGTCGGGGAATTGAACCCCGGTCTCCTGCGTGACAAGCAGGGAAACTGGCCACAATACTAACGAGGATACGCCGGGTGAATATTCACAGAGCAAAGTTAAAAAATATCTTTTGTCACAAGGAAAACGTATCTGCAGACAGATGGTTACGGTAAGCCTAATTTAGCTGGACAAATGAAATGGGCCCATGTATGTCCTAGGCCAGGGATGGGCGAATATTTTGGTTCAAGGGCCGGTTACAGTTTTGAAGACCATGTGAGAGGCCACATTCAAGTTTATTCAAGTTTCCTTTCGGCTTTTTGGCTCATCAAATGAGGAAGAAGCTTCAAAATGGGACTTGACTGTAGGACATGTTTTGAGCAGAAACTGGCACACAGAATAAAAATCGCTTTAGAGATACGACAACCGTACAAAATGTAGGTGGAACGATTTAACTGGCTTGGGGACAACCCGCTGGTTTGCAGACCATGGCTTTAAACATTCACTTTAAAATGAAAGGAAATTCACACTCTGTATTGTTCACTCGTATTCCTGTATCCGAATAACTGCGTGGAGGTGTGGGGTAACATGTACAAAAAAAGAGCCATGCAGGACTGACTAACAGTTTTACGCTTTTACTGCGAGCGAGGCAGATATCTTAGTGTTAAGCACTCTGTGATTTACTTATACAATGTTGTTGGGCTTCGCCAGTTGGAAAAGCCTACCAAAAATTGGCGAAACTCTTAGTTGTCCCTCTCCACGGAAGTCTTTAGTAAAAGGCGAAAGGCTTATTCGGGCTGAAGAGAAACCAGAGTAATTAATAAGATTGATGCAAATGATGGAAATGGGTGTTGGATCCGTCGCCTATCAGAATGACGGTCCTGCTTTTTGGCTAGGTGCAGAGCGACTGAAAGGTCTTACATTGACTAGCAGTCCACGCCACCCTTTAACCATCGATTCCAAATCAGAACAATGAATGGGTGTCACTTATTATGTACAGACAGACTGAGGGAAAGTTTTCTCTGGGATTAAAACAGCAGCACTATTGTGACAGCCTGCTCCGCATTTGCCTGAAAAGTCTGAGACGTGGATGGATCATCAACATACTATTCCACCTCCCCGTCGGGGAATTGAACCCCGGTCTCCTGCGTGACAAGAAGGGAAACTGGCCACAATACTAACGAAGATACGCCGGGTGAATATTCCCAGAGCAAAGTTAAAAAATATCTTTTGTCACAAGGAAAACCTATCTGCAGACAGATGGTTACGGTAAGCCTAATTTAGCTGGACAAATGAAATGGGCCCATGTATGTCCTAGGCCAGGGATGGGCTAATATTTTGGTTCAAGGGCCGGTTACAGTTTTGAAGACCATGTGAGAGGCCACATTCAAGTTTATTCAAGTTTCCTTTCGGCTTTTTGGCTCATCAAATGAGGAAGAAGCTTCAAAATGGGACTTGACTGTAGGACATGTTTTGAGCAGAAACTGGCACACAGAATTAAAATCGCTTTAGAGATACGACAACCGTACAAAATGTAGGTGGAACGATTTAACTGGCTTGGGGACAACCCGCTGGTTTTTCAGACCATGGCTTTAATCATTCACTTTAAAATGAAAGGAAATTCACACTCTGTATTGTTCACTCGTATTCCTGTATCCGAATTACTGCGTGGAGGTGTGGGGTAACATGTACAAAAAAAGAGCCATGCAGGACTGACTAACAGTTTTACGCTTTTACTGCGAGCGAGGCAGATATCTTAGTGTTAAGCACTCTGTGATTTACTTATACAATGTTGTTGGGCTTCACCAGTTGGAAAAGCCTACCAAAGATTGGCGAAACTCTTAGTTGTCCCTCTCCACGGAAGTCTTTAGTAAAAGGCGAAAGGCTTATTCGGGCTGAAGAGAAACCAGAGTAATTAATAAGATTGATGCAAATGATGGAAATGGGTGTTGGTGCCGTCGCCTATCAGAATGACGGTCCTGCTTTTTGGCTAGGTGCAGAGCGACTGAAAGGTCTTACATTGACTAGCAGTCCACGCCACCCTTTAACCATCGATTCCAAATCAGAACAATGAATGGGTGTCACTTATTATGTACAGACAGACTGAGGGAAAGTTTTCTCTGGGATTAAAACAGCAGCACTACTGTGACAGCCTGCTCCGCATTTGCCAGGAAAGTCTGAGACGTGGATGTATCATCAACATACTATTCCACCTCCCCGTCGGGGAATTGAACCGCGGTCTCCTGCGTAACAAGCAGGGAAAAAGTTCACAATACTAACGAGGATACGCCGGGTGAATATTCACAGAGCAAAGTTAAAAAATATCTTTTGTCACAAGGAAAACGTATCTGCAGACAGATGGTTACGGTAAGCCTAATTTAGCTGGACAAATGAAATGGGCCCATGTATGTCCTAGGCCAGGGAGGGGCGAATATTTTGGTTCAAGGGCCGGTTACAGTTTTGAAGACCATGTGAGAGGCCACATTCAAGTTTATTCAAGTTTCCTTTCGGCTTTTTGGCTCATCAAATGAGGAAGAAGCTTCAAAATGGGACTTGACTGTAGGACATGTTTTGAGCAGAAACTGGCACACAGTATTAAAATCGCTTTAGAGATACGACAACCGTAGAAAATGTAGGTGGAACGATTTAACTGGCTTGGGGACAACCCGCTGGTTTGCAGACCATGGCTTTAAACATTCACTTTAAAATTAAAGGAAATTCACACTCTGTATTGTTCACTCGTATTCCTGTATCCGATTACTGCGTGGAGGTGTGGGGTAACATGTACAAAAAAAGAGCCATGCAGGACTGACTAACAGTTTTACGCTTTTACTGTGAGCGAGGCAGATATCTTAGTGTTAAGCACTCTGTGATTTACTTATACAATGTTGTTGGGCTTCGCCAGTTGGAAAAGCCTACCAAAAATAGGCGAAACTCTTAGTTGTCCCTCTCCACGGAAGTCTTTAGTAAAAGGCGAAAGGCTTATTCGGGCTGAAGAGAAACCAGAGTAATTAATAAGATTGATGCAAATGATGGAAATGGGTGTTGGTGCCGTCGCCTATCAGAATGACGGTCCTGCTTTTTGGCTAGGTGCAGAGCGACTGAAAGGTCTTACATTGACTAGCAGTCCACGCCACCCTTTAACCATCGATTCCAAATCAGAACAATGAATGGGTGTCACTTATTATGTACAGACAGACTGAGGGAAAGTTTTTTCCTGGGATTAAAACAGCAGCAATACTGTGACAGGCTGCTCCGCATTTTCCTGAAAACCCTGAGACGTGGATGGATAATCAACATACTATCCCACCTCCCCGTCGGGGAATTGAACCCCGGTCTCCTGCGTGACAAGCAGGGATACTGGCCACTATACTAACGAGGATACGCCGGGTGAATATTCACAGAGCAAAGTTAAAAAATATCTTTTGTCACAAGGAAAACGTATCTGCAGACAGATGGTTACGGTAAGCCTAATTTAGCTGGACAAATGAAATGGGCCCATGTATGTCCTAGGCCAGGGATGGGCTAATATTTTGGTTCAAGGGCCGGTTACAGTTTTGAAGACCATGTGAGAGGCCACATTCAAGTTTATTCAAGTTTCCTTTCGGCTTTTTGGCTCATCAAATGAGGAAGAAGCTTCAAAATGGGACTTGACTGTAGGACATGTTTTGAGCAGAAACTGGCACACAGAATTAAAATCGCTTTAGAGATACGACAACCGTACAAAATGTAGGTGGAACGATTTAACTGGCTTGGGGACAACCCGCTGGTTTGCAGACCATGGCTTTAAACATTCACTTTAAAATGAAAGGAAATTCACACTCTGTATTGTTCACTCGTATTCCTGTATCCGAATTACTGCGTGGAGGTGTGGGTAACATGTACAAAAAAAGAGCCATGCAGGACTGACTAACAGTTTTACGCTTTTACTGCGAGCGAGGCAGATATCTTAGTGTTAAGCACTCTGTGATTTACTTATACAATGTTGTTGGTCTTCACCAGTTGGAAAAGCCTACCAAAAATTGGCGAAACTCTTAGTTGTCCCTCTCCACGGAAGTCTTTAGTAAAAGGCGGTTTATGTGGTTTTTATTCACAACATAATCAAAACATACAATCAATCAAGGCATAGAAGGACAACTGTCCAACAAATCTTTGCGGGTAACAATTCACACAATCCCAAACACTACACCAAGCCCAAACCCCCTTTCCACCTCTCTAGGGCCGCGTGCTGTCCCCATCTCCCCACGTCTGCCCTGATCCTCCCTCTCACCTCCCCCTCCACCCTCCTTATGACCCCCTCCACCCCACAGTCCCTCCCGAGCCTGATGAGGTCCTGCCTGGCCACCCACAATCCCTTCTTGAAGAGGCTTATGAGCAGCCAGAGCAGGAAACCTTCCCTCCTGTTCCCCCCTCTACCCACCCCCCTCTCCACACTGGTCCAGGTCAGGTTGAACCCTCTCCTCACCCTCCTTAGTAGCGCCCCCGCCCTCGCCCACACCACCCCTGCGAAAGGGCAGTCCCACATGACATGAGCGATGGTTTCCTCCTCCGAGCACGCGACTCGGGGGCACCCAGGGGATGTCGCCAAGTCCCGCCGGTACAAGGTGGTACGTACCGGCAGTGCTTTCTGGAGGCATGACCAGTTCAGGTCCTTGAGCCCATTATCCAGGCCGGGAGGCTGGACCGCCAGCCAGACTGCCGCCGGAATCCCTACGGCAGCCGGTGCGGTCACCCCCCGCCTCGTCTCGGCGTAGAGCCTCCTCTGGTCCAGCCCCAAACCCCCCTCCCAAGCCTGGGGGTGAGCCCGAAGCCACTTCGCCGCATGGCCATAGTGCCATGGCATCTGCTCTGACCGGGGCCCCAAGTTGCCCAAAGGCCCCATCACCCTCCTCGCCTGGTAGGAGAAATACAGCCGGAGGAAGTGTCCAGATGGGTGGACCACCGGAGAGGACAGCTCCCTCAACAAAAAGGATACAAAATAACCGTCCAGCTTTAGTGGGAGGTGAGGCACGCCCCTTCCGCCCTCCCCGATCGGCGCGTACATCCGGGCCCTCGCCGCATACTCGCACCGGCCCCCCCACACGAATCCGAACACGAGCCGCGTGAGGGGCGCCCGCATGCTTGCCGGCATCGGGAAGACGTATGACAAGTACAGTAGGGACGGCAACACGTCTGCCTTCAAAACCAGCACCTTGCCCGTAAGGGTCAGTGTCCTGGATTTCCAGAGGGCGACTTTCCTCTGGACAGCTTCTATTCGCCCGGTCCAATTTACCGTGGCGCTGTGGGCTGCCTCAAAATCCACCCCGAGTAATCTCAGGGGTCCTACGCAGAGCGGCAGCCCCCCTGGTGCGTCCGTCCTTCCCTTCCACCGCCCAAAGAACTTGACCGAGGTCTTCGCCAGATTTAGCTCGGCGCCAGACACTCGGCCAAACTCCTGGAAGATCTCCAAGGAGCGGAGCAGGCAGGCATCGCTGTCCAGCAGCAGGGTGGTGTCATCCGCATACTGGGACAGCTTTACCCTAAGGCCGCCGCTGCCTGGCACCAGCAGTCCCCTCACACCCGGGTCAGCCCGAATGGCCGCCGCCAGGGGCTCCATGTAAAGGATGTAGAGCAGGGGTGAAAGCGGACACCCCTGTCTTACCCCTGCGTGCAACCCAAAAGGTTCCCCTAGGTGCCCGTTAACACAAACCGTGCTCCCCACGGCCGCGTACAACGTACGCAGCCACCCAACGAACAGCTTCCCTAAACCTACTCTCTCTAAGACTCTAAACATAAAGCCCCAGTGAACCCTATCGAAAGCTTTGGCCTGATCGAGGCCTACCACCATTAGGGGTAGCCCTCTATCTTCCACCCAAGCGATAGCGTCTCTGATGAGCTGGAGGACCTCAGTCAGCACCTCTAGCACCACTGGACCGAGCGCACCCCAAAACTTGAGGTAGAACTCGGCCGGCAGGCCGTCGATGCCCGGGACCTTTCGCTTTCCCATCCTTCGAAGGGCACCCTCAAGCTCCTCCAGAGTGAGGGGGGTCTCCAAAGCTTCTGCCAGGTCAGGCGGCACCCGCCGGGCAACCCTCTCTAAGAAGGCTTCTTCCCGGGTCTCATCCACCACCCTTTCACAGAAGAAGGAGCGATAGTGGTCCGTGGCGACCCTCACCATTGCATCCGCTTCTGTCACCACCTGTCCCTGACTGTCCCTGACCCCCGTGAACACCTGCCGTGCCTTCTCGGTCCTAACCGAGCCGAAGAAAGCCGCCGAGCACGTCTCGTTGCTCTCTGCGAACTCCCGACGCGACCGCAGCAGGTACGCACGGGCCCTACTCTCATAGACTCCCCTAAGCTGCGCTTTAAGGGTGTCACAAGCCCGCTGGTCTACAGTGCCACCGAGGTTCCCCACGGCATACTCGAGCTCGAGGAGGCGTTGCAGGCGGAGCACCTCCCTCTTCGCCTGCTTCGCCTTCCTTTTGCTGTACCTGATGGCGTGGGCTTTAATCCTCTCCTTTGCCACTTCCCACCACTCTACCACTCCGGCACATAGAGGCCTGAGCCCCTCGAGACCCCGGAAAACCCCGGCGAAGCTGGCCTCGAACTCGTCCTCCTCGAGGATACTCGGATTTAACTTCCAGTACCCCAGACCGAAGACCGGGGCACAGGACCGGACCCGGAGGAGGACCCCATCGTGGTCCGAGAAAAAGACGGGGAGCACCCGCCCAGACAGCACGCCCAAGGACCTTGAAAGAAAGACATAGTCCAGCCTCCTCGCACTCCCCTGGGTGTTTCGCCATGTGGGACCATCCAGTCGCGGGGTGACCACCCTCCCCCCGTCCACCAGCCCGTGCCCCGCCATGAAACCCTTGACAAAAACCCCGCTCGTGTCCCTCCCTATATCTAAGTTAAAATCCCCCCCAATGATCACCTGTCTGTTGGTGGCCAGGTGTGGTCCCAGACCGGCCACCGTCTCCCTCCTCTCCCTCGTTCCCTGCGGCCCATAAAAAACAAAGACCCTCAAACAAAGACCCCTGTATGTGATGTCCGCTCCCAGCACCCTCCCCTGCTCCACAACATACACCCCCTCTACCCTCACCCCCCTGTCCCCGAAAAGAATACCCACCCCTGAACTGTGAACCCCCCCCACACTCCAGACTGACCCCCCCTTGTCCCACTCCCTCGCAAAAATTCCCACGTCCCTCTCATCCCTCAAATGAACCTCTTGCAGAAAACAAATTGTGCACCCCAAACCCCCAACAAAATCAAAGACTGCCCTCCTCTTAACTGAGTTCCTCATCCCCCGTGCATTGATTGTGACGACCCCCAGACAATTCATTTAACACAGGTGATGAAAACCAAAATCGTGCCCTGAAAATCCTCCGACCCAAAAAACGCAAAAAAGAACGATACCCCCATCTAAACACGGCAGCGACCCCACCATCAGTCATACAACCCCAACACCATGTCCTCCGGGCTCTCCTCCATAAGTTGACCCCAGGAATAGGGCATGTTGTTGGGGGAGGCAGGGGGACCCCATGACCCCCCCTGCCCGTCGTCCTCAAAAAGGGCGGGGCTTTCCTCCAGAGGGGGGGGCTTCCCACCGACCTCCGCTGCCACTCCCTCCCTTTGGCCCGCCCTGTCCACGACACCCCCTGCCACTTCCCTCATCTTCTTGGGGGCCTCCTTGCCCAACTGGTGGTGGTCCCTCCTCTTCCTCTGGGTCGCGGCCTGGGGGCCTGGCCCGGCGGAATCTGCTGGCGGTGATACCTCGGGAGGGACCTGCGCAGGGGGAGGGAACGCCGCAGGAAGCCCTTCCACAGGTGGAGCCGCCTTCGGCTTGGCCACCACAGGGAGAGCCTCCCCAGGATCCGCCACAGGATGTGCAGCTGCCACAGGGGGAGCCGCCGCAGGAGGAAATTCCACCGGAGGGGGACCCTTGGGGGCCGCCGGGCCAGGGGCCCCCACAGGGGTTGCTGCCCCGGGGGCCGTGGCTGCGGCCGGAGCAGGAGGAGATCCCGCGGGAGAAGCCTTTCCGGGGACCACCGCAGGAGGAGCTGATGTCTTTTTCCCCGTCGCCGGAGGTGCCGCCGCACTTGGCGCAGAGACCGCCGCTCCTGGCACAGCCAGCGCCAAATCCGGAGGCCTCTGGGGCCGGCACACCGGGACGGGGGCCACCGGCACCGGCACCGAACCCGTAGGCGGGTCAGCCGCGACTACCGCCGCGGAAGGAGGGGGCGCTGGCTCCGCAGCCGGTCGATCCGGCTCCCCCTTGGGGCCGCCTATGCGCCTCAGAGCGGCCGCGTAGGCCCTGCTGCACCCCTTGGCGAGGTGCTCAGGCGACCCGCAGATATGGCAGGCCCTTGGCATCGGACACTCCCTTGCCTCATGCCCAAGGGCCTGACAGAACCTGCACCTCTGCTGGCCACATTCTCCCTCCGCGTGGCCGCTAGACCTGCACCTACGGCAGAAAGCCGGCTGCCTCGAATAAAACAGGTAGCCCCGATCCGCCCCGATGTTGAAAAACGCCGGGGGGTGGGCCAAACCCCCCACCCCCGCCGCGTCCTGCCCCAGGAGGACCTGATACTGGCGCTTACCTGTCCAGATGCCGTTGCTGTCCCTCAGGCGCCTCGGGGACGTCAGCACCTCCGCGTACCTCCCCAGGAAGGCCGCCACAGCCTGGTCCGACACGTACGGATTGTACATGTGGACCGTCACCACCCGAAAGTTCGGTCTGTCGAGGCTTTGCAGGTTGAAGAGGGAGACTGGCCTTGCTCCCGCTTGCCGCCGGCTCTCCTCCAGGGCCCTGTCACACACCTCCTGTCCCAGGAAGGTGACATCGAAGCTCCTCTCTGCGTTGTTGGTCTGCAGGCAGAGTAGGTCCTCCACCTTCAGCTTCAGGGCCCCAAGCAGGACAGCCCTCCCAAACAGCTCCCTGGTCATCATGGGCTCCTTCTCCTCCTTCCACTGGTACCGCAGCGTAGCCCTCAGCCCCGCCCTCGGGACCGACTGTGAGGTTCCAGCCTGCGCCATGTTGCAGCTGTGGTGTGTTGGCTCTCCAAAGGCAAAAAAAGCTCCCTTCCACACGACCCTTGACTCCCCAGGCAGGTTTCAACAATGATTTCTGAAGGTGTAATACACCTTCATGATCACTGTCTCCCCTCCCGGGTAAGTATCGTTAGTAAAAGGCGAAAGGCTTATTCGGGCTGAAGAGAAACCAGAGTAATTAATAAGATTGATGCAAATGATGGAAATGGGTGTTGGTGCCGTCGCCTATCAGAATGACGGTCCTGCTTTTTGGCTAGGTGCAGAGCGACTGAAAGGTCTTACATTGACTAGCAGTCCACGCCACCCTTTAACCATCGATTCCAAATCAGAACAATGAATGGGTGTCACTTATTATGTACAGACAGACTGAGGGAAAGTTTTCTCTGGGATTAAAACAGCAGCACTACTGTGACAGCCTGCTCCGCATTTGCCTGAAAAGTGGATGGATCATCAACATACTATTCCACCTCCCCGTCGGGGAATTGAACCCCGGTCTCCTGCGTGACAAGCAGGGAAACTGGCCACAATACTAACGAGGATACGCCGGGTGAATATTCACAGAGCAAAGTTAAAAAATATCTTTTGTCACAAGGAAAACGTATCTGCAGACAGATGGTTACGGTAAGCCTAATTTAGCTGGACAAATGAAATGGGCCCATGTATGTCCTAGGCCAGGGATGGGCGAATATTTTGGTTCAAGGGCCGGTTACAGTTTTGAAGACCATGTGAGAGGCCACATTCAAGTTTATTCAAGTTTCCTTTCGGCTTTTTGGCTCATCAAATGAGGAAGAAGCTTCAAAATGGGACTTGACTGTAGGACATGTTTTGAGCAGAAACTGGCACACAGAATAAAAATCGCTTTAGAGATACGACAACCGTACAAAATGTAGGTGGAACGATTTAAATGGCTTGGGGACAACCCGCTGGTTTGCAGACCATGGCTTTAAACATTCACTTTAAAATGAAAGGAAATTCACACTCTGTATTGTTCACTCGTATTCCTGTATCCGAATTACTGCGTGGAGGTGTGGGGTAACATGTACAAAAAAAGAGCCATGCAGGACTGACTAACAGTTTTACGCTTTTACTGCGAGCGAGGCAGATATCTTAGTGTTAAGCACTCTGTGATTTACTTATGCAATGTTGTTGGGCTTCGCCAGTTGGAAAAGCCTACCAAAAATTGGCGAAACTCTTAGTTGTCCCTCTCCACGGAAGTCTTTAGTAAAAGGCGAAAGGCTTATTCGGGCTGAAGAGAAACCAGAGTAATTAATAAGATTGATGCAAATGATGGAAATGGGTGTTGGATCCGTCGCCTATCAGAATGACGGTCCTGCTTTTTGGCTAGGTGCAGAGCGACTGAAAGGTCTTACATTGACTAGCAGTCCACGCCACCCTTTAACCATCGATTCCAAATCAGAACAATGAATGGGTGTCACTTATTATGTACAGACAGACTGAGGGAAAGTTTTCTCTGGGATTAAAACAGCAGCACTACTGTGACAGCCTGCTCCGCATTTGCCTGAAAAGTCTGAGACGTGGATGGATCATCAACATACTATTCCACCTCCCCGTCGGGGAATTGAACCCCGGTCTCCTGCGTGACAAGAAGGGAAACTGCCCACAATACTAACGAGGATACGCCGGGTGAATATTCACAGAGCAAAGTTAAAAAATATCTTTTGTCACAAGGAAAACCTATCTGCAGACAGATGGTTACGGTAAGCCTAATTTAGCTGGACAAATGAAATGGGCCCATGTATGTCCTAGGCCAGGGAGGGGCGAATATTTTGGTTCAAGGGCCGGTTACAGTTTTGAAGACCATGTGAGAGGCCACATTCAAGTTTATTCAAGTTTCCTTTCGGCTTTTTGGCTCATCAAATGAGGAAGAAGCTTCAAAATGGGACTTGACTGTAGGACATGTTTTGAGCAGAAACTGGCACACAGAATTAAAATCGCTTTAGAGATACGACAACCGTACAAAATGTAGGTGGAACGACTTAACTGGCTTGGGGACAACCCGCTGGTTTTTCAGACCATGGCTTTAATCATTCACTTTAAAATGAAAGGAAATTCACACTCTGTATTGTTCACTCGTATTCCTGTATCCGAATTACTGCGTGGAGGTGTGGGGTAACATGTACAAAAAAAGAGCCATGCAGGACTGACTAACAGTTTTACGCTTTTACTGCGAGCGAGGCAGATATCTTAGTGTTAAGCACTCTGTGATTTACTTATACAATGTTGTTGGGCTTCACCAGTTGGAAAAGCCTACCAAAATTGGCGAAACTCCTAGTTGTCCCTCTCCACGGAAGTCTTTAGTAAAAGGCGAAAGGCTTATTCGGGCTGAAGAGAAACCTGAGTAATTAATAAGATTGATGCAAATGATGGAAATGGGTGTTGGTGCCGTCGCCTATCAGAATGACGGTCCTGCTTTTTGGCTCGGTGCAGAGCGACTGAAAGGTCTTACATTGACTAGCAGTCCACGCCACCCTTTAACCATCGATTCCAAATCAGAACAATGAATGGGTGTCATTTATTATGTACAGACAGACTGAGGGAAAGTTTTCCCTGGGATTAAAACAGCAGCACTACTGTGACAGCCTGCTCCGCATTTCCCTGAAAACCCTTAGACGTGGATGGATCATCAACATACTATTCCAGCTCCCCGTCGGGGAATTGAACCCCGGTCTCCTGCGTAACAAGCAGGGAAACTGGCCACAATACTAACGAGGATACGCCGGGTGAATATTCACAGAGCAAAGTTAAAAAATATCTTTTGTCACAAGGAAAACGTATCTGCAGACAGATGGTTACGGTAAGCCTAATTTAGCTGGACAAATGAAATGGGCCCATGTATGTCCTAGGCCAGGGATGGGCTAATATTTTGGTTCAAGGGCCGGTTACAGTTTTGAAGACCATGTGAGAGGCCACATTCAAGTTTATTCAAGTTTCCTTTCGGCTTTTTGGCTCATCAAATGAGGAAGAAGCTTCAAAATGGGACTTGACTGTAGGACATGTTTTGAGCAGAAACTGGCACACAGAATTAAAATCGCTTTAGAGATACGACAACCGTAGAAAATGTAGGTGGAACGATTTAACTGGCTTGGGGACAACCCGCTGGTTTGCAGACCATGGCTTTAAACATTCACTTTAAAATGAAAGGAAATTCACACTCTGTATTGTTCACTCGTATTCCTGTATCCGAATTACTGCGTGGAGGTGTGGGGAAACATGTACAAAAAAAGAGCCATGCAGGACTGACTAACAGTTTTACGCTTTTACTGCGAGCGAGGCAGATATCTTAGTGTTAAGCACTCTGTGATTTACTTATACAATGTTGTTGGGCTTCGCCAGTTGGAAAAGCCTACCAAAAATAGGCGAAACTCTTAGTTGTCCCTCTCCACGGAAGTCTTTAGTAAAAGGCGGTTTATGTGGTTTTTATTCACAACATAATCAAAACATACAATCAATCAAGGCATAGAAGGACAACTGTCCAACAAATCTTTGCGGGTAACAATTCACACAATCCCAAACACTACACCAAGCCCAAACCCCCTTTCCACCTCTCTAGGGCCGCGTGCTGTCCCCATCTCCCCATGTCTGCCCTGATCCTCCCTCTCACCTCCCCCTCCACCCTCCTTATGACCCCCTCCACCCCACAGTCCCTCCCGAGCCTGATGAGGTCCTGCCTTTTCACCCACAATCCCTTCTTGAAGAGGCTTATGAGCAGCCAGAGCAGGAAACCTTCCCTCCTGTTCCCCCCTCTACCCACCCCCCTCTCCACACTGGTCCAGGTCAGGTTGAACCCTCTCCTCACCCTCCTTAGTAGCGCCCCCGCCCTCGCCCACACCACCCCTGCGAAAGGGCAGTCCCACATGACATGAGCGATGGTTTCCTCCTCCGAGCACGCGACTCGGGGGCACCCAGGGGATGTCGCCAAGTCCCGCCGGTACAAGGTGGTACGTACCGGCAGTGCTTTCTGGAGGCATGACCAGTTCAGGTCCTTGAGCCCATTATCCAGGCCGGGAGGCTGGACCGCCAGCCAGACTGCCGCCGGAATCCCTACGGCAGCCGGTGCGGTCACCCCCCGCCTCGTCTCGGCGTAGAGCCTCCTCTGGTCCAGCCCCAAACCCCCCTCCCAAGCCTGGGGGTGAGCCCGAAGCCACTTCGCCGCATGGCCATAGTGCCATGGCATCTGCTCTGACCGGGGCCCCAAGTTGCCCAAAGGCCCCATCACCCTCCTCGCCTGGTAGGAGAAATACAGCCGGAGGAAGTGTCCCGATGGGTGGACCACCGGAGAGGACAGCTCCCTCAACAAAAAGGATACAAAATAACCGTCCAGCTTTAGTGGGAGGTGAGGCACGCCCCTTCCGCCCTCCCCGATCGGCGCGTACATCCGGGCCCTCGCCGCATACTCGCACCGGCCTCCCCACACGAATCCGAACACGAGCCGCGTGAGGGGCGCCCGCATGCTTGCCGGCATCGGGAAGACGTATGACAAGTACAGTAGGGACGGCAACACGTCTGCCTTCAAAACCAGCACCTTGCCCGTAAGGGTCAGTGTCCTGGATTTCCAGAGGGCGACTTTCCTCTGGACAGCTTCTATTCGCCCGGTCCAATTTACCGTGGCGCTGTGGGCTGCCTCAAAATCCACCCCGAGTAATCTCAGGGGTCCTACGCAGAGCGGCAGCCCCCCTGGTGCGTCCGTCCTTCCCTTCCACCGCCCAAAGAACTTGACCGAGGTCTTCGCCAGATTTAGCTCGGCGCCAGACACTCGGCCAAACTCCTGGAAGATCTCCAAGGAGCGGAGCAGGCAGGCATCGCTGTCCAGCAGCAGGGTGGTGTCATCCGCATACTGGGACAGCTTTACCCTAAGGCCGCCGCTGCCTGGCACCAGCAGTCCCCTCACACCCGGGTCAGCCCGAATGGCCGCCGCCAGGGGCTCCATGTAAAGGATGTAGAGCAGGGGTGAAAGCGGACACCCCTGTCTTACCCCTGCGTGCAACCCAAAAGGTTCCCCTAGGTGCCCGTTAACACAAACCGTGCTCCCCACGGCCGCGTACAACGTACGCAGCCACCCAACGAACAGCTTCCCTAAACCTACTCTCTCTAAGACTCTAAACATAAAGCCCCAGTGAACCCTATCGAAAGCTTTGGCCTGATCGAGGCCTACCACCATTAGGGGTAGCCCTCTATCTTCCACCCAAGCGATAGCGTCTCTGATGAGCTGGAGGTTCCACCTCACAGAGCGCCCAGCCACTCCACACGTCTGGTCCACATGGACCGCATCCGGGAGGACTGTGCGCAGACGGTCAGCGAGGACCTTAGCTAGAAGCTTGTAGTCCACACACAGCATGGTCAATGGCCGCCAGTTATTAAGGTCAGAGGCATCGCCCTTCTTGAAAAGAAGGGAGATCACCCCCCTAGCCATCGACCCTCCAAGAGCCCCCGCGCGGAGGACCTCGGTCAGCACCTCTAACACCACTGGACCGAGCGCACCCCAAAACTTGAGGTAGAACTCGGCCGGCAGGCCGTCGATGCCCGGGACCTTTCGCTTTCCCATCCTTCGAAGGGCACCCTCAAGCTCCTCCAGAGTGAGGGGGGTCTCCAAAGCTTCTGCCAGGTCAGGCGGCACCCGCCGGGCAACCCTCTCTAAGAAGGCTTCTTCCCGGGTCTCATCCACCACCCTTTCACAGAAGAAGGAGCGATAGTGGTCCGTGGCGACCCTCACCATTGCATCCGCTTCTGTCACCACCTGTCCCTGACTGTCCCTGACCCCCGTGAACACCTGCCGCGCCTTCTCGGTCCTAACCGAGCCGAAGAAAGCCGCCGAGCACGTCTCGTTGCTCTCTGCGAACTCCCGACGCGACCGCAGCAGGTACGCACGGGCCCTACTCTCATAGACTCCCCTAAGCTGCGCTTTAAGGGTGTCACAAGCCCGCTGGTCTACAGTGCCACCGAGGTTCCCCACGGCATACTCGAGCTCGAGGAGGCGTTGCAGGCGGAGCACCTCCCTCTTCGCCTGCTTCGCCTTCCTTTTGCTGTACCTGATGGCGTGGGCTTTAATCCTCTCCTTTGCCACTTCCCACCACTCTACCACTCCGGCACATAGAGGCCTGAGCCCCTCGAGACCCCGGAAAACCCCGGCGAAGCTGGCATCGAACTCGTC
The DNA here is from genome assembly GCF_960531495.2 of Zeus faber. Classification (NCBI taxonomy): domain Eukaryota; kingdom Metazoa; phylum Chordata; class Actinopteri; order Zeiformes; family Zeidae; genus Zeus; species Zeus faber. The sequence continues at coordinate 9,058,664 of NC_137207.1, forward strand.
CTCCTCGAGGATACTCGGATTTAACTTCCAGTACCCCAGACCGAAGACCGGGGCACAGGACCGGACCCGGAGGAGGACCCCATCGTGGTCCGAGAAAAAGACGGGGAGCACCCGCCCAGACAGCACGCCCAAGGACCTTGAAAGAAAGACATAGTCCAGCCTCCTCGCACTCCCCTGGGTGTTTCGCCATGTGGGACCATCCAGTCGCGGGGTGACCACCCTCCCCCCGTCCACCAGCCCGTGCCCCGCCATGAAACCCTTGACAAAAACCCCGCTCGTGTCCCTCCCTATATCTAAGTTAAAATCCCCCCCAATGATCACCTGTCTGTTGGTGGCCAGGTGTGGTCCCAGACCGGCCACCGTCTCCCTCCTCTCCCTCGTTCCCTGCGGCCCATAAAAAACAAAGACCCTCAAACAAAGACCCCTGTATGTGATGTCCGCTCCCAGCACCCTCCCCTGCTCCACAACATACACCCCCTCTACCCTCACCCCCCTGTCCCCGAAAAGAATACCCACCCCTGAACTGTGAACCCCCCCCACACTCCAGACTGACCCCCCCTTGTCCCACTCCCTCGCAAAAATTCCCACGTCCCTCTCATCCCTCAAATGAACCTCTTGCAGAAAACAAATTGTGCACCCCAAACCCCCAACAAAATCAAAGACTGCCCTCCTCTTAACTGAGTTCCTCATCCCCCGTGCATTGATTGTGACGACCCCCAGACAATTCATTTAACACAGGTGATGAAAACCAAAATCGTGCCCTGAAAATCCTCCGACCCAAAAAACGCAAAAAAGAACGATACCCCCATCTAAACACGGCAGCGACCCCACCATCAGTCATACAGCCCCAACACCATGTCCTCCGGGCTCTCCTCCATAAGTTGACCCCAGGAATAGGGCATGTTGTTGGGGGAGGCAGGGGGACCCCATGACCCCCCCTGCCCGTCGTCCTCAAAAAGGGCGGGGCTTTCCTCCAGAGGGGGAGGCTTCCCACCGACCTCCGCTGCCACTCCCTCGCTTTGGCCCGCCCTGTCCACGACACCCCCTGCCACTTCCCTCATCTTCTTGGGGGCCTCCTTGCCCAACTGGTGGTGGTCCCTCCTCTTCCTCTGGGTCGCGGCCTGGGGGCCTGGCCCGGCGGAATCTGCTGGCGGTGATACCTCGGGAGGGACCTGCGCAGGGGGAGGGAACGCCGCAGGAAGCCCTTCCACAGGTGGAGCCGCCTTCGGCTTGGCCACCACAGGGAGAGCCTCCCCAGGATCCGCCACAGGATGTGCGGCTGCCACAGGGGGAGCCGCCCCGGGGGCCGTGGCTGCGGCCGGAGCAGGAGGAGATCCCGCGGGAGAAGCCTTTCCGGGGACCACCGCAGGAGGAGCCGATGTCTTTTTCCCCGTCGCCGGAGGTGCCGCCGCACTTGGCGCCGAGACCGCCGCTCCTGGCACAGCCAGCGCCAAATCCGGAGGCCCCTGGGGCCGGCACACCGGGACGGGGGCCACCGGCACCGGCACCGAAACCGTAGGCGGGTCAGCCGCGACTACCGCCGCGGAAGGAGGGGGCGCTGACTCCGCAGCCGGTCGATCCGGCTCCCCCTTGGGGCCGCCTATGACCCTCAGAGCGGCCGCGTAGGCCCTGCTGCACCCCTTGGCGAGGTGCTCAGGCGACCCGCAGATATGGCAGGCCCTTGGCATCGGACACTCCCTTGCCTCATGCCCAAGGGCCTGACAGAACCTGCACCTCTGCTGGCCACATTCTCCCTCCGCGTGGCCGCTAGCCCTGCACCTACGGCAGAAAGCCGGCTGCCTCGAATAAAACAGGTAGCCCCGATCCGCCCCGATGTTGAAAAACGCCGGGGGGTGGGCCAAACCCCCCACCCCCGCCGCGTCCTGCCCCAGGAGGACCTGATACTGGCGCTTACCTGTCCAGATGCCGTTGCTGTCCCTCAGGCGCCTCGGGGACGTCAGCACCTCCGCGTACCTCCCCAGGAAGGCCGCCACAGCCTGGTCCGACACGTACGGATTGTACATGTGGACCGTCACCACCCGAAAGTTCGGTCTGTCGAGGCTTTGCAGGTTGAAGAGGGAGACTGGCCTTGCTCCCGCTTGCCGCCGGCTCTCCTCCAGGGCCCTGTCACACACCTCCTGTCCCAGGAAGGTGACATCGAAGCTCCTCTCTGCGTTGTTGGTCTGCAGGCAGAGTAGGTCCTCCACCTTCAGCTTCAGGGCCCCAAGCAGGACAGCCCTCCCAAACAGCTCCCTGGTCATCATGGGCTCCTTCTCCTCCTTCCACTGGTACCGCAGCGTAGCCCTCAGCCCCGCCCTCGGGACCGACTGTGAGGTTCCAGCCTGCGCCATGTTGCAGCTGTGGTGTGTTGGCTCTCCAAAGGCAAAAAAAGCTCCCTTCCACACAACACTTGACTCCCCAGGCAGGTTTCAACAGTGATTTCTGAAGGTGTAATACACCTTCATGATCACTGTCTCCCCTCCCGGGTAAGTATCGTTAGTAAAAGGCGAAAGGCTTATTCGGGCTGAAGAGAGACCAGAGTAATTAATAAGGTTGATGCAAATGATGGAAATGGGTGTTGGTGCCGTCGTCTATCAGAATGACGGTCCTCCTTTTTGGCTAGGTGCAGAGCGACTGAAAGGTCTTACATTGACTAGCAGTCCACGCCACCCTTTAACCATCGATTCCAAATCAGAACAATGAATGGGTGTCATTTATTATGTACAGACAGACTGAGGGAAAGTTTTCCCTGGGATTAAAACAGCAGCACTACTGTGACAGCCTGCTCCGCATTTGCCTGAAAAGTGGATGGATCATCAACATACTACTCCAGCTCCCCGTCGGGGAATTGAACCCCGGTCTCCTGCGTAACAAGCAGGGAAACTGGCCACAATACTAACGAGGATACGCCGGGTGAATATTCACAGAGCAAAGTTAAAAAATATCTTTTGTCACAAGGAAAACGTATCTGCAGACAGATGGTTACGGTAAGCCTAATTTAGCTGGACAAATGAAATGGGCCCATGTATGTCCTAGGCCAGGGAGGGGCGAATATTTTGGTTCAAGGGCCGGTTACAGTTTTGAAGACCATGTGAGAGGCCACATTCAAGTTTATTCAAGTTTCCTTTCGGCTTTTTGGCTCATCAAATGAGGAAGAAGCTTCAAAATGGGACTTGACTGTAGGACATGTTTTGAGCAGAAACTGGCACACAGTATTAAAATCGCTTTAGAGATACGACAACCGTAGAAAATGTAGGTGGAACGGTTTAACTGGCTTGGGGACAACCCGCTGGTTTGCAGACCATGGCTTTAAACATTCACTTTAAAATTAAAGGAAATTCACACTCTGTATTGTTCACTCGTATTCCTGTATCCGATTACTGCGTGGAGGTGTGGGGTAACATGTACAAAAAAAGAGCCATGCAGGACTGACTAACAGTTTTACGCTTTTACTGCGAGCGAGGCAGATATCTTAGTGTTAAGCACTCTGTGATTTACCAATACAATGTTGTTGGGCTTCGCCAGTTGGAAAGCCTACCAAAAATAGGCGAAACTCTTAGTTGTCCCTCTCCACGGAAGTCTTTAGTAAAAGGCGAAAGGCTTATTCGGGCTGAAGAGAAACCAGAGTAATTAATAAGATTGATGCAAATGATGGAAATGGGTGTTGGTGCCGTCGCCTATCAGAATGACGGTCCTGCTTTTTGGCTAGGTGCAGAGCGACTGAAAGGTCTTACATTGACTAGCAGTCCACGCCACCCTTTAACCATCGATTCCAAATCAGAACAATGAATGGGTGTCACTTATTATGTACAGACAGACTGAGGGAAAGTTTTTTCCTGGGATTAAAACAGCAGCAATACTGTGACAGGCTGCTCCGCATTTTCCTGAAAACCCTGAGACGTGGATGGATAATCAACATACTATGCCACCTCCCCGTCGGGGAATTGAACCCCGGTCTCCTGCGTGACAAGCAGGGATACTGGCCACTATACTAACGAGGATACGCCGGGTGAATATTCACAGAGCAAAGTTAAAAAATATCTTTTGTCACAAGGAAAACGTATCTGCAGACAGATGGTTACGGTAAGCCTAATTTAGCTGGACAAATGAAATGGGCCCATGTATGTCCTAGGCCAGGGATGGGCTAATATTTTGGTTCAAGGGCCGGTTACAGTTTTGAAGACCATGTGAGAGGCCACATTCAAGTTTATTCAAGTTTCCTTTCGGCTTTTTGGCTCATCAAATGAGGAAGAAGCTTCAAAATGGGACTTGACTGTAGGACATGTTTTGAGCAGAAACTGGCACACAGAATTAAAATCGCTTTAGAGATACGACAACCGTACAAAATGTAGGTGGAACGATTTAACTGGCTTGGGGACAACCCGCTGGTTTGCAGACCATGGCTTTAAACATTCACTTTAAAATTAAAGGAAATTCACACTCTGTATTGTTCACTCGTATTCCTGTATCCGAATTACTGCGTGGAGGTGTGGGTAACATGTACAAAAAAAGAGCCATGCAGGACTGACTAACAGTTTTACGCTTTTACTGCGAGCGAGGCAGATATCTTAGTGTTAAGCACTCTGTGATTTACTTATACAATGTTGTTGGGCTTCACCAGTTGGAAAAGCCTACCAAAAATTGGCGAAACTCTTAGTTGTCCCTCTCCACGGAAGTCTTTAGTAAAAGGCGAAAGGCTTATTCGGGCTGAAGAGAAACCAGAGTAATTAATAAGATTGATGCAAATCATGGAAATGGGTGTTGGTGCCGTCGCCTATCAGAATGATGGTCCTGCTTTTTGGCTAGGTGCAGAGCGACTGAAAGGTCTTACATTGACTAGGAGTCCACGCCACCCTTTAACCATCGATTCCAAATCAGAACAATGAATGGGTGTCACTTATTATGTACAGACAGACTGAGGGAAAGTTTTCTCTGGGATCAAAACAGCAGCACTACTGTGACAGCCTGCTCCGCATTTCCCTGAAAACCCTGAGACGTGGATGGATCATCAACATACTATTCCACCTCCCCGTCGGGGAATTGAACCCCGGTCTCCTGCGTGACAAGCAGGGATACTGGCCACTATACTAACGAGGATACGCCGGGTGAGTATTCACAGAGCAAAGTTAAAAAATATCTTTTGTCACAAGGAAAACGTATCTGCAGACAGATGGTTACGGTAAGCCTAATTTAGCTGGACAAATGAAATGGGCCCATGTATGTCCTAGGCCAGGGATGGGCTAATATTTTGGTTCAAGGGCCGGTTACAGTTTTGAAGACCATGTGAGAGGCCACATTCAAGTTTATTCAAGTTTCCTTTCGGCTTTTTGGCTCATCAAATGAGGAAGAAGCTTCAAAATGGGACTTGACTGTAGGACATGTTTTGAGCAGAAACTGGCACACAGAATTAAAATCGCTTTAGAGATACGACAACCGTACAAAATGTAGGTGGAACGATTTAACTGGCTTGGGGACAACCCGCTGGTTTGCAGACCATGGCTTTAAACATTCACTTTAAAATTAAAGGAAATTCACACTCTGTATTGTTCACTCGTATTCCTGTATCCGAATTACTGCGTGGAGGTGTGGGTAACATGTACAAAAAAAGAGCCATGCAGGACTGACTAACAGTTTTACGCTTTTACTGCGAGCGAGGCAGATATCTTAGTGTTAAGCACTCTGTGATTTACTTATACAATGTTGTTGGGCTTCACCAGTTGGAAAAGCCTACCAAAAATTGGCGAAACTCTTAGTTGTCCCTCTCCACAGAAGTCTTTAGTAAAAGGCGAAAGGCTTATTCGGGCTGAAGAGAAACCAGAGTAATTAATAAGATTGATGCAAATGATGGAAATGGGTGTTGGTGCCGTCGCCTATCAGAATGACGGTCCTGCTTTTTGGCTAGGTGCAGAGCGACTGAAAGGTCTTACATTGACTAGCAGTCCACGCCACCCTTTAACCATCGATTCCAAATCAGAACAATGAATGGGTGTCATTTATTATGTACAGACAGACTGAGGGAAAGTTTTCCCTGGGATTAAAACAGCAGCACTACTGTGACAGCCTGCTCCGCATTTCCCTGAAAACCCTGAGACGTGGATGTATCATCAACATACTATTCCACCTCCCCGTCGGGGAATTGAACCCCGGTCTCCTGCGTGACAAGCAGGGATAATGGCCACAATACTAACGAGGATACGCCGGGTGAATATTCACAGAGCAAAGTTAAAAAATATCTTTTGTCACAAGGAAAACGTATCTAAAGACAGATGGTTACGGTAAGCCTAATTTAGCTGGACAAATGAAATGGGCCCATGTATGTCCTAGGCCAGGGAGGGGCGAATATTTTGGTTCAAGGGCCGGTTACAGTTTTGAAGACCATGTGAGAGGCCACATTCAAGTTTATTCAAGTTTCCTTTCGGCTTTTTGGCTCATCAAATGAGGAAGAAGCTTCAAAATGGGACTTGACTGTAGGACATGTTTTGAGCAGAAACTGGCACACAGAATTAAAATCGCTTTAGAGATACGACAACCGTACAAAATGTAGGTGGAACGATTTAACTGGCTTGGGGACAACCCGCTGGTTTGCAGACCATGGCTTTAAACATTCACTTTAAAATTAAAGGAAATTCACACTCTGTATTGTTCACTCGTATTCCTGTATCCGAATTACTGCGTGGAGGTGTGGGTAACATGTACAAAAAAAGAGCCATGCAGGACTGACTAACAGTTTTACGCTTTTACTGCGAGCGAGGCAGATATCTTAGTGTTAAGCACTCTGTGATTTACTTATACAATGTTGTTGGGCTTCGCCAGTTGGAAAAGCCTACCAAAAATAGGCGAAACTCTTAGTTGTCCCTCTCCACGGAAGTCTTTAGTAAAAGGCGGTTTATGTGGTTTTTATTCACAACATAATCAAAACATACAATCAATCAAGGCATAGAAGGACAACTGTCCAACAAATCTTTGCGGGTAACAATTCACACAATCCCAAACACTACACCAAGCCCAAACCCCCTTTCCACCTCTCTAGGGCCGCGTGCTGTCCCCATCTCCCCATGTCTGCCCTGATCCTCCCTCTCACCTCCCCCTCCACCCTCCTTATGACCCCCTCCACCCCACAGTCCCTCCCGAGCCTGATGAGGTCCTGCCTGGCCACCCACAATCCCTTCTTGAAGAGGCTTATGAGCAGCCAGAGCAGGAAACCTTCCCTCCTGTTCCCCCCTCTACCCACCCCCCTCTCCACACTGGTCCAGGTCAGGTTGAACCCTCTCCTCACCCTCCTTAGTAGCGCCCCCGCCCTCGCCCACACCACCCCTGCGAAAGGGCAGTCCCACATGACATGAGCGATGGTTTCCTCCTCCGAGCACGCGACTCGGGGGCACCCAGGGGATGTCGCCAAGTCCCGCCGGTACAAGGTGGTACGTACCGGCAGTGCTTTCTGGAGGCATGACCAGTTCAGGTCCTTGAGCCCGTTATCCAGGCCGGGAGGCTGGACCGCCAGCCAGACTGCCGCCGGAATCCCTACGGCAGCCGGTGCGGTCACCCCCCGCCTCGTCTCGGCGTAGAGCCTCCTCTGGTCCAGCCCCAAACCCCCCTCCCAAGCCTGGGGGTGAGCCCGAAGCCACTTCGCCGCATGGCCATAGTGCCATGGCATCTGCTCTGACCGGGGCCCCAAGTTGCCCAAAGGCCCCATCACCCTCCTCGCCTGGTAGGAGAAATACAGCCGGAGGAAGTGTCCCGATGGGTGGACCACCGGAGAGGACAGCTCCCTCAACAAAAAGGATACAAAATAACCGTCCAGCTTTAGTGGGAGGTGAGGCACGCCCCTTCCGCCCTCCCCGATCGGCGCGTACATCCGGGCCCTCGCCGCATACTCGCACCGGCCCCCCCACACGAATCCGAACACGAGCCGCGTGAGGGGCGCCCGCATGCTTGCCGGCATCGGGAAGACGTATGACAAGTACAGTAGGGATGGCAACACGTCTGCCTTCAAAACCAGCACCTTGCCCGTAAGGGTCAGTGTCCTGGATTTCCAGAGGGCGACTTTCCTCTGGACAGCTTCTATTCGCCCGGTCCAATTTACCGTGGCGCTGTGGGCTGCCTCAAAATCCACCCCGAGTAATCTCAGGGGTCCTACGCAGAGCGGCAGCCCCCCTGGTGCGTCCGTCCTTCCCTTCCACCGCCCAAAGAACTTGACCGAGGTCTTCGCCAGATTTAGCTCGGCGCCAGACACTCGGCCAAACTCCTGGAAGATCTCCAAGGAGCGGAGCAGGCAGGCATCGCTGTCCAGCAGCAGGGTGGTGTCATCCGCATACTGGGACAGCTTTACCCTAAGGCCACCGCTGCCTGGCACCAGCAGTCCCCTCACACCCGGGTCAGCCCGAATGGCCGCCGCCAGGGGCTCCATGTAAAGGATGTAGAGCAGGGGTGAAAGCGGACACCCCTGTCTTACCCCTGCGTGCAACCCAAAAGGTTCCCCTAGGTGCCCGTTAACACAAACCGTGCTCCCCACGGCCGCGTACAACGTACGCAGCCACCCAACGAACAGCTTCCCTAAACCTACTCTCTCTAAGACTCTAAACATAAAGCCCCAGTGAACCCTATCGAAAGCTTTGGCCTGATCGAGGCCTACCACCATTAGGGGTAGCCCTCTATCTTCCACCCAAGCGATAGCGTCTCTGATGAGCTGGAGGTTCCACCTCACAGAGCGCCCAGCCACTCCACACGTCTGGTCCACATGGACCGCATCCGGGAGGACTGTGCGCAGACGGTCAGCGAGGACCTTAGCTAGAAGCTTGTAGTCCACACACAGCATGGTCAATGGCCGCCAGTTATTAAGGTCAGAGGCATCGCCCTTCTTGAAAAGAAGGGAGATCACCCCCCTAGCCATCGACCCTCCAAGAGCCCCCGCGCGGAGGACCTCGGTCAGCACCTCTAACACCACTGGACCGAGCGCACCCCAAAACTTGAGGTAGAACTCGGCCGGCAGGCCGTCGATGCCCGGGACCTTTCGCTTTCCCATCCTTCGAAGGGCACCCTCAAGCTCCTCCAGAGTGAGGGGGGTCTCCAAAGCTTCTGCCAGGTCAGGCGGCACCCGCCGGGCAACCCTCTCTAAGAAGGCTTCTTCCCGGGTCTCATCCACCACCCTTTCACAGAAGAAGGAGCGATAGTGGTCCGTGGCGACCCTCACCATTGCATCCGCTTCTGTCACCACCTGTCCCTGACTGTCCCTGACCCCCGTGAACACCTGCCGCGCCTTCTCGGTCCTAACCGAGCCGAAGAAAGCCGCCGAGCACGTCTCATTGCTCTCTGCGAACTCCCGACGCGACCGCAGCAGGTACGCACGGGCCCTACTCTCATAGACTCCCCTAAGCTGCGCTTTAAGGGTGTCACAAGCCCGCTGGTCTACAGTGCCACCGAGGTTCCCCACGGCATACTCGAGCTCGAGGAGGCGTTGCAGGCGGAGCACCTCCCTCTTCGCCTGCTTCGCCTTCCTTTTGCTGTACCTGATGGCGTGGGCTTTAATCCTCTCCTTTGCCACTTCCCACCACTCTACCACTCCGGCACATAGAGGCCTGAGCCCCTCGAGACCCCGGAAAACCCCGGCGAAGCTGGCATCGAACTCGTCCTCCTCGAGGATACTCGGATTTAACTTCCAGTACCCCAGACCGAAGACCGGGGCACAGGACCGGACCCGGAGGAGGACCCCATCGTGGTCCGAGAAAAAGACGGGGAGCACCCGCCCAGACAGCACGCCCAAGGACCTTGAAAGAAAGACATAGTCCAGCCTCCTCGCACTCCCCTGGGTGTTTCGCCATGTGGGACCATCTAGTCGCGGGGTGACCACCCTCCCCCCGTCCACCAGCCCGTGCCCCGCCATGAAACCCTTGACAAAAACCCCGCTCGTGTCCCTCCCTATATCTAAGTTAAAATCCCCCCCAATGATCACCTGTCTGTTGGTGGCCAGGTGTGGTCCCAGACCGGCCACCGTCTCCCTCCTCTCCCTCGTTCCCTGCGGCCCATAAAAACCAAAGACCCTCAAACAAAGACCCCTGTATGTGATGTCCGCTCCCAGCACCCTCCCCTGCTCCACAACATACACCCCCTCTACCCTCACCCCCCTGTCCCCGAAAAGAATACCCACCCCTGAACTGTGAACCCCCCCCACACTCCAGACTGACCCCCCCTTGTCCCACTCCCTCGCAAAAATTCCCACGTCCCTCTCATCCCTCAAATGAACCTCTTGCAGAAAACAAATTGTGCACCCCAAACCCCCAACAAAATCAAAGACTGCCCTCCTCTTAACTGAGTTCCTCATCCCCCGTGCATTGATTGTGACGACCCCCAGACAATTCATTTAACACAGGTGATGAAAACCAAGATCGTGCCCTGAAAATCCTCCGACCCAAAAAACGCAAAAAAGAACGATACCCCCATCTAAACACGGCAGCGACCCCACCATCAGTCATACAGCCCCAACACCATGTCCTCCGGGCTCTCCTCCATAAGTTGACCCCAGGAATAGGGCATGTTGTTGGGGGAGGCAGGGGGACCCCATGACCCCCCCTGCCCGTCGCCCTCAAAAAGGGCGGGGCTTTCCTCCAGAGGGGGGGGCTTCCCACCGACCTCCGCTGCCACTCCCTCCCTTTGGCCCGCCCTGTCCACGACACCCCCTGCCACTTCCCTCATCTTCTTGGGGGCCTCCTTGCCCAACTGGTGGTGGTCCCTCCTCTTCCTCTGGGTCGCGGCCTGGGGGCCTGGCCCGGCGGAATCTGCTGGCGGTGATACCTCGGGAGGGACCTGAGCAGGGGGAGGGAACGCCGCAGGAAGCCCTTCCACAGGTGGAGCCGCCTTCGGCTTGGCCACCACAGGGAGAGCCTCCCCAGGATCCGCCACAGGATGTGCGGCTGCCACAGGGGGAGCCGCCCCGGGGGCCGTGGCTGCGGCCGGAGCAGGAGGAGATCCCGCGGGAGAAGCCTTTCCGGGGACCACCGCAGGAGGAGCCGATGTCTTTTTCCCCGTCGCCGGAGGTGCCGCCGCACTTGGCGCCGAGACCGCCGCTCCTGGCACAGCCAGCGCCAAATCCGGAGGCCCCTGGGGCCGGCACACCGGGACGGGGGCCACCGGCACCGGCACCGAAACCGTAGGCGGGTCAGCCGCGACTACCGCCGCGGAAGGAGGGGGCGCTGACTCCGCAGCCGGTCGATCCGGCTCCCCCTTGGGGCCGCCTATGACCCTCAGAGCGGCCGCGTAGGCCCTGCTGCACCCCTTGGCGAGGTGCTCAGGCGACCCGCAGATATGGCAGGCCCTTGGCATCGGACACTCCCTTGCCTCATGCCCAAGGGCCTGACAGAACCTGCACCTCTGCTGGCCACATTCTCCCTCCGCGTGGCCGCTAGCCCTGCACCTACGGCAGAAAGCCGGCTGCCTCGAATAAAACAGGTAGCCCCGATCCGCCCCGATGTTGAAAAACGCCGGGGGGTGGGCCAAACCCCCCACCCCCGCCGCGTCCTGCCCCAGGAGGACCTGATACTGGCGCTTACCTGTCCAGATGCCGTTGCTGTCCCTCAGGCGCCTCGGGGACGTCAGCACCTCCGCGTACCTCCCCAGGAAGGCCGCCACAGCCTGGTCCGACACGTACGGATTGTACATGTGGACCGTCACCACCCGAAAGTTCGGTCTGTCGAGGCTTTGCAGGTTGAAGAGGGAGACTGGCCTTGCTCCCGCTTGCCGCCGGCTCTCCTCCAGGGCCCTGTCACACACCTCCTGTCCCAGGAAGGTGACATCGAAGCTCCTCTCTGCGTTGTTGGTCTGCAGGCAGAGTAGGTCCTCCACCTTCAGCTTCAGGGCCCCAAGCAGGACAGCCCTCCCAAACAGCTCCCTGGTCATCATGGGCTCCTTCTCCTCCTTCCACTGGTACCGCAGCGTAGCCCTCAGCCCCGCCCTCGGGACCGACTGTGAGGTTCCAGCCTGCGCCATGTTGCAGCTGTGGTGTGTTGGCTCTCCAAAGGCAAAAAAAGCTCCCTTCCACACGACACTTGACTCCCCAGGCAGGTTTCAACAATGATTTCTGAAGGTGTAATACACCTTCATGATCACTGTCTCCCCTCCCGGGTAAGTATCGTTAGTAAAAGGCGAAAGGCTTATTCGGGCTGAAGAGAAACCAGAGCAATTAATAAGATTGATGCAAATGATGGAAATGGGTGTTGGTGCCGTCGCCTATCAGAATGACGGTCCTGCTTTTTGGCTAGGTGCAGAGCGACTGAAAGGTCTTACATTGACTAGCAGTCCACGCCACCCTTTAACCATCGATTCCAAATCAGAACAATGAATGGGTGTCACTTATTATGTACAGACAGACTGAGGGAAAGTTTTTTCCTGGGATTAAAACAGCAGCAATACTGTGACAGGCTGCTCCGCATTTTCCTGAAAACCCTGAGACGTGGATGGATAATCAACATACTATCCCACCTCCCCGTCGGGGAATTGAACCCCGGTCTCCTGCGTGACAAGCAGGGATACTGGCCACTATACTAACGAGGATACGCCGGGTGAATGTTCACAGAGCAAAGTTAAAAAATATCTTTTGTCACAAGGAAAACGTATCTGCAGACAGATGGTTACGGTAAGCCTAATTTAGCTGGACAAATGAAATGGGCCCATGTATGTCCTAGGCCAGGGAGGGGCGAATATTTTGGTTCAAGGGCCGGTTACAGTTTTGAAGACCATGTGAGAGGCCACATTCAAGTTTATTCAAGTTTCCTTTCGGCTTTTTGGCTCATCAAATGAGGAAGAAGCTTCAAAATGGGACTTGACTGTAGGACATGTTTTGAGCAGAAACTGGCACACAGAATTAAAATCGCTTTAGAGATACGACAACCGTACAAAATGTAGGTGGAACGATTTAACTGGCTTGGGGACAACCCGCTGGTTTGCAGACCATGGCTTTAAACATTCACTTTAAAATTAAAGGAAATTCACACTCTGTATTGTTCACTCGTATTCCTGTATCCGATTACTGCGTGGAGGTGTGGGGTAACATGTACAAAAAAAGAGCCATGCAGGACTGACTAACAGTTTTACGCTTTTACTGCGAGCGAGGCAGATATCTTAGTGTTAAGCACTCTGTGATTTACTTATACAATGTTGTTGGGCTTCGCCAGTTGGAAAAGCCTACCAAAAATAGGCGAAACTCTTAGTTGTCCTTCTCCACGGAAGTCTTTAGTTAAAGGCGGTTTATGTGGTTTTTATTCACAACATAATCAAAACATACAATCAATCAAGGCATAGAAGGACAACTGTCCAACAAATCTTTGCGGGTAACAATTCACACAATCCCAAACACTACACCAAGCCCAAACCCCCTTTCCACCTCTCTAGGGCCGCGTGCTGTCCCCATCTCCCCACGTCTGCCCTGATCCTCCCTCTCACCTCCCCCTCCACCCTCCTTATGACCCCCTCCACCCCACAGTCCCTCCCGAGCCTGATGAGGTCCTGCCTGGCCACCCACAATCCCTTCTTGAAGAGGCTTATGAGCAGCCAGAGCAGGAAACCTTCCCTCCTGTTCCCCCCTCTACCCACCCCCCTCTCCACACTGGTCCAGGTCAGGTTGAACCCTCTCCTCACCCTCCTTAGTAGCGCCCCCGCCCTCGCCCACACCACCCCTGCGAAAGGGCAGTCCCACATGACATGAGCGATGGTTTCCTCCTCCGAGCACGCGACTCGGGGGCACCCAGGGGATGTCGCCAAGTCCCGCCGGTACAAGGTGGTACGTACCGGCAGTGCTTTCTGGAGGCATGACCAGTTCAGGTCCTTGAGCCCATTATCCAGGCCGGGAGGCTGGACCGCCAGCCAGACTGCCGCCGGAATCCCTACGGCAGCCGGTGCGGTCACCCCCCGCCTCGTCTCGGCGTAGAGCCTCCTCTGGTCCAGCCCCAAACCCCCCTCCCAAGCCTGGGGGTGAGCCCGAAGCCACTTCGCCGCATGGCCATAGTGCCATGGCATCTGCTCTGACCGGGGCCCCAAGTTGCCCAAAGGCCCCATCACCCTCCTCGCCTGGTAGGAGAAATACAGCCGGAGGAAGTGTCCCGATGGGTGGACCACCGGAGAGGACAGCTCCCTCAACAAAAAGGATACAAAATAACCGTCCAGCTTTAGTGGGAGGTGAGGCACGCCCCTTCCGCCCTCCCCGATCGGCGCGTACATCCGGGCCCTCGCCGCATACTCGCACCGGCCCCCCCACACGAATCCGAACACGAGCCGCGTGAGGGGCGCCCGCATGCTTGCCGGCATCGGGAAGACGTATGACAAGTACAGTAGGGACGGCAACACGTCTGCCTTCAAAACCAGCACCTTGCCCGTAAGGGTCAGTGTCCTGGATTTCCAGAGGGCGACTTTCCTCTGGACAGCTTCTATTCGCCCGGTCCAATTTACCGTGGCGCTGTGGGCTGCCTCAAAATCCACCCCGAGTAATCTCAGGGGTCCTACGCAGAGCGGCAGCCCCCCTGGTGCGTCCGTCCTTCCCTTCCACCGCCCAAAGAACTTGACCGAGGTCTTCGCCAGATTTAGCTCGGCGCCAGACACTCGGCCAAACTCCTGGAAGATCTCCAAGGAGCGGAGCAGGCAGGCATCGCTGTCCAGCAGCAGGGTGGTGTCATCCGCATACTGGGACAGCTTTACCCTAAGGCCGCCGCTGCCTGGCACCAGCAGTCCCCTCACACCCGGGTCAGCCCGAATGGCCGCCGCCAGGGGCTCCATGTAAAGGATGTAGAGCAGGGGTGAAAGCGGACACCCCTGTCTTACCCCTGCGTGCAACCCAAAAGGTTCCCCTAGGTGCCCGTTAACACAAACCGTGCTCCCCACGGCCGCGTACAACGTACGCAGCCACCCAACGAACAGCTTCCCTAAACCTACTCTCTCTAAGACTCTAAACATAAAGCCCCAGTGAACCCTATCGAAAGCTTTGGCCTGATCGAGGCCTACCACCATTAGGGGTAGCCCTCTATCTTCCACCCAAGCGATAGCGTCTCTGATGAGCTGGAGGTTCCACCTCACAGAGCGCCCAGCCACTCCACACGTCTGGTCCACATGGACTGCATCCGGGAGGACTGTGCGCAGACGGTCAGCGAGGACCTTAGCTAGAAGCTTGTAGTCCACACACAGCATGGTCAATGGCCGCCAGTTATTAAGGTCAGAGGCATCGCCCTTCTTGAAAAGAAGGGAGATCACCCCCCTAGCCATCGACCCTCCAAGAGCCCCCGCGCGGAGGACCTCAGTCAGCACCTCTAGCACCACTGGACCGAGCGCACCCCGAAACTTGAGGTAGAACTCGGCCGGCAGGCCGTCGATGCCCGGGACCTTTCGCTTTCCCATCCTTCGAAGGGCACCCTCAAGCTCCTCCAGAGTGAGGGGGGTCTCCAAAGCTTCTGCCAGGTCAGGCGGCACCCGCCGGGCAACCCTCTCTAAGAAGGCTTCTTCCCGGGTCTCATCCACCACCCTTTCACAGAAGAAGGAGCGATAGTGGTCCGTGGCGACCCTCACCATTGCATCCGCTTCTGTCACCACCTGTCCCTGACTGTCCCTGACCCCCGTGAACACCTGCCGCGCCTTCTCGGTCCTAACCGAGCCGAAGAAAGCCGCCGAGCACGTCTCATTGCTCTCTGCGAACTCCCGACGCGACCGCAGCAGGTACGCACGGGCCCTACTCTCATAGACTCCCCTAAGCTGCGCTTTAAGGGTGTCACAAGCCCGCTGGTCTACAGTGCCACCGAGGTTCCCCACGGCATACTCGAGCTCGAGGAGGCGTTGCAGGCGGAGCACCTCCCTCTTCGCCTGCTTCGCCTTCCTTTTGCTGTACCTGATGGCGTGGGCTTTAATCCTCTCCTTTGCCACTTCCCACCACTCTACCACTCCGGCACATAGAGGCCTGAGCCCCTCGAGACCCCGGAAAACCCCGGCGAAGCTGGCCTAGAACTCGTCCTCCTCGAGGATACTCGGATTTAACTTCCAGTACCCCAGACCGAAGACCGGGGCACAGGACCGGACCCGGAGGAGGACCCCATCGTGGTCCGAGAAAAAGACGGGGAGCACCCGCCCAGACAGCACGCCCAAGGACCTTGAAAGAAAGACATAGTCCAGCCTCCTCGCACTCCCCTGGGTGTTTCGCCATGTGGGACCATCCAGTCGCGGGGTGACCACCCTCCCCCCGTCCACCAGCCCGTGCCCCGCCATGAAACCCTTGACAAAAACCCCGCTCGTGTCCCTCCCTATATCTAAGTTAAAATCCCCCCCAATGATCACCTGTCTGTTGGTGGCCAGGTGTGGTCCCAGACCGGCCACCGTCTCCCTCCTCTCCCTCGTTCCCTGCGGCCCATAAAAAACAAAGACCCTCAAACAAAGACCCCTGTATGTGATGTCCGCTCCCAGCACCCTCCCCTGCTCCACAACATACACCCCCTCTACCCTCACCCCCCTGTCCCCGAAAAGAATACCCACCCCTGAACTGTGAACCCCCCCCACACTCCAGACTGACCCCCCCTTGTCCCACTCCCTCGCAAAAATTCCCACGTCCCTCTCATCCCTCAAATGAACCTCTTGCAGAAAACAAATTGTGCACCCCAAACCCCCAACAAAATCAAAGACTGCCCTCCTCTTAACTGAGTTCCTCATCCCCCGTGCATTGATTGTGACGACCCCCAGACAATTCATTTAACACAGGTGATGAAAACCAAAATCGTGCCCTGAAAATCCTCCGACCCAAAAAACGCAAAAAAGAACGATACCCCCATCTAAACACGGCAGCGACCCCACCATCAGTCATACAACCCCAACACCATGTCCTCCGGGCTCTCCTCCATAAGTTGACCCCAGGAATAGGGCATGTTGTTGGGGGAGGCAGGGGGACCCCATGACCCCCCCTGCCCGTCGTCCTCAAAAAGGGCGGGGCTTTCCTCCAGAGGGGGGGGCTTCCCACCGACCTCCGCTGCCACTCCCTCCCTTTGGCCCGCCCTGTCCACGACACCCCCTGCCACTTCCCTCATCTTCTTGGGGGCCTCCTTGCCCAACTGGTGGTGGTCCCTCCTCTTCCTCTGGGTCGCGGCCTGGGGGCCTGGCCCGGCGGAATCTGCTGGCGGTGATACCTCGGGAGGGACCTGTGCAGGGGGAGGGAACGCCGCAGGAAGCCCTTCCACAGGTGGAGCCGCCTTCGGCTTGGCCACCACAGGGAGAGCCTCCCCAGGATCCGCCACAGGATGTGCAGCTGCCACAGGGGGAGCCGCCGCAGGAGGAAATTCCACCGGAGGGGGACCCTTGGGGGCCGCCGGCCCAGGGGCCCCCACAGGGGTTGCTGCCCCGGGGGCCGTGGCTGCGGCCGGAGCAGGAGGAGATCCCGCGGGAGAAGCCTTTCCGGGGACCACCGCAGGAGCAGCTGATGTCTTTTTCCCCGTCGCCGGAGGTGCCGCCGCACTTGGCGCAGAGACCGCCGCTCCTGGCACAGCCAGCGCCAAATCCGGAGGCCTCTGGGGCCGGCACACCGGGACGGGGGCCACCGGCACCGGCACCGAACCCGTAGGCGGGTCAGCCGCGACTACCGCCGCGGAAGGAGGGGGCGCTGGCTCCGCAGCCGGTCGATCCGGCTCCCCCTTGGGGCCGCCTATGCGCCTCAGAGCGGCCGCGTAGGCCCTGCTGCACCCCTTGGCGAGGTGCTCAGGCGACCCGCAGATATGGCAGGCCCTTGGCATCGGACACTCCCTTGCCTCATGCCCAAGGGCCTGACAGAACCTGCACCTCTGCTGGCCACATTCTCCCTCCGCGTGGCCGCTAGACCTGCACCTACGGCAGAAAGCCGGCTGCCTCGAATAAAACAGGTAGCCCCGATCCGCCAAGATGTTGAAAAACGCCGGGGGGTGGGCCAAACCCCCCACCCCCGCCGCGTCCTGCCCCAGGAGGACCTGATACTGGCGCTTACCTGTCCAGATGCCGTTGCTGTCCCTCAGGCGCCTCGGGGACGTCAGCACCTCCGCGTACCTCCCCAGGAAGGCCGCCACAGCCTGGTCCGACACGTACGGATTGTACATGTGGACCGTCACCACCCGAAAGTTCGGTCTGTCGAGGCTTTGCAGGTTGAAGAGGGAGACTGGCCTTGCTCCCGCTTGCCGCCGGCTCTCCTCCAGGGCCCTGTCACACACCTCCTGTCCCAGGAAGGTGACATCGAAGCTCCTCTCTGCGTTGTTGGTCTGCAGGCAGAGTAGGTCCTCCACCTTCAGCTTCAGGGCCCCAAGCAGGACAGCCCTCCCAAACAGCTCCCTGGTCATCATGGGCTCCTTCTCCTCCTTCCACTGGTACCGCAGCGTAGCCCTCAGCCCCGCCCTCGGCACCGACTGAGGTTCCAGCCTGCGCCATGTTGCAGCTGTGGTGTGTTGGCTCTCCAAAGGCAAAAAAAGCTCCCTTCCACACGACACTTGACTCCCCAGGCAGGTTTCAACAATGATTTCTGAAGGTGTAATACACCTTCATGATCACTGTCTCCCCTCCCGGGTAAGTATCGTTAGTAAAAGGCGAAAGGCTTATTCGGGCTGAAGAGAAACCAGAGTAATGAATAAGATTGATGCAAATGATGGAAATGGGTGTTGGTGCCGTCGCCTATCAGAATGACGGTCCTGCTTTTTGGCTAGGTGCAGAGCGACTGAAAGGTCTTACATTGACTAGCAGTCCACGCCACCCTTTAACCATCGATTCCAAATCAGAACAATGAATGGGTGTCACTTATTATGTACAGACAGACTGAGGGAAAGTTTTCCCTGGGATTAAAACAGCAGCACTACTGTGACAGCCTGCTCCGCATTTGCCAGAAAAGTCTGAGACGTGGATGTATCATCAACATACTATTCCACCTCCCCGTCGGGGAATTGAACCCCGGTCTCCTGCGTAACAAGCAGGGAAACTGGCCACAATACTAACGAGGATACGCCGGGTGAATATTCACAGAGCAAAGTTAAAAAATGTCTTTTGTCACAAGGAAAACGTATCTGCAGACGGATGGTTACGGTAAGCCTAATTTAGCTGGACAAATGAAATGGGCCCATGTATGTCCTAGGCCAGGGAGGGGCGAATATTTTGGTTCAAGGGCCGGTTACAGTTTTGAAGACCATGTGAGAGCCCACATTCAAGTTTATTCAAGTTTCCTTTCGGCTTTTTGGCTCATCAAATGAGGAAGAAGCTTCAAAATGGGACTTGTCTGTAGGACATGTTTTGAGCAGAAACTGGCACACAGAATTAAAATCGCTTTAGAGATACGACAACCGTAGAAAATGTAGGTGGAACGATTTAACTGGCTTGGGGACAACCCGCTGGTTTGCAGACCATGGCTTTAAACATTCACTTTAAAATTAAAGGAAATTCACACTCTGTATTGTTCACTCGTATTCCTGTATCCGATTACTGCGTGGAGGTGTGGGGTAACATGTACAAAAAAAGAGCCATGCAGGACTGACTAACAGTTTTACGCTTTTACTGCGAGCGAGGCAGATATCTTAGTGTTAAGCACTCTGTGATTTACTTATACAATGTTGTTGGGCTTCGCCAGTTGGAAAAGCCTACCAAAAATAGGCGAAACTCTTAGTTGTCCCTCTCCACGGAAGTCTTTAGTAAAAGGCGAAAGGCTTATTCGGGCTGAAGAGAAACCAGAGTAATTAATAAGATTGATGCAAATGATGGAAATGGGTGTTGGTGCCGTCGCCTATCAGAATGACGGTCCTGCTTTTTGGCTAGGTGCAGAGCGACTGAAAGGTCTTACATTGACTAGCAGTCCACGCCACCCTTTAACCATCGATTCCAAATCAGAACAATGAATGGGTGTCACTTATTATGTACAGACAGACTGAGGGAAAGTTTTTTCCTGGGATTAAAACAGCAGCAATACTGTGACAGGCTGCTCCGCATTTTCCTGAAAACCCTGAGACGTGGATGGATAATCAACATACTATCCCACCTCCCCGTCGGGGAATTGAACCCCGGTCTCCTGCGTGACAAGCAGGGATACTGGCCACTATACTAACGAGGATACACCGGGTGAATATTCACAGAGCAAAGTTAAAAAATATCTTTTGTAACAAGGAAAACGTATCTGCAGACAGATGGTTACGGTAAGCCTAATTTAGCTGGACAAATGAAATGGGCCCATGTATGTCCTAGGCCAGGGATGGGCTAATATTTTGGTTCAAGGGCCGGTTACAGTTTTGAAGACCATGTGAGAGGCCACATTCAACTTTATTCAAGTTTCCTTTCGGCTTTTTGGCTCATCAAATGAGGAAGAAGCTTCAAAATGGGACTTGTCTGTAGGACATGTTTTGAGCAGAAACTGGCACACAGAATTAAAATCGCTTTAGAGATACGACAACCGTAGAAAATGTAGGTGGAACGATTTAACTGGCTTGGGGACAACCCGCTGGTTTGCAGACCATGGCTTTAAACATTCACTTTAAAATTAAAGGAAATTCACACTCTGTATTGTTCACTCGTATTCCTGTATCCGAATTACTGCGTGGAGGTGTGGGTAACATGTACAAAAAAAGAGCCATGCAGGACTGACTAACAGTTTTACGCTTTTACTGCGAGCGAGGCAGATATCTTAGTGTTAAGCACTCTGTGATTTACTTATACAATGTTGTTGGGCTTCACCAGTTGGAAAAGCCTACCAAAAATTGGCGAAACTCTTAGTTGTCCCTCTCCACGGAAGTCTTTAGTAAAAGGCGAAAGGCTTATTCGGGCTGAAGAGAAACCAGAGTAATTAATAAGATTGATGCAAATGATGGAAATGGGTGTTGGTGCCGTCGCCTATCAGAATGACAGTCCTGCTTTTTGGCTAGGTGCAGAGCGACTGAAAGGTCTTACATTGACTAGCAGTCCACGCCACCCTTTAACCATCGATTCCAAATCAGAACAATGAATGGGTGTCATTTATTATGTACAGACAGACTGAGGGAAAGTTTTCCCTGGGATTAAAACAGCAGCACTACTGTGACAGCCTGCTCCGCATTTCCCTGAAAACCCTGAGACGTGGATGGATCATCAACATACTATTCCAGCTCCCCGTCGGGGAATTGAACCCCGGTCTCCTGCGTGACAAGCAGGGAAACTGGCCACAATACGCCGGGTGAATATTCACAGAGCAAAGTTAAAAAATATCTTTTGTCACAAGGAAAACGTATCTGCAGACAGATGGTTACGGTAAGCCTAATTTAGCTGGACAAATGAAATGGGCCCATGTATGTCCTAGGCCAGGGATGGGCGAATATTTTGGTTCAAGGGCCGGTTACAGTTTTGAAGACCATGTGAGAGGCCACATTCAAGTTTATTCAAGTTTCCTTTCGGCTTTTTGGCTCATCAAATGAGGAAGAAGCTTCAAAATGGGACTTGACTGTAGGACATGTTTTGAGCAGAAACTGGCACACAGAATAAAAATTGCTTTAGAGATACGACAACCGTACAAAATGTAGGTGGAACGATTTAACTGGCTTGGGGACAACCCGCTGGTTTGCAGACCATGGCTTTAAACATTCACTTTAAAATGAAAGGAAATTCACACTCTGTATTGTTCACTCGTATTCCTGTATCCGAATTACTGCGTGGAGGTGTGGGGTAACATGTACAAAAAAAGAGCCATGCAGGACTGACTAACAGTTTTACGCTTTTACTGCGAGCGAGGCAGATATCTTAGTGTTAAGCACTCTGTGATTTACTTATACAATGTTGTTGGGCTTCGCCAGTCGGAAAAGCCTACCAAAAATAGGCGAAACTCTTAGTTGTCCCTCTCCACGGAAGTCTTTAGTAAAAGGCGAAAGGCTTATTCGGGCTGAAGAGAAACCAGAGCAATTAATGAGATTGATGCAAATGATGGAAATGGGTGTTGGTGCCGTCGCCTATCAGAATGATGGTCCTGCTTTTTGGCTAGGTGCAGAGTGACTGAAAGATCTTACATTGACTAGCAGTCCACGCCACCCTTTAACCATCGATTCCAAATCAGAACAATGAATGGATGTCACTTATTATGTACAGACAGACTGAGGGAAAGTTTTCCCTGGGATTAAAACAGCAGCACTACTGTGACATCCTGCTCCGCATTTCTCTGAAAAGCCTCAGATGCGGGAGCATGAGCGTGGAAGGAACATCAACATACTGTTCCACCTCCCCATAGGGTAATGGAACCCCGGTCTCCTGCGTGACAAGCCGGGATACTGGCCACTATACTAACGAAGATCCGCCTGGTGAACATTCACAGAAATATGTTAAATATATCTTTTGTCACAAGGAAAACGTATCTGCAGACAGATGGTTACGGTAAGCCTAATTTAGCTGGACAAATGAATTGGGCCCATGTATGTCCTAGGCCAGGGATGGGCTAATATTTTGGTTCAAGGGCCGGTTACAGTTTTGAAGACCATGTGAGAGGCCACATTCAAGTTTATTCAAGTTTCCTTTCGGCTTTTTGGCTCATCAAATGAGGAAGAAGCTTCAAAATGGGACTTGACTGTAGGACATGTTTTGAGCAGAAACTGGCACACAGAATTAAAATCGCTTTAGAGATACGACAACCGTAGAAAATGTAGGTGGAACGATTTAACTGGCTTGGGGACAACCCGCTGGTTTTTCAGACCATGGCTTTAATCATTCACTTTAAAATGAAAGGAAATTCACACTCTGTATTGTTCACTCGTATTCCTGTATCCGAATTACTGCGTGGAGGTGTGGGGTAACATGTACAAAAAAAGAGCCATGCAGGACTGACTAACAGTTGTACGCTTTTACTGCGAGCGAGGCAGATATCTTAGTGTTAAGCACTCTGTGATTTACTTATACAATGTTGTTGGGCTTCACCAGTTGGAAAAGCCTACCAAAAATAGGCGAAACTCTCAGTTGTCCCTCTCCACGGAAGTCTTTAGTAAAAGGCGAAAGGCTTATTCGGGCCGAAGAGAGACCAGAGTAATGAATAAGATTGATGCAAATGATGGAAATGGGTGTTGGTGCTGTCGCCTATCAGAATGACGGTCCTGCTTTTTGGCTAGGTGCAGAGCGACTGAAAGGTCTTACATTGACTAGCAGTCCACGCCACCCTTTAACCATCGATTCCAAATCAGAACAATGAATGGGTGTCACTTATTATGTACAGACAGACTGAGGGAAAGTTTTCCCTGGGATTAAAACAGCAGCACTACTGTGACAGCCTGCTCCGCGTTTCTCTGAGAAGCCTCAGATGTGGGAGCATGAGCGTGGAAGGAACATCACCATACTGTTCCACCTCCCCATAGGGTAATGGAACCCCGGTCTCCTGCGTGACAAGCCGGGATACTGGCCACTATACTAACGAAGATCCGCCTGGTGAACATTCACAGAAATATGTTAAATATATCTTTTGTCACAAGGAAAACATATCTGCAGACAGATGGTTACGGTAAGCCTAATTTAGCTGGACAAATGAAATGGGCCCATGTATGTCCTAGGACAGGGATGGGCGAATATTTTGGTTCAAGGGCCGGTTACAGTTTTGAAGACCATGTGAGAGGTCACATTCAAGTTTATTCAAGTTTCCTTTCGGCTTTTTGGCTCATCAAATGAGGAAGAAGCTTCAAAAAGGGACTTGACTGTAGGACATGTTTTGAGCAGAAACTGGCACACAGAATTAAAATCGCTTTAGAGATACGACAACCGTACAAAATATAGGTGGAACGATTTAACCGGCTTGGGGACAACCCGCTGGTTTTTCAGACCATGGCTTTAATCATTCACTTTAAAATGAATGGAAATTCACACTCTGAATTGTTCACTTCTATTCCTGTATCTGAATTACTGCGTGGAGGTGTGGGGTAACATGTACAAAAAAAGAGCCATGCAGGACTGACTAACAGTTTTACGCTTTTACTGCGAGCGAGGCAGTTATCTTAGGGTTAAGCACTCTGTGATTTACTTATACAATGTTGTTGGGCTTCGCCAGTCGGAAAAGCCTACCAAAAATAGGCGAAACTCGTAGTTGTCCCTCTCCACGGAAGTCTTTAGTAAAAGGCGGTTTATGTGGTTTTTATTCACAACATAATCAAAACATACTCTCAATCAAAGCATAGACGGACAACTGTCCAACAAATCTTTGCAGGTAACCAATCCACACAATCCCAAACACTACACCAAGCCCAAACCCCCTTTCCACCTCTCTAGGGCCGCGTGCTGTCCCCATCTCCCCACGTCTGCCCTGATCCTCCCTCTCACCTCCCCCGCCACCCTCCTTATGACCCCCTCCACCCCACAGTCCCTCCCGAGCCTGATGAGGTCCTGCCTGGCCACCCACTATCCCTTCTTGAAGAGGCTTATGAGCAGCCAGAGCAGCAAACCTTCCCTCCTGTTCCCCCCTCTACCCACCCCCCTCTCCACACTGGTCCAGGTCAGGATGAACCCTCTCCTCACCCTCCTTAGTAGCGCCCCCGCCCTCGCCCACACCACCCCTGCGAAAGGGCTGTCCCACATGACATGAGCGATGGTCTCCTCCTCCGAGCACGCGACTCGGGGGCACCCAGGGGATGTCGCCAAGTCCCGCCGGTACAAGGTGGTACGTACCGGCAGTGCTTTCTGGAGGCATGACCAGTTCAGGTCCTTGAGCCCATTATCCAGGCCGGGAGGCTGGACCGCCAGCCAGACTGCCGCCGGAATCCCTACGGCAGCCGGTGCGGTCACCCCCCGCCTCGTCTCGGCGTAGAGCCTCCTCTGGTCCAGCCCCAAACCCCCCTCCCAAGCCTGGGGGTGAGCCCGAAGCCACTTCGCCGCATGGCCATAGTGCCATGGCATCTGCTCTGACCGGGGTCCCAAGTTGCCCAAAGGCCCCATCACCCTCCTCGCCTGGTAGGAGAAATACAGCCGGAGGAAGTGTCCCGATGGGTGGACCACCGGAGAGGACAGCTCCCTCAACAAAAAGGATACAAAATAACCGTCCAGTTTTAGTGGGAGGTGAGGCACGCCCCTTCCGCCCTCCCCGATCGGCGCGTACATCCGGGCCCTCGCCGCATACTCGCACCGGCCTCCCCACACGAATCCGAACACGAGCCGCGTGAGGGGCGCCCGCCTGCTTGCCGGCATCGGGAAGACGTATGACAAGTACAGTAGGGACGGCAACACGTCTGCCTTCAAAACCAGCACCTTGCCCGTAAGGGTCAGTGTCCTGGATTTCCAGAGGGCGACTTTCCTCTGGACAGCTTCTATTCGCCCGGTCCAATTTACCATGGCGCTGTGGGCTGCCTCAAAATCCACCCCGAGTAATCTCAGGGGTCCTACGCAGAGCGGCAGCCCCCCTGGTGCGTCCGTCCTTCCCTTCCACCGCCCAAAGAACTTGACCGAGGTCTTCGCCAGATTTAGCTCGGCGCCAGACACTCGGCCAAACTCCTGGAAGATCTCCAAGGAGCGGAGCAGGCAGGCATCACTGTCCAGCAGCAGGGTGGTGTCATCCGCATACTGGGACAGCTTGACCCTAAGGCCGCCGCTGCCTGGCACCAGCAGTCCCCTCATACCTGGGTCAGCCCGAATGGCCGCCGCCAGGGGCTCCATGTAAAGGATGTAGAGCAGGGGTGAAAGCGGACACCCCTGTCTTACCCCTGCGTGCAACCCAAAAGGTTCCCCTAGATGCCCGTTAACACAAACCGTGCTCCCCACGGCCGCGTACAATGTACGCAGCCACCCAACAAACAGCTTCCCCAAACCTACTCTCTCTAAGACTCTAAACATAAACCCCCAGTGAACCCTATCGAAAGCTTTGGCCTGATCGAGGCCTACCACCATTAGGGGTAGCCCTCTATCTTCCACCCAAGCGATAGCGTCTCTGATGAGCTGGAGGTTCCACCTCACAGAGCGCCCAGCCCCTCCACACGTCTGGTCCACATGGACTGCATCCGGGAGGACTATGCGCAGACGGTCAGCGAGGACCTTAGCTAGAAGTTTGTAGTCCACACACAGCATGGTCAATGGCCGCCAGTTATTAAGGTCAGAGGCGTCGCCCTTCTTGAAAAGAAGGGAGATCACCCCCTTAGCCATCGACCCTCCAAGAGCCCCCTCGCGGGGAAAAGAAATGCCAGTCAAATGAAATGATGGCACACACTTGAATTTTGGAGACATTTCCAGGAGGAACAATGGCAACAACATGAAAGAAGTGAGATCTTTGGCCATCGTAGTCGGCAGGACTTGAACCTGCGCGGGGTAACCCCAATGGATTTCAAGTCCATCGCCTTAACCACTCGGCCACGACTACCTAGCAGGAAAAAGTAAATGCAAGGAAATTCAGATGAATTGAATCTTCATGTTTTGAGCAGAAACTGGCACACGGATTCAAAATCGCTTCAGAGATAGGACAACCGTACAAAATGTAGTTGGAACGATTTGAACCAGCTTGGGGACAAATCTTGGGGATTTTCAGACCATCACTTTAACCATTCACTTTAAAATGAAAGGAATTTCGCACTCTGCATTGTTCACTCGTATTCCTGTATCTGAATTACTGCGTGGAGGTGTGGGGTAACATGTACAAAAAAAGAGCCATAAGGATAGTAAACAATGCAGGATATTGTGAACGCAGAATTGTTTGCTGCAAGTAGAGGTCGGATGTGGAGAGCATTGAGAGATGCATTTCCAACAAACCTACATCCGGACAACATCTTTATTGAGTTATTGGGCCCACAGGAAAATCCAAGAGCTTATGTGTCAAGGGCTCATCAAGTGTGGAGAAATGTCACAGGAAATGATCCAGATTTGAATCAAATGGAGAAGTCAATTTTCCGAGCCAAAATACAGAAGGGGCTGCCTCTACAAGTGAGGAGCAAATTGGCAGAAGTGGTTGGTCTTGGAAGCAGGACCAAAGGTGTTTATACAGATCACATAGCACATCAAGTGGAGCTATATCGGAAAAAGGAGCATAAGCAGAAGGTACAGGACCAGGAGAAAACTCAACCAAATACAGTTGGTGGATAAGAATGAGGAGAAGAAGGCTCAAGAGAAGGTTTATAGATGTGCAGAACAGAAGGTATTGTAGGTAGATAATGCACTGTGGTGCCCCCTAACAGGAGCAGCCAAAAGCAAAGGATTCTTGGTGGTGGAATGAGGAAGTAAAGGAGCAGCTATGAAGATAAACACTGATGATTATTTTGAGAAAGAGCATGAAATTGAGAAGAGTGTGCCACATGTGCCTTTAGGATTTGAGCAGAAGCATATATTACATTAAGCAGACGCTTTTATCCAAAGCAACTCACAATTGTTCAATCACTGATGGATGCAGCCATCAGGAGCAATTAGGGGTTAAGGGTCTTGCTCAAGGACACTACAGCATGCTAGCAGGAGGAGCCTGGGATCAAACCAGCAACCTTTAGATCACTAGACCACCAGCTCTACCGCCTGAGCTACCGTCCCCCATAAGAGGAGAAATGATGGAAGAAGCTGCAGTATTGTCAAGAAAAATAAGTTTATTCGGGTCAAACAATAACCCATGGACACAGAAGCATCTCTGAGAGTCATTTGGAAGCCATTCGAACGGCACCAAAGCCCAGAACAGTCAGAGAGATGATGACATTTCTTGGTATTGCGGGATATTCTTCAGCCTGGGTAGAAGACTATGCCTGCCTAACAGGGCCTTTGAGAGCCATGATAAAAGAGACTGAGAATGCTCAACTCCATTGTAACCTCACCTGGTCGCAGGAAGGTCATATGGCATTTGAGACGATCAAAC
Source organism: Zeus faber (assembly GCF_960531495.2). Lineage (NCBI taxonomy): Eukaryota > Metazoa > Chordata > Actinopteri > Zeiformes > Zeidae > Zeus > Zeus faber. The sequence continues at coordinate 9,086,409 of NC_137207.1, forward strand.
AGAGGTTACAAGCTCCAGCGCTAGCGTTGCCAGACTTTTCTAAGAACTTTTTGCTGTATGTGGCCATGTCCACTCGGGGTAAATATGCATGTTCAGTTCTTTGTCAGCCCACGGGTACAGGGAAAAGTCCTCAACCTGATTGTATTATTCTACTGCCTATTCAGAAGTAGAATTGGGGCTACCACTGTGCTACAGAGCAATGGTGGGAGTTTATCTAATGTATGATAAAGCATCATCAGTAACTATGGGTTACCCAGTGACAATTCTTACCCATCATAGTCTCAGAAATCTTTTGAATTTTGGTAAATGTACATTGACTATGTCTAGGCTAAGAGACTATCATAGGCTCTTAGAGCAGGAAGATGTCACCTTAGTAAGGTGCGTCACGGTAACTCCAGCTGAGAATTTGCAAACACCAAAGGATGGGGAGCCACATGATTGTGTTTAGGAAGTAGAGAGATATGCAAAGCTCAGATCAGACTTGCAACCTTTCCCACTGCATGTGGCAGCTGTGGAGTATTGTACTGATGGGTTCTGCTATCGAATAAGAGATACATTGAGTGCTAGTTATGCAGTAGTCAAAGCCCAAGGAACTGAATTTGTTGTTGAGAAAGCAGAAGTAATACCACAACCTGCTTCTGCACAGCTTGCTGAGCTTGTGGGCCTGACTGATGCTTGTCCAGTGGCCGAAGGCAAGCGAGTGACAATATATACAGATTCTGCATATGCACATAATGTTTGTCTTTTATTTGGATCAGTGTGGAAAAATCGAGGATTTAAGAAAACCGATGGTTCTCCGATACAGCATCAAGCTAAGATAATGAAATTGTTGCATGTAATGATGAAGCCAAATGAAATAGCTGTAGCTAAGTGTGCAGCACACAAAATGGACACATCAAGGATTACACAAGGTAACAAAGCGGCTGATGAGGCTGCAAAAGCAGTTATAGGGGCAAACAAAGCAGGCAAGGTTCTTCTGGTCACCCATGAAGTGGACTTGGAAGATAAAATCCCGCTCAGAGATGTGGTCTCGATGCAAAAAGCTGCGTCAGCCATAGATAAACAATTATGGTTGGACGGAGGAACCACTCAAGATTCTACTGGTCTGTGGAGAAATCATGAAGGATTGATGGTAGCACCCCCTGACCTGCTAGGTCTGATGATTCAGGAAGCACATGGGTAAGCCCATGTTGCAAGGGGGGAGGTAAGGAGAAATATCACGAAAGAGTATGGTTTTTGGGAACCGTACTTGCTTGAGCAAATTGATTATGTCATAGGCAGATGTACAATCTGTCTAAAAAGAAAAACCAGAGAAACCAGAGAAATTAACCACATTAATGCAAATGATGGAAAAGGGTGTTGGTGCCTTCGCCTATCAGCATGATGGTACTGCTTTTTGGCTAGCTGCAGAGTGACTGAAAGGTCTTACATTGACGCGCAGTCCACGCCACCCTCTAACCATCTATACCAATTCAGCACATTGAACGAGTGTCACTCATTATGTACATAAAGTGATTGAGTGAAAGGTTTCTCTGGGATTAAACCAGGAACACTGACAGGTCAGCCCGCTCTGCATTTCCCTGAAAAGCCTCAGATGTGAGAAAATTTCTGTAGCATGTGAGAAGACGACAAGTCAACATAGCGCTTTGCCCACCCGCCGGTGAATTGAACCCCGGTCTTCTGCGTGACAAGCAGGGACACTGGACACTACTACTAACAAGGATAGGCGGGGTGCTGATTTGCAGAACAGAGTTGAAAATATCTGTTATCACAAGGAAAAAGTAACTGCAGACAGATGGTTACGGTAAGCCTAATTTATCTGGACAATTGAAATGGGCCGATGTATGTCCTCAGCCAGGGATGGGCAAATATTTTGGTTCAAGGGCCGAATGGAGTTTTGAAGACCGTGTGACGGGCCAAATTCACATTTACAATGTATCATGTTCCGCCATGCTCAGTAAACAACTGCAAAATGAGTATTCCTCATGATATTAATTTACTTTCTCAGATCTGTTTCGGCAGTAGTGAATCAGTCAACTACTCGTTGATGTTCATGACTGAGAAGTTTCGCTCACAGATGTTGGTGGAAACAAACTGGACCGACCTACTTTGGGCCAGTTGTCTTGTATTTGGGCTCTTTGCCTCGCTCAAAGAGGTGAGAGAGGAGAGAGGGAACTCAGGCAGAGCGGATGTCTCAAACTTGTCTTGATACACAAACTTGACACAGCAATGACCCTGGACACAGCTAAAGACACAGGACATGTGTTGCAACTTGAAAATGAAAGGAGATTCCAATCAAATGAGGAAGAAGTTTTGAAGATGCACTTGGAGCTTGGAGATCCTTGCACAGTGACTTCAAACATCCTGCAAATCTTTGCCAATCGCAGTCGGGAGGCTTTGAGCCTGCGCGGGGAGCATTGCAGCCAAATGGATTTCAAGTCCATTGCATTATCCTCTCAGCCAAAACTACATGTGCGGTTATTCTAAAATGCAGGAAATGCCAATCAAATGAGGAAGAAGCAGGAAAAATGTATTTGTCTTTTGGAGATATTTTCAGTGGAAACTGCCACAAAGAATAAAGACATATTCAGAGTTAGGATAGCCTTATAAATTGTAGTCTGCAGGACTTGAAGCCGCAGAGGGACACAGCCAGGTAGATAGTTCGTGAATGCAAATGCAAAGAAACACCAGTCAAATGAGGAGAAACCACACACTTGAATTTCAGAGATATATGTCTAGGAGAAACAAGCATCGTAAAATAAGGGACGTCTTTGCAGGATTTGAATCTGCGCAGGGTAACCCCGATGGATTTCTAGTTCAGCGCCTTAACCACTTGGCCACAACTACCAAGCAGTGACTTGAAAATGCAAGGAATTACGATGAATTGAGGAAGGAAGATTTGAACCAGCTTGGGGACAACCCGTTGTATTTTCAGACCATCACTTTAACCATTCACTTTAAAACGAAAGGAATTTCACACTCTGCATTGTTCACATGTATTCCTGTATCTGAATTACTCCGTGGAGGTATGGTGTAACATGTACAAAAAAAGAGCCATAAGGGTAGTAAACAATGCAGCATATTGTGAACATACTTACATGCTGTATTTTAGGTCACATGCTTTGAAGTTCCTGGATATGGTACACTTCATTACTGCACAAATAAAGTAAGAAATAATTTACTTCTTGGTAACATGCAAAAATGTTCTTTGATGGGGGGGGGGGGTTACATTTCATTAAAAACGCTGTGTTCGTACCACTTTGAAGAGTACTGTATGTGTATCTGAAATTGCGAGGGAAAGAGACAGGAAAAGCCATCAGCACCACCATCGTTTGATGCTAATCAATGTAATTCTTTGTATCCTATGTTACCGGCCGGAACTCCCCTGGATCTGGACCTGGACTCCCACCCTCCCGTACGGCGTCAACTTCCAAATCTACCCAACCTCGTCATTAATGACGAGCCTAACACCATCAACGCAGACATACCAGTGGTCGACCTGGAGAGCAACGACGACGATGCCCTGCAAGCAGCTGCTGCCCCGCACATCCCGCTACCTCCATCTCCACCCAACCCGCCAAAAGACGGCAAGAAAGGAAGGACCATGAACTTGAGACCAAAGAAAGACCCAGTGGAAAACTAATTTCCAATGTTCAAAGTATCTGGCCTGGATAGACTGATTCTGGTGTATCAGCCATGGACAGATGCTGATGTCGATGTCGATGTCGCAGTGTCTAACATCCCATCTCCATTTGTGAACTTCAGACTCTGGCAAAGACCATTCGCGGACATGTGTTGGAGTTACCGTCTCGTCGGATGTGAGATACAAAGAGCCTTTGTCAGGATATGTGGTGTACATTTTCACCACACCACCAGTGCCCAACCTGTTACCTGAGGACAGACTGAACTTACGTCCCACACACCTCGACATTGGCCATGCAGACAACCTACAGTGGCGTCAGTGTGTCGATCAGGTCATCGCAGGCGTTCGACAAACCTTTCCTGATGTTGTCAATCTTTCCAACATCAACAAATGTGGACATAACCCAGAGGAGACACCTCAAGCATATGCCACACGCCTGGAAGTTGTTTTCCACCATCACAGTAGACTGATAAAACCGGAAGATATGGGGGTAGTTCCTCTGACCCCATATGAGACTCATCTACGATCCGCGTTCATTAACGGACTCATGCCCCCACTTGGGGACATGTTGAACCGCACGTTTGTCACCTGGAAGATGGCGACCTTTGCTGACACCGTCCTCCACGCTAAACACACCAAAGGGACAAAGACTGCGAACAAGATCAAAAGAAACATGTGAGTCCCAGACCCAGATGAGCATGCTCGCACAGGCCATCATCCAAGGTCAGCAAGGTCTGCCACGGCCTCAGCAAAACCCCTCCTGCCAGTGTCAATGAGGCGGAGGATTCCGTGGGAGCCGTATCAAACACAGAGGCCGAGGAGGTCCCAACACAGGCCGCAACACCTGCTATTGCGAAGGACACTAGGCCTGCAACTTTTTTGTGTCACCACCGAGATGACCACAGGCCAACTGGGGTCAAACATGGGAATCAGGACAAAACCCACCTTTGGCGGACAAAGAGGCGTGGTCAAGTTCCGGCTGAAGACGACAGCACGGTTCCCTTATCCCTTATCCCGTGGCCACCAAGCTGCGTTGAATTGGCCCATCAGCGCTGTGCGGGCGCTGATTGGTCCAAATCAAGGCAGGGAGTTTTCTTAATGTTTTGTCTGTCTTACAGAGGGGGTCGGCGCATGGGCTGGTGAGCAGCCCAGGAGCGAAACACTATTCCTCCTGCGTCCAAGAGGACTATTACGAACCCTTATATAAATAGATCCTCATGTATGTGTGTATATATATATATATATATAGAGATAACTGTGGCCTGCATGCCAATACCCAAATTGAACAGTAAAATTCAAGCCATGTTGGCGAGCCACGGCCAGAAAGATTCCGTCTCCCTCCCTGAACCTGTAACTGTGGGAAGGAACTCTCACAAGTGGTACCTGAGCAGAGATGCGGGAGGGGCAGGGCGCCAAGTAAAAGGCGCCCCAGAGTAGATCCGCGGGCTGCGGAAACGCCTCGCTGAAATAGAGCGAGAGCGGGAGAATCTCCGCTGCCAGCTGGGGCGCGTCATCTCCAGAGTGAGCTCTCTGGAGCACGCCGTGACCGGCCACCGGCCCGCCGCCGCCGCCACCCAATAGCCGGCCAGAGGTCCAGACCGCGTCCGTCCCGACCTCTGGGCGGCCCCTTGTCCCCATCCCGTTGCGGTTAACCGGACGACAATGTCAGGGTGGCCGCTCCGTCCATTCCCAGGACCCACGCGGGATTCGCCGGGTCCCCAGCCTGTCGGGGTGCCCCGGAGGACAACATGAGGGGAGGAGCGACGTCCGTCCCCAGGACCCAGCCGGGATTCGCCAAGGTCCCCAGCCCGTCACGGTGCCCCAGAGAACAATGTCTGCGCCCGGTGGGAAAGGAGCCTACCAAGTACCGGTAAGGCTACAAGGGGGTAGATATCAGGCTTTGCTGGACTCTGTTTGCAGACGATGGTCCAGCAACGCCTGGTTCAACCGGAGGCTTTGGGGGAGGCGTCACAGGTGGAGGTTCGAAATTCGTCACAAGGGAAAAAAGTATAGGGTACAGGCTGCGGTTAGTTCGGTCTTCGGCGAACGTGACAGGTGCGGGGACGGCGGGATCCCAAGTAGAGTCTTCCCTGGTCCCTGTAACCTTCCCTAACAACAATTTTTTTTCGATGGAGCAGTCGCAAGTCGGCACCCTACGCAGGGGCTTTGAGGGGGTTGTTAAAATCGATGCCGTATTAACGCGCCCAGACGCCGTGCTTTCTTACCCGTATTTTTCAGTGATTAGGGACAGGTTATATCGAGTGAGCCGTGACACTCAGACAGGAGAGGAGATAACCCAGTTGTTGGAACCGAAAGGCCGCCGGGAAATGCTCTTGCAGGCGGCTCACCATAATCCGATGGCCGGTCACCTCGGTCACGAGAAAACATGACAGCGGATAATTGCTCGCTTCTATTGGCCGGGCATTTGGGCAGATGTGCGTAAATGGTGCGCTGCTTGTGCCCAGTGCCAGTTAGTCAACCCTCTGGCTATGTCAAGAGCGCCGTTGAGGCCCCTTCCCCTAGTCGAGGCCCCTCCCCATAGTCGAGGCCCCGTTCAAAAGACTCGGTATGGACCTCATCAGGGCGCAGTGCCCGTGGGTATCGTTTTGTGTTAGTCCTCGTGGATTATGCAACCTGGTACCCAGAAGCAGTGCTCCTGCGCAGTATTACGGCCAAAAGTGAGGCGCAGGCGCTGTTTCAGGTCATCTCCCGAGTCAGGATTCCAAAGGAAATCCTGACCGACCAGGGCACTAACTTTATGTCACGTACACTTCGGGAACTTTATGAGTTATTGGGCGTCCGCTCAATTCGGACCAGCATTTACCGTCCCCAGACTGATGGCCTGATGGAGCGGTTTAATAAAACGTTGAAAAACATGATTCGAAAGTTCGTTCACGACCATAGCCGTAATTGGGACAAGTGGTTGGACCCCCTGTTGTTTGTAGTGCGGGAGGTTCCCCAGGCCTCCACGGGATTTTCTCCCTTTCAACTCCTTTTTGGCAGGAGACCCAAGGGGGTGCTGGATCTAATTAAAGAAAACTTGGAGGAAGGTCCTAGCACCAGTAATAATGAAATACAGTATGTTATGGACCTGAGAGCAAAGTTACACGTGCTGATTCGGCTGTTATCACGGAGAATTTGCTCCGGGCTCAGGAACGTCAGCGTCTACCAAATTGATGGCTAGACATTCTGACTCCACTGTGCTGTACCTCATCTCCTGCTCTGAGAGCTTGCGCCTGAGGTACAGCACTGGACGCTCAGGAACGTCAGCGTCTCTTATATGACCGGGGGGTTTGACTCAGACAATTTGCACCAGGAGACAAGGTGTAAGTGTTGCTCCCTACATCCGGCTCTAAATTGCTTGCGAAATGGCAAAGGGCTTTTGTGGTCACGTGACGGGTAAACAAGGTTGAATATCAGGTCGAACAGTTTGACAGGCAGGGGGCGATACAGATTTATCACCTAAACCTCTTAAAAGAATGGAGGGAGGGGGCGTCCGTGGTTCTGGTCATGCCGGTCATTTAGCGGGATGAGTTGGGGTCAGAGGTTCAGTCCCTGAGGCGGGCAGGGCTCACCGACAACCCAAAGAAGTGTGCCATGGGATGGGAGGAGGTACGGTATCTGGGATACCACTTGGGTGAAGGCCTGTTCTGACCCCAGCTTGATAAAACCATGGCGGTCGCAACCACGCCAAGACCTAAGACCAAGAAGGAGGTGAGGCAGTTCTTGGGGCTGGCGCGCTACTATAGGAGGTTTGTCCCTAACTTTTCGGAGCTAACCAGCCCCTTGACTGACTTAACTCAAAAAGTGCTCCAGATACGGTCCAGTGGTCAGAGAAGGGCCAGCAGGCGTTTGCGAGGGTAAAGTCAGCTCTAAGTGGGAAGGCAGTGCTGTTTAACCCTAACTTCTCTCTCCCTTTCTGTCTGCAGACCGATGCGTCAAACAGAGGGCTGGGCGCAGTCCTGTCCCAGGAGGTTGAGGGGACCGAAGGTCCGGTGCCGTACCTCAGCCGCAAGCTTTCAGAACGGGAGACGGGGTACAGCACAGTGCAGTCAGAATGTCTAGCCATCAATTTGTTCCCTCCGCTACTACCTCCTGGGACGAGCTTTCACCCTCTGTTCAGGCCACGCCCCGCTGCAGTGGCTCCACCACATGAAGGACACAAATGCCCGGATCACCCGGTGGTACCTGGCTCTACAGCCCTTTAACTTCCGGGTGGTCCACAGGCCGGCGGTGCAGATGGTCGTGACTGATTTTCTCTCCCGTTCTGGGTGGGGCGGAGTCGGCTGTCGGCCAGACGGCTCCCTGGCCTAAGGCGAGCGGTGGGGGTATGTGGCGGACAAACGGGCGTCGTGAAGCACCGGCTGCAGACGACACCAAGCTGCCTTGAATTGGCCCAATCAGCGCCCGCACGGTGAAGACCATTCATCCATATTCCATGTGATATGAAGTCACAATATGAAACCGATTTGATAGAGTTCAACCTTTAAAATCGTACTACTTTTACACATACGGAGACATGGAGGGGGCATGGAGGGGGTCTGTACCAACGTCAACCATAAAATAAGAAATCCTGATGTCATTGACGTCACTTCCGTAAACAAGATGAGGATCCGAAACCTCAAACACAAATTGATATGGTCTAAAACATGTCCAATTAACCTCTTAGGCCGTGATTTGATGTGTGTATTTGGCATACGTGTGATCGAGGTCTTTCTACCAGAATACTCACTTTACCCCCACGCACCATTTTCGAATGGTGCATTATCGATTCAATTTTCGCCGCCAATTTGGTAAAAACAGCTCGTTTGAAGGTTGTATCGGCTGACGTCTCCTTTATGCGACCCACCGATCTACACTGCACTGCCTCTGTGCAACTAAACGACGATCCTCACTACCTGTTTCAATGGACTGGTGTTTTGCCACAAACAGAAACTCTCACACTGTGTAGTTTGTACTATGACTGTTCCCATGCAGCATGCTCCATTTCTCTCAGTACACCACAACAGTCAAAATTGGCATGGATCCAGCCACCATATGTTTCACTCGCGAAACCCCCATCCTCTGCCTGAAAGGACCTGGGTCCCTGGCTCTGTTGTGTTTTAAGGGGCTCGGACTGGGAACCCTCTCCCTCCAAGCTCAACAAACTTTACTGCCTGTCCACCGATATCTACACCACACCACTGCAGCACGTTACAACCGTCTAACGATTTATGCTGTGAACCGATGCAGTTAACAGCTTTCCGCTTATAGGCGTATTAACAAAAGACGATTTAAGAACTATTCCCCAATGTCTTTGGGCCACCGTCCCACTGATATCCGATTAATAAAAGAAGCCACTCCCTACGTGGTTCAACAAAAAGGATCTTATTTCCCTCGTCAATCTCAATACCCGCTTCAGTGCGACGCTGTAGATGACATAAGCCCTGTTTTCAATGCTCTCGTGGAAAAAGGCATCATCGTCCCAATTACCAATCCGCCTATCCACCTTATCGCTGATCTGAAACATTCCCTTACCGTCGCACCCACACTCGGTTTCCCTGACTATAGACTATCGCGTTTGCTCAGTTTGTGGATCAAAAGGCTGGATATGTGCTATTGGTGCTGTGTCAACCCCATGGGGCACCACAAAGATTTTTGCGTTATCATGTGCGTCTGCTTGAAATGCCAACATAAAAATAATGATGATTTATAAATCATAAAAATGATTTAATCATACGATCGTTGTCATTGATGACCGTTCCTTGTTCTCGAGTGGAGCTCGGAGGAAGGGAGCATGATCAGAGTGGTCGTGTAGATACGTTAATAAAATCAATTTACATTTAGCAGACGCTTTTATCCAAAGCGACTTACAATTGTTCAAATGCCAATGGATGCAGCCATCAGGAGCAATTAGGGGTTAAGTGTCTTGCTCAAGGACACTACAGCATGCTAGCAGGAGGAGCCTGGGATCCAACCAGCAACCTTTAGATCACTAGACCACCAGCTCTACCACCTGAGCTACTATCCCCAATTTATGTACATATGTTACCAGAAATCAAAACCTTCTGATTATTTACAGCCGTATTGTGAGTCAATGCTTCAGATACAGAAGTTTTACTCAGTTAACCCATATGCTCTTCCATCATTATAACTGGTCAGTTTAAAATTAAGTTCCTGCTGTCTTTATTGTTGTTGTGGCCCAAGGTGTTGATTGCATCCAGAAATTCTCCATCAAGTGACCTGTATCATTTTTCTGGAGGTAGTTTTCGATCAGTTTTAGGTGTCTCCTGAAGTGGCTTCACCAATACCAACATTGCTGATCAGAGCAGTGTCACCATTCTTGTCAACTGTTCAGAGGGATCCGTGGCAACGGATTTTAAGAGTGAGCCTTGATACTCGCTCTTTCAAAATGATTTTATTTTTATATTTACACCCAGATCCCTTGAGATTGTTTTTATGGAAGGAATTATGTGTCACACAACCCACAAATGTCATTTGTAAAATAAACAGAAATGTAAAAGTGTTTAAGTTGAATAAATACCATCCACAAGTCTGTATTCGTTTTGAAATGCAAAAATAAAAAACATTGATATATTTTTTCTATCCACAAATAATGCGTTAACTTGTGTGTAAGCTATTTTCCAAATAAATTTAGCATAATTTTTATGTTATTAAAGATATTTTCCCCCGTTCTCTTTGCATACAATGGTACTTTAATGTTATATACCCACCCCCTGTTACTGATTTCGATATCTGTTGTGTGTATATGGCAGGTGACTGACAGCAACCTTGTGACGGTAACGTGACATCAAAAATATGTGGTGAATGTAACCAGCCACAAACTCAGCACTTTGTGAAACATCCCCATCCTCCAAGATCCTCCACAGAGTCCGTTCCACTTCAGGATGGACTTCCCTCCCTCTCATATACTGTATGTGTGTCACAAAACACAAATGCAAACAGATCCACAAGTGAATCAACTGTTTAAATGTGTGTTTGGGTGTCTACAAGTTGTAAGGGGTAAAAACATGAAAATACAATCAAATATAAATGATGCTGCATTTGTAAAAGGGTTTGGTCAACACAAGTAGCACATTGTTTCCTGGTGGATGGAGAAATATATTGGTGTGTGTTTATTTATTTATTATTGTTTTTTGTTGATTTTTGTTCAGATTTGTGGATTGTAGTATTTATTTGTGGATTGAGAGATACTCTTTGGGACCGTGTATGCTATATGAGTTTATTATATTATATTATATATGTGTAGATGTTGTGTTATGTGGACTTGCATTATTCTGTGAATTCTGTTGCAGCGACAAATGATCTTGTTGTATTTTAATTGAAGCGTCACCACAGCGCCATCATGCTGTCATGCTTGTGAACGATTCTAACGGAACCATCGACGCCCCCAACCACTATTCTCACGGACTCTGTTTCCGACGCACCGGTTGTCCGGCGCATAAAACAATCCCCTCAATTATCCAATTCTTAAACACGATAGAGTTTGTTACAATGTGCACGTGTATATTTCATGCAATTGTACAGAGAATATCTCCATAATGACTCAATCCAACAATTATAAAGTTGTTGTTTTTCAATCGTCAAGCCAAAAAACGCTCAGAGACGCCAGCTCTCGCTGAGATTTCTGGGTAACGACAAATATGAGAATATAATGTTAGTTTACTTATTTTAACCACTCTGAACTGGTTGATTCTGTTTTTATTTTCGGAAATTCAGAAATGTTCACTTTTTCCGAGTCGTTAGACACATGACTTATATTGTATTCGATTAATGCGCTAATAAAAAAATTACATGAAAAAAATATATCTCAAGCCCAGTGATTGTTAGACAGATGTGCTTTTGGTCAAAGGATGAACTCGTTTGTCTTGGGTTCATAATTCACTCTGATGTTTGAAGAAATGTTGTCGCCTGGGTGGAGCTGGAGAAACCTGGAGTGAGAAGGACTTGTTGCAACATGGCTTCCCGCACTCTGCACGTAAGAAATTAAGATCATACTTTCAGGGATCATTTCTATAGTCTTTGACTTGAGAAATATCGTGTGAAAGTGATCACCTACGCTACCCACGATGAAGAGTCGTGATGTTCCTTTCTGAGCGCGAAGCGGACAACGAGTAATGATTCAATTCATACGCTCGTTGTCATTGATGACCGTTCCTCGTTCCCTAGTGGAGCTTGGAGGAAGGGAGCATGATCAGAGTGGTCGGGTATATATGTTTAATAATATTTGTCAACGTAGACAGCGCCTCACCATAGGCGGTGTTGTTGGTTCTACACTTTCTAGCTAATGGCTGCAGCGCAGCCAACCTGACTCCACCTTGACGCTGCAGTAAACCGGTGAAGAGGGAGAAGTTTGGCCTCCGGCAAGTAGACCCGGGTTGGATTCGCTGTGTGTCAGCTACTTAGACTTGTGCCTTGACTTGTTTTTTTCAATATGTCTAAAATGTGATAAAATCTTGAGTGTGAGAGGTGTTGGAGAAATTCTCCTGCGTGGTCGGTAAGTTTAATCTGCCCGCTACAAGAAAATAAAACCGAGAGCATTGAAGATATTTATACTGCACAATTCAAGAGAAAGATTCAGAGCTGCTCCAAAGCAGAGTTCTGATCAGTCTGCCCCTACTACTGACAAAGAGGGCTTTATACTGATGACAGATTGTGTATCATTGATTAGCTTTTCATTTACAGGATGCCAACTCAATCATCAATAATCAAATCAAATAAATCGGGCTCATCCAATGATTTACGGTCAAACTCAGGTCACAGGTACAGTCCGACTGTGCCATAAAACACACACACAAGGCTCTTGTCAAGTTACCCTTATCACCACACAAGGTTGAGTGTGGATGGAACGGTATCTGTTTTTTTTCCATCACAAACAGCGTCAACAACACAATTAACTACAAACTTATTTAGCTTTTTTTTTAAAAGCATTTATTTAGCAGTAAGAATATACATGTTTTATAAAAGTGGAATTATTTTGGAGTTTAAAAGTACAGACAACGATACAAAATGTAGTCTATCAAAATTAAGAGTCTCAGAAAATCTGTCACCAACCTCAACAGACTTCATCACATCATCAACTTCTTCCGTGGTAACAACAACGGACGTATCGTCGGTCTCAACCGGTGTTTCAAGATTCAAGATTCAAGAATCAAGAGGTTTATTCATCACATACATATACATACTTTCATACATATATGCAGTGAAATGTAAAGCAACTCACCCGGTGATAACACACAAAATGTCCTCGGAAAAATTTCTTTCGAAAAGACCAACTAACTGACTCCTAAGACGTAATACAGTAAGTCGAATACTTATAGAATAAAAATATATATATATAGAATAAAATACAAAAAAATAAAATAAAATGGAATAGAGGGAATATGCTTATGTATATGGAATAGGTAATTATGTATATACAGATATGTGTATTAAAGTGGCATGTGAATAAAGTGAGGTAGTGTTTGGGATAATACAGCACAGTATACAACAGTACGGCGCAGCAATACGGCATCACGAACAACCCTGAACAGTGACACAGTATGCTGTACAGTATGCTACATAATAGTACAGTAAGGTAGTGGAGCCTATGTGTGTGGCTCAGTGAGGACCCCTGGTGAGGTCAGTGTTTATAGTTCTAATGGCTTGCGGGAAAAAGCTCCGTCTCAGTCTCTCTGTTCTCGCTGTGTGACTGCGGAGGCGCCCGCCTGACCGCAGCAGCGTGCAGAGGGGGGAACAGGAGGGAAGGTTTCCTGCTCTGGCTGCTCATAAGCCTCTTCAAGAAGGGATTGTGGGTGGCCAGGCAGGACCTCATCAGGCTCGGGAGGGACTGTGGGGTGGAGGGGGTCATAAGGAGGGTGGAGGGGGAGGTGAGAGGGAGGATCAGGCAGACGTGGGGAGATGGGGACAGCACCCGGCCCTAGAGAGGTGGAAAGGGGGTTTGGGCTTGGTGTAGGGTTTGGGATTGTGTGAATTGTCACGTGCAAAGATTTGTTGGACAGTTGTCCTTCTATGTTTTGATTGATTGTATGTTTTGGGGATGTTGTGAATAAAAACCACATAAACCGCCCGACCGCAGCAGCGTGCAGAGGGGGGAACAGGAGGGAAGGTTTCCTGCTCTGGCTGCTCATAAGCCTCTTCAAGAAGGGATTGTGGTCGGCCAGGCAGGACCTCATCAGGCTCGGGAGGGACTGTGGGGTTGAGGGGGTCATAAGGAGGGTGGAGGGGGAGGTGAGAGGGAGGATCAGGGCAGACGTGGGGAGATGGGGACAGCACGCGGCCCTCGAGAGGTGGAAAGGGGGTTTGGGCCTGGTGTAGGGTTTGGGATTGTGTGAATTGTTACCTGCAAGGATTTGTTGGACAGTTGTCCTTCTATGTTTTGATTGATTGTATGTTTTGGGGATGTTGTGAATAAAAACCACATAAACCGCCCGACCGCAGCAGCGTGCAGAGGGGGGAACAGGAGGGAAGGTTTCCTGCTCTGGCTGCTCATAAGCCTCTTCAAGAAGGGATTGTGGTCGGCCAGGCAGGACCTCATCAGGCTCGGGAGGGACTGTGGGGTTGAGGGGGTCATAAGGAGGGTGGAGGGGGAGGTGAGAGGGAGGATCAGGGCAGACGTGGGGAGATGGGGACAGCCCGCAGCCCTAGAGAGGTGGAAAGGTCCCCACACCACTGTCCCACAGTGGTTTGGGGATTGTATGTTTTGGTGATGTTTTGAATAAAAACCACATACACCGCCTGACCGCAGCAGCTGGAACAGTCCGTTGTTGGGGTGATGAGGATCCTTCATGATCCTGTGGGCTCTGCTACTACAGCTCCTGGTGTATAACTCCTGCAAGGGGGGGAGGGTAGTTCCAGTGGTACGTTCTGCTGAACGCACCACCCTCTGCAGGGCCCGCCTGTCCTGAGCAGTACAGCTCCCAAACCAGGCAGTGATGTTGCCTGTCAGGATGCTCTCCACTGCTCCAGAGTAGAAGGACTTGAGGATCCCCACAAGAGCCGGAATTTCCTGTGGTGGTAAAGACGCTGCCTCGCCTTTCTCAGCAGAGTGTCTGTATGTACAGTCCATGTTAAGTCCTCTGTGATGTGGACTCCCAGGTATTTGAAGCTGCTCACCCTGTCAACAGAAGTCCCATTAATCACCAAGGGCGCGTGCGTCCTCGATTGTGATCCTCGCCTCAAGTCCACAATCAGCTCCTTAGTTTTGCTGACGTTCAGGTGGAGGCTGTTGTCCTGGCACCAGAGTGACAGGTCAGCCACCTCCTCGCGGTAGGCATTCTCGTCGCAGTCGATGATCAGGCCCACGACAACGGTGTCGTCAGCAAACTTTATGATGGTGTTGGAGCTGGACCTGGCCACACAGTCATGTGTGTACAGGTGCATGTAGGTATTTCTTGAAAATATTCAGTTTCCTCGTCACATTAAGTTTGAAATCCGCTGTTTGAAATGTTCTCCAAGTCCGGAGTAATATCACATTCAGTGTCGCTGTCGTTCTCCGCATCGCCGTCGGACGGCCAAAAGTGAGGCGCAGGCGCTGTTTCAGGTCATCTCCCGAGTCAGGATTCCAAAGGAAATCCTGACCGACCAGGGCACTAACTTTATGTCACGTACACTTCGGGAACTTTATGAGTTACTGGGCGTCCGCTCAATTCGGACCAGCATTTACCGTCCCCAGACTGATGGCCTGGTGGAGCGGTTTAATAAAACGTTGAAAAACATGATTCGAAAGTTTGTTCACGACCATAGCCGTAATTGGGACAAGTGGTTAGACCCCCTGTTGTTTGCAGTGCGGGAGGTTCCCCAGGCCTCCACGGGATTTTCTCCCTTTCAACTCCTTTTTGGCAGGAGACCCAGGGGGGTGCTGGATCTAATTAAAGAAAACTTGGAGGAAGGTCCTAGCACCAGTAATAATGAAATACAGTATGTTATGGACCTGAGAGAAAAGTTACACGTGCTGATTCGGCTGTTATCACGGGAGAATTTGCTCCGGGCTCAGGAACGTCAGCGTCTACCAAATTGATGGCTAGACATTCTGACTCCACTGTGCTGTACCTCATCTCCTGCGGTACAGCACTGGACGCTCAGGAACGTCAGCGTCTCTTATATGACCAGGGGGTTTGACTCAGACAATTTGCACCAGGAGACAAGGTGTAAGTGTTGCTCCCTACATCCGGCTCTAAATTGCTTGCAAAGTGGCAAGGGCCTTTTGTGGTCACGCGACGGGTAACAAGGTTGAATATCAGGTCGAACAATAGACAGGCAGGGGGTGATACAGATTTATCACCTAAACCTCTTAAAAGAATGGAGGGAGGGGGCGTCCGTGGTTCTGGTCATGCCGGTCATTGAGCGGGATGAGTTGGGGTCAGAGGCCCTGAGGCGGGCAGGGCTCACCGACAACCCAAAGATGTGCCATGGGATGGGAGGAGGTACGGTATCTGGGATACCACTTGGGTGAAGGCCTGTTCTGACCCCAGCTTGATAAAACCATGGCGGTCGCAACCACGCCAAGACCTAAGACCAAGAAGGAGGTGAGGCAGTTCTTGGGGCTGGCGCGCTACTATAGGAGGTTTGTCCCCAACTTTTCAGAGCTAACCAGCCCCTTGACTGACTTAACTTAAAAAGTGCTCCAGATACGGTCCAGTGGTCAGAGAAGGGCCAGCAGGCGTTTGCGAGGGTAAAGTCAGCTCTAAGTGGGAAGGCAGTGCTGTTTAACCCTAACTTCTCTCTCCCTTTCTGTCTGCAGACCGATGCGTCAAACAGAGGGCTGGGCGCAGTCCTGTCCCAGGAGGTTGAGGGGACCGAAGGTCCGGTGCCGTACCTCAGCCGCAAGCTTTCAGAGCGGGAGACGGGGTACAGCACAGTGCAGTCCGAATGTCTAGCTATCAATTTGTTCCCTCCGCTACAACCTCCTGGGACGAGCTTTCACCCTCTGTTCAGGCCACGCCCCGCTGCAGTGGCTCCACCACATGAAGGACACAAATGCCCGGATCACCCGGTGGTACCTGGCTCTACAGCCCTTTAACTTCCGGGTGGTCCACAGGCCGGCGGTGCAGATGGTCGTGACTGATTTTCTCTCCCTCTCTGGGTGGGGCGGAGTCGGCTGTCGGCCAGACGGCTCCCTGGCCTAAGGTGGGCGGTGGGGGTATGTGGCGGACAAAGGGGCGTCGTGAAGCACCGGCTGCAGACGACACCAAGCTGCCTTGAATTGGCCCAATCAGCGCCCGCACGGTGAAGACCATTCATCCATATTCCATGTGATATGAAGTCACAATATGAAACCGATTTGATAGACATAAAAACATAACATAAAAATCCAACGCTGTTCCCCACTCAATCAAGCCACACTACTCGCCCCCACTGACGTCACAGAAAATAAAAGTTTGAACACATCACACCTGTTCTTAGATCTCTACATTGGCTCTCTGTTAAAACTATGATTTATTTTAAAATTCTGCTACTTGTAAATGAAGCTATAAATGGCCTTGCACCTCAGTATATAAAATAAATGCTAAGTATACACGAACCAGCAAGAACTCTCAGGTCCAGAGTCAGTGGTCTTTTAACTCTGCCCTCGTGCCAAAAGAGTCAACAAAGTTTTTGAGTCTTTGTGGCATGTGTCCAGGTCAAAGGCTGCAAATGACTCCAAGCTCTGATTCTTCCTGTTCAAATGATGCGGAAGGAAAAAGTCGAAAGTCACCAAATGACCCTAAACTATGCGGTGGGTGACAAATATGTTAATACAGATTTGTGGATTGTTGTTTGATATTTATGCCTTCTTGTTGGAACAGAGTTCTGCTCTGTACATGCTCAAATACAGACATAACTGAATATGTTATATTTGAAAGTAAGGTGTTGTGTTTTCAGAACCAGGCATTTTTTATAATTAGGTTTAGTGTATAATGCCATGTACTCTGGTGTAGATGCTTCTGATCAACCCTGGCGGAAAGATCGTGCAGTAGCAGTGTTACTCACGGACGCCTTTTCCAACGCACCGGTTTGTCCGGCGCATTAACCAGTTAGTTACAGTATGATTATGTTGTTGACAACAATTCAATATTTATTTACTAATTTAACTTTACGTTGAATATTTATTATAACGACTCGCTCTATTATTTTATTGTATTGCTTATTATTATTAATATTGGCCCATTGATATTAAGAAATTACATTTCTAATCCTACACGTTTGAAATCAGATTTGTTGAATATTACTTCAACGTCATTATTATTTTATATACATTATGTATTATTATGTACACATTATTATTGTGTACCATAAACTGTACCAACCCCAGATATGACATTTCCTACTCCAAACACAGGAGCTTCAACCTCTGAAACCAACGCTCGCTGTAGACTCTGAACAGGTATTCCCCAGGATGAGGTCCGAGAGAAGTTAAGATCATACTTTCAGGGATCATTTCTATAGTCTTTGACTTGAGAAATATCGTGTGAAAGTGATCACCTACGCTACCCACGATGAAGAGTCGTGATGTTCCTTTCTGAGCGCGAAGCGGGCAACGAGTAATGTTTTTATCATACGATCGTTGTCATTGATGACCGTTCCTTGTTCTCGAGTGCAGCTCGGAGGAAGGGAGCATGATCAGAGTGGTCGTGTAGATACGTTAATAAAATCAATTTATGTACATATGTTACCAGAAATCAAAACCTTCTGATTATTTACAGCCGTATTGTGAGTCAATGCTTCAGATACAGATGTTTTACTCAGTTAACCCATATGCTCTTCCATCATTATAACTGGTCAGTTTAAAATTAGGTTCCTGCTGTCTTAATTGTTGTTGTGGCCCAAGGTGTTGATTGCATCCAGAAATTCTCCATCAAGTGACCTGTATCATTTTTATCTGGAGGTAGTTTTTGATCAGTTTTAGGTGTCTCTTGAAGTGGCTTCACCAATACCAACATTGCTGATCAGAGCAGTGTCACCATTCTTGTCAACTGTTTTCAGAGGGATCCGTGGCAACGGATTTTAAGAGTGAGCCTTGCTTTTCTGATACTCGCTCTTTCAAAATGATTTTATTTTTATATTTACACCCAGATCCCTTGAGATTGTTTTTACGGAAGGAATTATGTGTCACACAACCCACAAATGTCATTTGTCAAATAAACAGAAATGTAAAAGTGTTTAAGTTGCACAAATACCATCCACAAGTCTGTATTCGTTTTGAAATGCAAAAATAAAAAACATTAATATATTTTCTCTATCCACAAATAATGCGTTAACTTGTGTGTAAACTATTTTCCAAATAAATGTAGCATAATTTTTATGTGATTAAAGATATTTTCAACTGTTCTCCTTGCATGCAATTGTACTGTAATGTTATATACACACCCCCTGTTACTGATTTAGTTATCTGTTGTGTGTATATGGCAGGTGACTGACAGCAACCTGTGTGACGGTAACAGTGACATCAGAAATATGTGGTGAATGTAACCAGGCACAAACTCAGCACTTTGTGGAACATCCCCATCCTCCAAGATCCTCCACAGAGTCCGTTCCACTTCAGGATGGACTTCCCTCCCTCTCATATACTGTATGTGTGTCACAAAACACAAATGCAAACGGATCCACAAGTGAATCAACTGTTTAAATGTGTGTTTGGGTGTCTACAAGTTGTAAGGGGTAAAAAACATGAAAATACAATCACATATAAATGATGCTGCATTTGTAAAAGGGTTTGGTCAACACAAGTAGCAAATTGTTTCCTGGTGGATGGAGAAATAAATTGGTATGTGTGTTATGTGGACTTGCATTATTCTGTGAATTCTGTTGCAGTGACAAATGATCTTGTTGTATTTTAATTGAAGCGTCACCACAGCGCCATCATGCTGTCATGCTTGTGAACGATTCTAACGGAACCATCGACCCCCCCAACCACTATTCTCACGGACTCTGTTTCCGACGCACAGGTTGTCCGGCGCATAAAACAATCCCCTCAATTATCCAATTCTTAAACACGATAGAGTTTGTTACAATGTGCACGTGTATATTTCATGCAATTGTACAGAGAATATCTCCATAATGACTCAATCCAACAATTATAAAGTTGTTGTTTTTCAATCGTCAAGCCAAAAACGTCCCAGAGACGCCAGCTCAGCGCTGAGATCTCTGGGTAACGACAAATATGAGAATATAATGTTAGTTTTCTTATTTTAACCACTCTGAACTGGTTGATTCTGTTTTATTTTCGCAAATTCACAAATGTTCCCTTTTTCCGAGTCGTTATACACATGACTTATATTGTATTCGATTAATGCGCTAATAAAAAAATTACATGAAAAAAATATATCTCAAGCCCAGTGATTGTTAGACACGTGTGCTTTTGGACAAAGGATGAACTTGTTTGTCTTCGGTTCATAATTCACTCTGCTGTTTGAAGAAATGTTGTCGCCTGGATGGAGCTGGAGAAACCTGGACTGAGAAGGACTTGTTGCAACATGGCTTCCCGCACTCTGCCAGTGAGAAGTTAAGATCATACTTTCAGGGATCATTTCTATAGTCTTTGACTTGAGAAATATCGTGTGAAAGTGATCACCTACGCTACCCACGATGAAGAGTCGTGATGTTCCTTTCTGAGCGCGAAGCGGACAACGAGTAATGATTCAGTTCATACGCTCGTTGTCATTGATGACCGTTCCTCGTTCCCTAGTGGAGCTTGGAGGAAGGGAGCATGATCAGAGTGGTCGGGTATATATGTTTAATAAATTGCTTTTACCGTAGACAACGCCTCACCACAGGCGGTGTTGGTAGTTCTTTACATGTCATTCATGCGCTACACTGTCTAGCTTATGGCTGTAGCGCAGCCAACCTGACTCCACCTCGACGCTGCAGTAAACCGGTGAAGAGGGAGAAGTTTGGCCTCCGGCAAGTAGACCCGGGTTGGATTCGCTGTGTGTCAGCTACTTAGACTTGTGCATTGACTTGTTTTTTTCAATATGTCTAAAATGTGATAAAATCTTGAGTGTGAGAGTTGTTGGAGAAATTCTCCTGCGTGGTTGGTAAGTTTAATCTGCCCGCTACAAGAAAACAAAACCGAGAGCATTGAAGATATTTATACTGCACAATTTAAGAGAAAGATTCAGAGCTGCTCCAAAGCAGAGTTCTGATCAGTCTGCTCCTACTACTGACAAAGAGGGCTTTATACTGATGACAGATTGTGTATCATTGATTAGCTTTTCATTTACAGGATGCCAACTCAATCATCAATAATCAAATCAAATCAATCGGGCTCATCCAATGATTTACGGTCAAACTCAGGTCACGGGTACAGTCCGACTGTGCCATAAAACACACACACAAGGCTCTTGTCAAGTTACCCTCATCACCACACAAGGTTGAGTGTGGATGGAACGGTATCTGTTTTTTTTCCAATAGGACAAATAGGCATTGTTTAGAAACAAACAAAACTGTTTCTGACGCACAGGTTGTCCGGCGCATAAAACAATCCCCTAAAACTTTCCAATTCTTAAACACGATAGAGTTTGTTACAATATGCATGTGTATATTTTCATTCCGTAGTTTAATTGTACACAGAATATCTCCATAATGACCTACTCCAACAATTTAAAAGTTTTTGTTTTTCAATCCTCAAACCAAAAACGTCTCAGAGACGCCAGCTCTCGCTGAGATTTCTGGGTAATGACAAATATGAGAATATAATGTTAGTTTACTTATTTTAACCACTCTGAACTGGTTGATTCTGTTTTTGTTTTCGGAAATTCAGAAATGTTCACTTTTTTCCAAGTCGGTATACACATGCCTTATATTGTATTCGATTAATGCACTAATAAAAAAATTACATGAAAAAAATATATCTCAAGCCCAGTGATTGTTAGACACATGTGCTTTTGGTCAAAGGATGAACTCGTTTGTCTTCGGTTCATAATTCACTCTGATGTTTGAAGAAATGTTGACGCCTGGATGGAGCTGGAGAAACCTGCAGTGAGAAGGACTTGTTGCAACATGGCTTCCCGCACTCTGCCTGTAAGAAATTAAGATCATACTTTCAGGGATCATTTCTATAGTCTTTGACTTGAGAAATATCGTGTGAAAGTGATCACCTACGCTACCCACGATGAAGAGTCGTGATGTTCCCTTCTGAGCGTGAAGCGGACAACGAGTAATGATTCAATTCATACGCTCGTTGTCATTGATGACCGTTCCTCGATCCCTATTAGAACTTGGAGGAAGGGAGCGTGGTCGGGTATATATGTTTAATAATGTTACTGTTACCGTAGACAGTGCCTCACCACAGTCGGTGGTGCTGGTTCTTTACATGAGATATGTGCGCTACACTTTCTAGCTAATGGCTGTAACGCAGCCAACCTGACTCCACCTCGACGCTGCAGTAAACCGGTGAAGTGGGAGAGGTTTGGCCTCCGGCAAGTAGACCCGGGTTGGATTCGCTGTGTGTCAGCTACTTAGACTTGTGCATTGACTTGTGTTTTTCAATATGTCTAAAATGTGATAATAAAATCTTGAGTGTGAGAGGTGTTGGAGAAATTCTCCTGCGTGGTCGGTAAGTTTAATCTCCCCGCTACAAGAAAACAAAACCGAGAGCATTGAAGATATTTATACTGCACAATTTAAGAAAGATTCAGAGCTGCTCCAAAGCAGAGTTCTGATCAGTCTGCCCCTACTACTGACAAAGAGGGCTTTATACTGATGACAGATTGTGTATCATTGATTAGCTTTTCATCTACAGGATGCCAACTCAATCATCAATAATCAAATCAAATCAATCAGGCTCATCCAATGGTTTACGGTCAAACTCAGGTCACGGGTACAGTCCGACTATGCCATAAAACACACACACAAGGCTCTTGTCAAGTTACCCTTATCACCACACAAGGTTGAGTGTGGATGGAACGGTATCTGTTTTTTTCCAATAGGACAATAGGCATTGTTTAGAAACAAACAAAACTGTTTCTGACGCACAGGTTGTCCGGCGCATAAAACAATCCCCTCAAACTATCCAATTCTTAAACACGATAGAGTTTGATACAATGTGCATGTGTATAATTTCATTCCGTAGTTTAATTGTACACAGAATATCTCCATAATGACCTACTCCAACAATTTAAAAGTTTTTGTTTTTCAATCCTCAACCCAAAAACGTCTCAGAGACGCCAGCTCTCACTGAGATTTCTGGATAAGGACAAATATGAGAATATAATGTTAGTTTACTTATTTTAACCACTCTGAACTGGTTGATTCTGTTTTTATTTTCGGAAATTCAGAAATGTTCACTTTTTTCCAAGTCGTTATACACATGACTTATATTGTATTCGATTAATGCGCTAATAAAAAAATACATTAAAAAATGATATATTATATTTCTCAAGCCCAGTGATTGTTA
Source organism: Zeus faber (assembly GCF_960531495.2). Taxonomy (NCBI): domain Eukaryota; kingdom Metazoa; phylum Chordata; class Actinopteri; order Zeiformes; family Zeidae; genus Zeus; species Zeus faber. The sequence continues at coordinate 9,109,427 of NC_137207.1, forward strand.
GACACATGTGCTTTTGGTCAAAGGATGAACTCGTTTGTATTCGGTTCATAATTCACTCTGGTGTTTGAAGAAATGTTGACGCCTGGATGGAGCTGGAGAAACCTGGACTGAGAAGGACTTGTTGCAACATGGCTCCCCGCACTCTGCCAGTGAGAAGTTAAGATCATACTTTCAGGGATCATTTCTATAGTCTTTGACTTGAGAAATATCGTGTGAAAGTGATCACCTACGCTACCCACGATGAAGAGTCGTGATGTTCCTTTCTGAGCGCGAAGCGGACAACGAGTAATGATTCAGTTCATACGCTCGTTGTCATTGATGACCGTTCCTCGCTCCCTAGTGGAGCTTGGAGGAAGGGAGCATGATCAGAGTGGTCGGGTATATATGTTTAATAATATTGCTTTTACCGTAGACAACGCCTCACCACAGGCGGTGTTAGTGGTTCTTTACATGTGATTTGTGCACTACACTTTCTAGTTAATGGCTGCAGCGCAGCTAACCTGACTCCACCTCGACGCTGCAGTAAACCGGTGAAGAGGGAGAAGTTTGGCCTCCGGCAAGTAGACCCGGGTTGGATTCGCTGTGTGTCAGCTACCTAGACTTGTGCATTGACTTGTTTTTTTCAATATGTCTAAAATGTGATAAAATCTTGAGTGTGAGAGTTGTTGGAGAAATTCTCCTGCGTGGTCGGTAAGTTTAATCTGCCCGCTACAAGAAAACAAAACCGAGAGCATTGAAGATATTTATACTGCACAATTTAAGAGAAAGATTCAGAGCTGCTCCAAAGCAGAGTTCTGATCAGTCTGCTCCTACTACTGACAAAGAGGGCTTTATACTGATGACAGATTGTGTATCATTGATTAGCTTTTCATTTACAGGATGCCAACTCAATCATCAATAATCAAATCAAATCAAATCAATCGGGCTCATCCAATGGTTTACGGTCAAACTCAGGTCACAGGTACAGTCCGACTGTGCCATAAAACACACACACAAGTCTCTTGTCAAGTTACCCTTATCACCACACAAGGTTGAGTGTGGATGGAACGGTATCTGTTTTTTTTCCAATAGGACAATAGGCATTGTTTAGAAACAAACAAAACTGTTTCTGACGCACAGGTTGTCCGGCGCATAAAACAATCCCCTCAAACTATCCAATTCTTAAACACGATAGAGTTTGTTACAATGTGCATGTGTATATTTTCATTCCGTAGTTTAATTGTACACAGAATATCTCCATAATGACCTACTCCAACAATTTAAAAGTTTTTGTTTTTCAATCGTCAAACCAAAAACGTCTCAGAGACGCCAGCTCTCACTGAGATTTCTGGATAAGGACAAAAATGAGAACATAATGTTAGTTTACTTATTTTAACCACTCTGAACTGGTTGATTCTGTTTTTGTTTTCGGAAATTCAGAAATGTTCACTTTTTTCCAAGTCGTTAGACACATGACTTATATTGTATTCGATTAATGCGCTAATAAAAAAATTACATGAAAAAAATATATCTCAAGCCCAGTGATTGTTAGACACGTGTGCTTTTGGACAAAGGATGAACTTGTTTGTCTTCGGTTCATAATTCACTCTGCTGTTTGAAGAAATGTTGTCGCCTGGATGGAGCTGGAGAAACCTGGACTGAGAAGGACTTGTTGCAACATGGCTTCCCGCACTCTGCCAGTGAGAAGTTAAGATCATACTTTCAGGGATCATTTCTATAGTCTTTGACTTGAGAAATATCGTGTGAAAGTGATCACCTACGCTACCCACGATGAAGAGTCGTGATGTTCCTTTCTGAGCGCGAAGCGGACAACGAGTAATGATTCATTTCATATGCTCGTTGTCATTGATGACCGTTCCTCGTTCCCTAGTGGAGCTTGGAGGAAGGGAGCATGATCAGAGTGGTCGTGTAGAAACGTTAATAAAATCAGTTTACGTACATATGTTACCAGAAATCAAAACCTTAATTACGGCCGTATTGTGAGTTAATGCTTCAGATGCAGAAGTTTTACTCAGTTAACCCATATGCTCTTCCATCATTATAACTGGTCAGTTTAAAATTAAGTTCCTGCTGTCTTAATTGATGTTGTGGCCCAAGGTGTTGATTGCGTCCAGAAAATTAGTTCTCCATCAAGTGACCTGTATCATTTTTATCTGGAGGTAGTTTTCGATCAGTTTTAGGTGTCTCCTGAAGTGGCTTCACCAATACCAACATTGCTGATCAGAGCAGTGTCACCATTCTTGTCAACTGTTTTCAGAGGGATCCGTGGCAACGGATTTTAAGAGTGAGCCTTGCTTTTCTGATACTCGCTCTTTCAAAATGATTTTATTTTTATATTCACACCCAGATCCCTTGAGATTGTTTTTATGGAAGGAATTATGTGTCACACAACCCACAAATGTCATTTGTAAAATAAACAGAAATGTAAAAGTGTTTAAGTTGCATAAATACCATCCACAAGTCTGTATTCGTTTTGAAATGCAAAAATAAAAAAACATTAATATATTTTCTCTATCCACAAATAATGCGTTAACTTGTGTGTAAACAATTTTCCAAATAAATGTAGCATAATTTTTATGTGATTAAAGATATTTTCACCCATTCTCCTTGCATACAATGGTACTTTAATGTTATATACACACCCCCTGTTACTGATTTCGATATCTGTTGTGTGTATATGGCAGGTGACTGACAGCAACCTTGTGACGGTAACGGTAACGTGACATCAAAAATATGTGGTGAATGTAACCAGCCACAAACTCAGCACTTTGTGAAACATCCCCATCCTCCAAGATCCTCCACAGAGTCCGTTCCACTTCAGGATGGACTTCCCTCCCTCTCATATACTGTATGTGTGTCACAAAACACAAATGCAAACGGATCCACAAGGGAATCAACTGTTTAAATGTGTGTTTGGGTGTCTACAAGTTGTAAGGGGTAAAAACATGAAAATACAATCAAATATAAATGATGCTGCATTTGTAAAAGGGTTTGGTCAACACAAGTAGCACATTGTTTCCTGGTGGATGGAGAAATATATTAGTGTGTGTTTATTTATTTATTATTGTTTTTTCTTGATGTTTGTTCAGATTTGTGGATTGTAGTATTTATTTGTGGATTGAGAGATACTCTTTGGGACCGTGTATGCTATATGAGTTTATTATATTATATTATATGTGTAGATGTTGTGTTATGTGGACTTGCATTATTCTGTGAATTCTGTTGCAGCGACAAATGATCTTGTTGTATTTTAATTGAAGCGTCACCACAGCGCCATCATGCTGTCATGCTTGTGAACGATTCTAACGGAACCATCGACGCCCCCAACCACTATTCTCACGGACTCTGTTTCCGACGCACCGGTTGTCCGGCGCATAAAACAATCCCCTCAATTATCCAATTCTTAAACACGATAGAGTTTGTTACAATGTGCACGTGTATATTTCATGCAATTGTACAGAGAATATCTCCATAATGACTCAATCCAACAATTATAAAGTTGTTGTTTTTCAATCGTCAAGCCAAAAACGTCCCAGAGACGCCAGCTCAGCGCTGAGATTTCTGGGTAACGACAAATATGAGAATATAACGTTAGTTTACTTATTTTAACCACTCTGAACTGGTTGATTCTGTTTTATTTTCGCAAATTCACAAATGTTCTCTTTTTCCGAGTCGTTATACACATGACTTATATTGTATTCGATTAATGCGATAATAAAAAAATACATTAAAAAATGATATATTATATTTCTCAAGCCCAGTGATTGTTAGACACATGTGCTTTTGGTCAAAGGATGAACTCGTTTGTATTCGGTTCATAATTCACTCTGGTGTTTGAAGAAATGTTGACGCCTGGATGGAGCTGGAGAAACCTGGACTGAGAAGGACTTGTTGCAACACGGCTTCCCGCACTCTGCCAGTGAGAAGTTAAGATCATACTTTCAGGGATCATTTCTATAGTCTTTGACTTGAGAAATATCGTGTGAAAGTGATCACCTACGCTACCCACGATGAAGAGTCGTGATGTTCCTTTCTGAGCGCGAAGCGGACAACGAGTAATGATTCAATTCATACGCTCGTTGTCATTGATGACCGTTCCTCGTTCCCTAGTGGAGCTTGGAGGAAGGGAGCATGATCAGAGTGGTCGGGTATATATGTTTAATAATATTTGTTACCGTAGACAGCGCCTCACCACAGGCGGTGTTAGTGGTTCTTTACATGTGATTTGTGCACTACACTTTCTAGTTAATGTCTGTAGCGCAGCCAACCTGACTCCACCTCGACGCTGCAGTAAACCGGTGAAGAGGGAGAAGTTTGGCCTCCGGCAAGTAGACCCGGGTTGGATTCGCTATGTGTCAGCTACTTAGACTTGCGCATTGACTTGTTTTTTTCAATATGTCTAAAATGTGATAAAGTCTTGAGTGTGGGAGTTGTTGGAGAAATTCTCCTGCGTGGTCGGTAAGTTTAATCTCCCCGCTACAAGAAAACAAAACCGAGAGCATTGAAGATATTTATACTGCACAATTTAAGAGAAAGATTCAGAGCTGCTCCAAAGCAGAGTTCTGATCAGTCTGCCCCTACTACTGACAAAGAGGGCTTTATACTGATGACAGATTGTGTATCATTGATTAGCTTGTCATTTACAGGATGCCAACTCAATCATCAATAATCAAATCAAATCAATCGGGCTCATCGAATGGTTTACGGTCAATCTCAGGTCACGGGTACAGTCCGACTGTGCCATAAAACACACACACAAGGCTCTTGTCAAGTTACCCTTATCACCACACAAGGTTGAGTGTGGATGGAACGGTATCTGTTTTTTTCCAATAGGACAAATAGGCATTGTTTAGAAACAAACAAAACTGTTTCTGACGCACAGGTTGTCCGGCGCATAAAACAATCCCCTCAAACTTTCCTATTCTTAAACACGATAGAGTTTGTTACAATGTGCATGTGTATATTTTCATTCCGTAGTTTAATTGTACACAGAATATCTCCATAATGACCTACTCCAACAATTTAAAAGTTTTTGTTTTTCAATCGTCAAACCAAAAACGTCTCAGAGACGCCAGCTCTCACTGAGATTTCTGGATAAGGACAAATATGAGAATATAATGTTAGTTTACTTATTTTAACCACTCTGAACTGGTTGATTCTGTTTTTATTTTCGGAAATTCAGAAATGTTCACTTTTTTCCAAGTCGTTATACACATGACTTATATTGTATTCGATTAATGCGCTAATAAAAAAATTACATGAAAAAAACATATCTCAAGCCCAGTGATTGTTAGACACATGTGCTTTTGGACAAAGGATGAACTCGTTTGTCTTCGGTTCATAATTCACTCTGATGTTTGAAGAAATGTTGTCGCCTGGATGGAGCTGGAGAAACCTGGACTGAGAAGGACTTGTTGCAACATGGCTTCCCGCACTCTGCCAGTGAGAAGTTAAGATCATACTTTCAGGGATCATTTCTATAGTCTTTGACTTGAGAAATATCGTGTGAAAGTGATCACCTACGCTACCCACGATGAAGAGTCGTGATGTTCCTTTCTGAGCGCGAAGCGGACAACGAGTAATGATTCAGTTCATACGCTCGTTGTCATTGATGACCGTTCCTCGTTCCCTAGTGGAGCTTGGAGGAAGGGAGCATGATCAGAGTGGTCGTGTAGATACGTTTAAATAGTAACAATGTGTTCGGACGGGGAGAATTCACTCCCTGTCCAAAACGTCTTGCGAGATGTCGTTGCGCCTGATTTTATTCCACATGCCCATGCGGGACATTTGTTGGTTAAATGTCTGTAGCGTAAACCAACCTCGTCGCTGCAGTACACCTGTGCTAATAAGCTTACCCGGGTTGGATTTCCTGTGATTCAACCACAAAGACTTGTTTACTGACCTGTGTTTTTCAATCTGTCTAAAACGTTATAATAAAATCTGGAGTTTTAAAAGCTATGACTTGTGAATGACGAGGGTGTGGCAAACCGTGTTTCTGAGATAATCACCTCCAAAGTTTTACGTTTAAGTTTTAGGTTCATTCAGCCAGCTCCCAGAATGCAAATGGGGTTGGCAGACAAACAAAGCCTCATGGCTAATTAACATACCGCTGAATAAGCCAATCACAAACAGCGTCAACAACACAATTAACTACAAACTTATTTAGCTTTTTTTTTAAAGCATTTATTTAGCAGTAAGAATATACATGTTTTATAAAAGTGGAATTATTTTGGAGTTTAAAAGTACAGACAACGATACAAAATGTAGTCTATCAAAATTAAGAGTCTCAGAAAATCTGTCACCAACCTCAACAGACTTCATCACATCATCAACTTCTTCCGTGGTAACAACAACGGACGTATCGTCGGTCTCAACCGGTGTTTCAAGATTCAAGTTTCAAGAGGTTTATTCATCACATACATATACATACTTTCATACATATATGCAGTGAAATGTAATGCAACGCACCCGGTGATAACACACAATATGTCCTAGGGAAAAAAATAAAAGTAAAAAATTCCTTTCTAATAGACCGACTAACTGACTCCTAAAACGTAATACAGTAAGTTGAATACTTATAGAATAAGATAAAAATATATAGAATAAAATACAATAAAAAATAAATTGAAATAAAATGGAATAGATAGAGGGAATATGCCTATGTATATACAGATATGTGCAATTAAAGTGGCATGTGGATTAAAGTGGCATGTGAATGTGAATAGAGTGAGGTAGTGTTTGGGATAAAACAGCACAGTATACAACAGTACGGCGCAGCAATACGGCATCACGAACAACCCTGAACAGTGATACAGTATGCGATACAGTATGCTACATATAGTACAGTAGGTAGTGGAGCCTCGTGTATGGCTCAGTGAGGACCCCTGGTGAGGTCAGTGTTGACAGTTCTAATGGCTTGCGGGAAAAAACTCAGTCTCAGTCTCTGTTCTCGCTGTGTGACTGCGGAGGCGCTTGCCTGACCGCAGCAGCTGAAACAGTCCGTTGTTGGGGTGATGAGGATCCTTCATGATCCTGTGGGCTCTACTACTACACCTCCTGGTGTATAGCTCCTGCAAGGGGGGGAGGGTAGTTCCAGTGGTACGTTCAGCTGAACGCACCACCCTCTGCAGGGCCCGCCTGTCCTGGGCAGTACAGCTCCCAAACCAGGCAGTGATGTTGCCTGTCAGGATGCTCTCCACTGCTCCAGAGTAGAAGGACTTGAGGATCCCCACGAGAGCCGGAATTTCCTGAGGTGGTAAAGACGCAGCCTCGCCTTTCTCACCTGATGTGGACCCCCAGGTATTTGAAGCTGCTCACCCTGTCAACAGAAGTCCCATTAATCACCAAGGGCGCGTGCGTCCTCGATTGTGATCCTCGCCTAAAGTCCACAATCAGCTCCTTAGTTTTGCTGACGTTCAGGTGGAGGCTGTTGTCCTGGCACCAGAGTGACCGGTCAGCCACCTCCTCGCGGTAGGCCTTCTCGTCGCAGTCGGTGATCAGGCCCACGACAACGGTGTCGTCAGCAAACTTTATGATGGTGTTGGAGCTGGACCTGGCCACACAGTCATGTGTGTACAGGTGCATGTGTGTATTTCTTGAAAATATTCAGTTTCATCGTCACATTAAGTTTGAAATCCGCTGTTTGAAATGTTCTAAGCCCGGAATAATATCACATTCAGTGTCGCTGTCGTTCTCCGCGTCACCGTCGGAGAACTGACTATCATCGCTGAAAATGAAGTCCACTACGTGCTGCTAACACTGACTTGGATCTATCGCACTGGTCACTGCCACCCGCTTCGTGTAATCCATAACGATACAGAGAAGAAAGTTTTCACAGACAAGTGAGACCGAAACACCCCTGTGCTGCGCTTTAACCATCTGTAGGTGCGTGACGCAAAGGGTTTTTCTTCTTCACAGTTTCACAACAGTGTCTCCGTGTGTGTAAGGGTGGTATTATTTAAAGGTTGAATTCTATCAAAACTGTTTCACATTGTGACTTCATATCACATATGGAGGAGTGATCTTCACCTGGACGCTCTCGATAAAGGAAACGATCGATCAGCGTTGTTCAGTGCTGTTCCGCGTCTCGGTAAGTGAACTGCGTTTTCCCATGTAATCGAACCGGAATATTTTACTCCACGGTTTAATCTTTTTCGACTATTGATGAATCAAACTCGGTTTTGAAACTATGTTGAGAGATGAAAAAAACCCACAAAGGAACACAAATCTGGAAAAATCTCATTTTCCTCCAAGAATGTTTTTTTCAACTTATTTGGCTGCTGCTCCTGATGATTTTAGAAATGCGCAAGGTTGCGGCTTTTGCTGTGGTGGGACACATATATGATGCTATTATAGCCCCATAAGTCCGCCACAGTTTCAAAAGCTGTCAAAACAATACGCAGTGAATCAAAGCGGTCATGTGATTCACTGCGGAAACAAAGCAGTAGTTGCTTCAAACGTCATCGTTCACGTGATCATTTCCGTAAAAAAGCATGCTCTGGAGCAGTTGTTCAGTTGGAAGTGCTTGGCGAGTTCGATACGCGCATTGATGGTTCGGTGTCAGAAGTATCATCTCAAAATACAATTGTGTTGATGAATTGTGCCATGTATCATTGTGGATAATGACTGATTATGGGAACAACTGTATCGTACTCCCATTTTCCACCACTTGTTTCGCCTGTGATCTGCACTCTGATGTGCCGCGTCAGCACATCGGAGCAGCACACATGCTACACCCTATACATTATATATAATGTATAATGACATGTAACAATATATCTAAATCTATGTAATCACATAAACATATATGCACACACATAATGAAGAACACAACCTCATATAGCCTCAGTCACATACCTTTAATTCAGCACACAGGGTTAATTCTTACACATACCTCTTTACACATTTGAGAATCTTTCGAGTTTATAGAGCTTGTGCGTAATCATCGGGTGTCATGACATTTCACTGCATATATGTACGACCCTATGTGTATGTATGTGACAAATAATCTCTCGAACTAGGTTGTGTTTACCCTTGGATTCCTGCCATAAAGTTTACCTTATCCTCCTGCCATAAAGTTTACCTGATCTTGAGCACCTACACATCAGTGAGGTCGAACTGACCATTTATTCTCTGACTCCCTGAAAATCAACTGTTCAACTCAGAGAGCTGCTCGAGAGTACATCTCTGATTCGACCCTTGTACAGGTAAAAACCAGCTGCCTCTTTGTATAAATCCACCGACTGACAAACTGCAGATTAAAGCTATCCTTTAATCTCTGTAACAATATCTTCCAACCACCACTTGCAGCAGTGAGCATCTTGTTATGGAGCAGCGGAAACAATGCAAGCGGCTCAGAAGACACTTTGAATGCGGAGATTATAATATCCATTGCTTATTTTTGACATTTACACACAACTGACATATTGTGCCATAGCCTCGGGTTGTCACACATATGTTTGAGAGTCCTTAAATATAGTTTGTGTTATAAAGTGTGCTGTACTTTTTTCACTATTTGGGTTTGAATATTACTTTGCCAAGGACGGCTGCATTTTTGAAAGGACCCCATTTTACAGAAGTCCCAATGAAAACAATGAGCAGTGGACCAAACAGAACTAGAGAAACCCTGAGTGAGGAGGACTTGTTGCGACAAGGCTTCCCACACTCTGCCACAGTGAGGTGAGGATCATACTTTCAGGGATAATTTCTATAGTCTTTGACTTAAAAAATGTTGTGTCAAAGTTATCACCTACGCTACCCATGATGAAGCGTCGTGATGTTCCTTTCTGAGCGTGAAGCTGACAACGAGTAATGATTCAGTTCATACGCTCGCTGTCATTGATGACTGTTCCTTGTTCCCCGCGACGCTTGGAGGAAGGGACCGTGGTCTGGTGTACATGTCAAAAGAATTACTTTCGCAAGGTCATAAAGTACCACACGGTTTAGCAGTTGCAGAAATTTTAAAGACATGAGGGCAATTATTACAGTGCTGTTGCTTACTCATATCTCTAATATTAACAGTGTCCTTGTTGTCTTACAGTACCATCTGCTACATCATTTAATTCAATACTCTGTGAAACTTATAATGTTCTGTGCTTCATTGAACATAACTACACTGTTTCCTGAGCTCTTTCTTACTTCTTTACATTGTGTATATATATATATATATAGGTAATTCAGTGTATATGCTCTTACTTCTGCACTCATTATTATTTCAAGAGAGCTCTCACTTCAAGTACTACCCATGTTTCACTTTCCATAACCAAAATATGATCGGTGCTAAAAAAAAACAAAAAACAGGCAATACATTTCTAGCAAGAATTAAATTACGACTGCACGCCCAGTGTGTTTCCATCCAGTGGTACCTCAAGATCTGGTTTTGATTTCCCAAGGTCAGTAAGCCCAATAACAACGCAGTTGTATCCTCAAGATAACAAAATTTGCACTACCCACAACCAATCTAAATCCTTACGTTGAGTTCCAACCAAAATGGTTTTTAAAACAGTTTTTTTTTTAATTTTTTTTATTGTAATATGTTTGAACTGTAATCTTTCAAACTATTCCATAATGCTGAGATGGAGAGAAATTCAAATGTGAAATGTATCAAAACAAATCTTTGGTGTTTCCCCCCCCAAGACAGTTAATCATAACTATCTGCTATATAGTTATAGTAATACCTGTTAAAGCACAGTCCACATGAATATAGAATTTATAAAACAACCATTGCCTCACTGGTGTATCATAAAACACAAACCAAAAAATAACTTCCAACAGGCGAAGCAATATTAAAATCACATAGTAGAGCAACACTGTAAATGGTTTTGCAGTATGAAGGCGAGTTAGTCTTGTTCCCTGACTTTATCATGCCATGGTGGGATTTTTAAACAGTAACACATCTGCTCCCGATGATTCTCAGGATCAGCAACAGCATCCCCATCATGAGTCCTTTCCACCTCCCCTTCCATCCCCCTTATGACCCCCTCCACTCCGCAATCCCTACAGAGCCTTGTAAGGTCCTGCCTGACCACCCACAAGCGGTTTATGTGGTTTTTATTCAAAACATCAATTAATCAATTCAAAAAATACAATCCCCACACCACTGTGGGACAAGACATTTACGGAAGAAACAGAGAAGGACAACCGTCCAGCAATTCTTTACACGTGACAATTTGCATAATCCCAAACCCTACACCAAGCCCAAACCCCCTTTCCACCTCTCTAGGGCCGCGTGCTGTCGCCATCTCCCCACATCCGCCCTGATCCTCCCTCTCACCTCCCCCTCCACCACCTTCATGATCATGGTGTCTCCCCTGCCAGGTAAGTATCCTTCGGAAAAGGAGAAAGATTTGTACAGTCTGAAGAGAAACAAGAGTGCACTGCAGACAGAACCTGCACTGGGCTGGTGCTTCACACAACTACCATTACCACTGACGGTTTTCGCGAAATCTCACCTTCGAAAAAAAAAAAAAACGGCTTTCAATAAAACTTTATTGTTGTTGAAACGTATAATGCATTCTATGAATACGTAACAACGGAATAATTGCAATGTTTATCATCCGCATAGCTATACGCAATGCATAGCGGGTAACGGACTGATTCCGCGCTCTGTTTAAATTAGTTTTATTTGCATTCACTCTGCTATTCGCTTGTTGAATCCCAAACTAAATAATGGAATGTTCTGGTTCTTATCGAACTGCCATTGCTGTATATTCTATAATAGTGCTAACATGTAGTGAATTCAATAACATTTTTACACTATTTATCATCTGGGGAACCCCTGGAACCCCAGGAGCGGGCAAAGCCTGTTTTATTTATTTATTTTTTAAATTATTTATTTTAACCTGTCCCACTCGGTCCTGCGTTCACGGATGACGTCACCACATTATTATTGGCTGTATGTGGTACCGGATCTGCTCGGGTTCAATAACAAGAATAATGTCCTTTGTTTGGAGTTGGTGAGTCTCTTGCTACGGAGTACATTGTTTTTCAGTGAGGGACTAGGGGTGCTCTAAAGTAGGTTGTAGAAGGAACTTGTTGTTGTACTAACACATAATGGAGCAGCTGCCCATGTCCCAGACTGCAGCAGTAAATTATGCCAAACACAGAATTAAATACAGTATAGAATAAAAAAAATAAAATAAAAATCTTGTGTTGAGATGGGTCATTGTCTTAGTTAAACAAATTAAAAATCGACATTACAAATATATATATCTGCTACTGCATTATTACGAGGGTGGAGGCGATTCATCAATGGCCTCTGTTCCAAAAGGAATACAAAGGCCTAACTAACTAACTGCATTATTAAGATATATCTAAAAAAATACATATTTCTTTTATATGTAAATATTGGCATTGATATTTGTGCTCATAAATACTAGTCCCAGACTGCAACAAGAAATGTATGCACAGCACAGAAATACAAATTTAATTATGCGTCTACATTACACATGGATGTATGTACGCACACACGCTCTACACACAGATGAAATAATAACATGTAAAGTTTTGCATTTACATTTTATTTGGTGTAGATTTCTGTCCTTACTCAAACAATCGCATAATCAACATTTTCTCTTATAAATGGTGGTCTGCAGGAACAAACACACAGCATCTGTACACTTTCCTACGCACAGCCAGATCTGCCAGGCCGAGCACATCTGGTAGCCACAGCTACATGGTAGAGAGAGGAGAAATATTGAAACAACAGCGATTTTAAATACGTTTGATAATAAGCCCCCGCTAAACTGCTTTACCCTGTAACAGTTTCATGTCAGAAATACCACCAATGCATTTATTAGTCATTGTCTGAAAGAGAAATCTTCGGAAATCTGATTTTTGCTTATTGCTTGCTTAAAAATTACATAAAAATATGTTGCTCTTGTTAAGACTCACAATATATCCTTTGATCTCCAACTCTGCCGACACTTTCAGTTAAGCAAGGTCTTCTAGTTAAAAGGTATACACTTTTCTTTTTTTATACGTCTACCATAAATAACTTTTAATTTAAATGGAGGCTACAACTGTAATTGTTAAAATTGGTCAGTGGAATATGTTTGTACTGTATTGCATGTGCTGTATGTTGGTTCTTTGTATTTAAAAAGGGTCTGGATCAATAAGAAAATCCAACAGCAGTTCCAAGTCTCTGAACGTGAATGAAGGTGAATTTGAGCAAATTGTCGGTGTAAACATAACAAATGTCCTGAGGTATTAAAATATTCCAAATCCTTGGACAGAGATTACTCATCTGCTGCCATTAATCAAATGCCACCAGGTTATTGTGGTCATGCATGCATGGTAGGTATGGATTACACACAACCTCCCTCCAAAATGCCTCAATCTTTATATAATTTTCATTCCACACATGAGGAAGCCCCGCAGTGAAGCTGGGCATCAAAAAATTAGTTGATACTCATAATGTTCCTCTCCACGGAAATCTTTAGTAAAAGGTGGTTTATGTGGTTTTTATTCACAACATAATCAAAACATACAATCAATCAAAGCATAGAAGGACAACTGTCCAACAAATCTTTGCAGGTAACAATTCACACAATCCCAAACCCTACACCAAGCCCAAACCCCCTTTCCACCTCTCTAGGGCCGCGTGCTGTCCCCATCTCCCCACGTCTGCCCTGATCCTCCCTCTCACCTCCCCCTCCACTCTCCTTATGACCCCCTCCACCCCACAGTCCCTCCCGAGCCTGATGAGGTCCTGCCTGGCCACCCACAATCCCTTCTTGAAGAGGCTTATGAGCAGCCAGAGCAGGAAACCTTCCCTCCTGTTCCCCCCTCTACCCACCCCCCTCTCCACACTGGTCCAGGTCAGGGTGAACCCTCTCCTCACCCTCTTTAGTAGCGCCCCCGCCCACACCACCCCTGCGAAAGGGCAGTCCCACATGACATGAGCGATGGTCTCCTCCTCCGAGCACGCGACTCGGGGGCACCCAGGGGATGTCGCCAAGTCCCGCCGGTATAAGGTGGTACGTACCGGCAGTGCTTTCTGGAGGCATGACCAGTTCAGGTCCTTGAGCCCATTATCCAGGCCGGGAGGCTGGACCGCCAGCCAGACTGCCGCCGGAATCCCTACGGCAGCCGGTGCGGTCACCCCCCGCCTCGTCTCGGCGTAGAGCCTCCTCTGGTCCAGCCCCAAACCCCCCTCCCAAGCCTGGGGGTGAGCCCGAAGCCACTTCGCCGCATGGCCATAGTGCCATGGCATCTGCTCTGACCGGGGCCCCAAGTTGCCCAAAGGCCCCATCACCCTCCTCGCCTGGTAGGAGAAATACAGCCGGAGGAAGTGTCCCGATGGGTGGACCACCGGAGAGGACAGCTCCCTCAACAAAAAGGAAACAAAATAACCGTCCAGTTTTAGTGGGAGGTGAGGCACGCCCTTTCCGCCCTCCCCGATCGGCGCGTACATCCGGGCCCTCGCCGCATACTCGCACCGGCCTCCCCACACGAATCTAAACACGAGCCGCGTGAGGGGCGCCCACATGCTTGCCGGCATCAGGAAGACGTGCAAGACGTACGTCCCTACTGTACATGACAAGTACAGTAGGGACGGCAACACGTCTGCCTTCAAAACCAGCACCTTGCCTGTAAGGGTCAGTGTCCTGGATTTCCAGAGGGCGACTTTCCTCTGGACAGCTTCAATTCGCCCGGTCCAATTTACCGTGGCGCTGTGGGCTGCCTCAAAATCCACCCCGAGTAATCTCAGGGGTCCTACGCAGAGCGGCAGCCCCCCTGGTGCGTCCGTCCTTCCCTTCCACCGCCCAAAGAACTTGACCGAGGTCTTCGCCAGATTTAGCTCGGCGCCAGACACTCGGCCAAACTCCTGGAAGATCTCCAAGGAGCGGAGCAGGCAGGCATCACTGTCCAGCAGCAGGGTGGTGTCATCCGCATACTGGGACAGCTTGACCCTAAGAACCGCCGCTGCCTGGCACCAGCAGTCCCCTCACACCCGGGTCAGCCCGAATGGCCGCCGCCAGGGGCTCCATGTAAAGGATGTAGAGCAGGGGTGAAAGCGGACACCCCTGTCTTACCCCTGCGTGCAACCCAAAGGGTTCCCCTAGATGCCCGTTAACACAAACCGTGCTCCCCACCCAACAAACAGCTTCCCCAAACCTACTCTCTCTAAGACTCTAAACATAAAGCCCCAGTGAACCCTATCGAAAGCTTTGGCCTGATCGAGGCCTACCACCATTAGGGGTAGCCCTCTGTCTTCCACCCAAGCAATAGCGTCTCTGATGAGCTGGAGGTTCCACCTCACAGAGCGCCCAGCCACTCCACACGTCTGGTCCACGTGGACCGCTTCCGGGAGGACTGTGCGCAGACGGTCAGCGAGGACCTTAGCTAGAAGCTTGTAGTCCACACACAGCATGGTCAATGGCCGCCAGTTATAAAGGTCAGAGGCATCGCCCTTCTTGAAAAGAAGGGAGATCACCCCCCTAGCCATCGACCCTCCAAGAGCCCCGCGCGGAGGACCTCGTCCGCACCTCTAGCACCACCGGACCGAGCACACCCCAAAACTTGAGACAGAACTCGGCCGGCAGGCCGTCGATGCCCGGGACCTTTCGCAGGGCACCCTCAAGCTCCTCCAGAGTGAGGGGGGTCTCCAAAGCTTCTGCCAGGTCAGGCGGCACCCGCCGGGCAACCCTCTCTAAGAAGGCTTCTTCCCGGGTCTCATCCACCACCCTTTCACAGAAGAAGGAGCGATAGTGGTCCGTGGCGACCCTCACCATCGCCTCCGCTTCTGTCACCACCCGTCCCTGACCCCCGTGAACACCTGCCGCGCCTTCTCGGTCCTAACCGAGCCAAAAAAAGCCGCAGAGCACGTCTCATTGCTCTCTGCGAACTCCCGACGCGACCGCAGCAGGTACGCACGGGCCCTACTCTCATAGACTCCCCTAAGCTGTGCTTTAAGGGTGTCACAAGCCCGCCGGTCTACAGTGCCACCGAAGTTCCCCACGGCATACTCGAGCTCGAGGAGGCGTTGCAGGCGGAGCACCTCCCTCTTCGCCTGCTTCGCCTTCCTTTTGCTGTACCTGATGGCGTGGGCTTTAATCCTCTCCTTTGCCACTTCCCACCACTCCGGCACAGAGAGGCCTGAGCCCCTCGAGACCCCGGAAAACCCCGGCGAAGCTGGCATCGAACTTGTCCTCCTCGAGGATACTCAGATTTAACTTCCAGTACCCCAGACCGAAGACCGGGGCACAGGACCGGACCCATCGTGGTCCGAGAAAAAGACGGGGAGCACCCGCCCAGACAGCACGCCCAAGGACCTTGAAAGAAAGACATAGTCCAGCCTCCTTGCACTCCCCTGGGTGTTTCGCCATGTGGGACCATCCAGTCGCCGGGTGACCACCCTCCCCCCGTCCACCAGCCCGTGCCCCGCCATGAAACCCTTGACAAAAACCCCGCTCGTGTCCCTCCCTATATCTAAGTTAAAATCCCCCCCAATGATCACCTGTCTGTTGGTGGCCAGGTGTGGTCCCAGACCGGCCACCGTCTCCCTCCTCTCCCTCGTTCCCTGAGGCCCATAAAAAACAAAGACCCTCAAACAAAGACCCCTGTATGTGATGTCCGCTCCCAGCACCCTCCCCTGCTCCACAACATACACCCCCCCTCTACCCTCACGCCCCTGTCCCCGAAAAGAATACCGACCCCTGAACTGTGAACCCCCCCCACACTCCAGACTGACCCCCCCTTGTCCCACTCCCTCGCAAAAATTCCCACGTCCCTCTCATCCCTCAAATGAACCTCTTGCAGAAAACAAATTGTGCACCCCAAACCCCCAACAAAATCAAAGACTGCCCTCCTCTTAACTGAGTTCCTCATCCCCCGTGCATTGATTGTGACGACCCCCAGACAATTCATTTAACACAGGTGATGAAAACCAAAATCGTGCCCTGAAAACCCTCGAAAACGAAAAAAACGATACCCACATCTAAACACGGCAGCGACCCCACCATCAGTCATACAGCCCCAACACCATGTCCTCCGGGCTCTCCTCCATAAGTTGACCCCAGGAATAGGGCATGTTGTTGGGGGAGGCAGGGGGACCCCATGACGCCCCCTGCCCGTCGTCCTCAAAAAGGGCGGGGCTTCCCACTGACCTCCGCTGCCACTCCCTCCCTTTGGCCCACCCTCTCCACGACACCCCCTGCCACTTCCCTCATCTTCTTGGGGGCCTCCTTGCCCAACTGGAGGTGGTCCCTCCTCTTCCTCTGGGTCGGGGCCTGGGGGCCTGACCCGGCGGAATCTGCTGGAGGTGATGCCCCGGGAGGGACCTTCGCAGGGGGAGGGAACGCCGCAGGAAGCCCTTCCACAGGTGGAGCCGCCATCGGCTTGGCCACCACAGGGAGAACCTCCCCAGGATCCGCCACAGGAAGTGCAGCTGCCGCAGGGGGAGCCGCCGCAGGAGGAAATTCCGCCGTAGGGGGACCCTTGGGGGCCGCCGGCCCAGGGACCCCCACAAGGGGTTGCTGCCCCGGGGGCCGTGGCTGCGGCCGGAGCAGGAGGAGATCCCGCGGGAGAAGCCGATGTCTTTTTCCCCGTCGCCGGAGGTGCCGCCGCACTTGGCGCCGAGACCGCCGCTCCTGGCACAGCCAGCGCCAAATCCGGAGGCCACTGGGGCCGGCACACCGGGACAACCGGCACCGAAACCGTAGGCGGGTCCGTAGCCAAACCCCCCACCCCCACCGCGTCCTGCCCCAGGAGGACCTGATACTGGCGCTTACCTGTCCAGATGCCGTTGCTGTCCCTCAGGCGCCTCGGGAACGTCAGCACCTCCGCGTACCTCCCCAGGAAGGCCGCCACAGCCTGGTCCGACACGTACGGATTGTACATGTGGACCGTCACCACCCGAAAGTTCGGTCTGTCGAGGCTTTGCAGGTTGAAGAGGGAGACTGGCCTTGCTCCCGCTTGCCGCGGGCTCTCCTCCAGCGCCCTGTCGCACACATCCTGTCCCAGGAAGGTGACATCGAAGCTCCTCTCTGCATTGTTGGTCTGCAGGCAGAGTAGGTCCTCCACCTTCAGCTTCAGGGCCCCAAGCAGGACAGCCCTCCCAAACAGCTCCCTGGTCATCATGGGCTCCTTCTCCTCCTTCCACTGGTACCGTAGCGTAGCCCTCAGCCCCGCCCTCGGGACCAACCGTGAGGCTCCAGCCTGCGCCATGTTGCAGCTGTGGTGTGTTGTCTCTCCAAAGGCGAAAAAGTTCCCTTCCACACAAAACAGGAGTCCCAGGCAGGTTTTGCGAATGAGCCCTGGAAGTGTGAACCACCTTCATGATCATGGTGTCTCCCCTGCCAGGTAAGTATCCTTTGGAAAAGGAGAAAGATTTGTACAGTCTGAAGAGAAACAAGAGTGCACTGCAGACAGAACCTGCACTGGGCTGGTGATTCACACAACTACCATTACCACTGACGGTTTTCGCGAAAACTCGCCTTCGAAAAAAAAAAAAAACGTCTTTCAATAAAACTTTATTGTTGCTGAAACGTATAATGCATTCTATGAATACGTAACAACGGAATAATTGCAATGTTTATCATCCGCATAGCTATACGCAATGCATAGCGGGTAACGGACTGATTCCGCGCTCTGTTTAAATTAGTTTTATTTGCATTCACTCTGCTATTCGCTTGTTGAATCCCAAACTAAATAATGGAATGTTCTGGTTCTTATCGAACTGCCATTGCTGTATATTCTATAATAGTGCTAACATGTAGTGACTTCAATAACATTTTTACACTATTTATCATCTGGGGAACCCCTGGAACCCCAGGAGCGGGCGAAGCCTGTTTTATTTATTTTTATTTTATTTTTTTTTTAAACCTGTCCCACTCGGTCCTGCGGTCACGGATGACGTCACCACATTATTATTGGCTGTATGTGGTACCGGATCTGCTCGGGTTCAATAACAAGAATAATGTCCTTTGTTTGGAGTTGGTGAGTCTCTTGCTACGGAGTACATCTGTTTTTCAGTGAGGGACTAGGGGTGCTCTAAAGTAGGTTGTAGAAGGAACTTGTTGTTGTACTAACACATAATGGAGCAGCTGCCCATGTCCCAGACTGCAGCAGTAAATTATGCCAAACACAGAATTAAATACAGTATAGAATAAAAAAAATAAAATAAAAATCGTGTTGAGATGGGTCATTGTCTTAGTTAATCAAATTAAAAATCGACATTACAAATATATATATCTGCTACTGCATTATTACGAGGGTGGAGGCGATTCATCAATGGCCTCTGTTCCAAAAGGAATACAAAGGCCTAACTAACTAACGAACTGCATTATTAAGATATATCTAAAAAAAAAAAAAAAAATACATATTTATTTTATATGTAAATATTGGCATTGATATTTGTGCTCATAAATACTAGTCCCGGACTGCAACAAGAAATGTATGCACAGCACAGAAATACAAATTTAATTATGCGTCTACATTACACATGGATGTATGTACGCACACACGCTCTACACACAGATGAAATAATTACATGTAAAGTTTTGCATTTACATTTTATTTGGTGTAGATTTCTGTCCTTACTCAAACAATCGCATAATCAACATTTTCTCTTATAAATGGTGGTCTGCAGGAACAAACACACAGCATCTGTACACTTTCCTACGCACAGCCAGATCTGCCAGGCCGAGCACATCTGGTAGCCACAGCTACATGGTAGAGAGAGGAGAAATATTGAAACAACAGCGATTTTAAATACGTTTGATAATAAGCCCCCGCTAAACTGCTTTACCCTGTAACAGTTTCATGTCAGAAATACCACCAATGCATTTATTAGTCACTGTCTGAAAAAGAAATCTTCGGAAATCTGATTTTTGCTTATTGCTTGCTTAAAAATTACATAAAAATATGTTGCTCTTGTTTAGACTCACAATATATCCTTTGATCTCCAACTCTGCCGACACTTTCAGTTAAGCAAGGTCTTCTAGTTAAAAGGTATACACTTTCCTTTTTTTTATACGTCTACCATAAATAACTTTTAATTTAAACGGAGGCTACAACTGTAATTGTTAAAATTGGTCAGTGGAATGTATGTTGGTTCTTTGTATTTAAAAAAGGGTCTGGATCAATAAGAAAATCCAACAGCAGTTCTAAGTCTCTGAACGTGAATGAAGGTGAATTTGAGCAAATTGTCGGTGTAAACATAACAATTGTCCTGAGGTATTAAAATATTCCAAATCCTTGGACAGAGATTACTCATCTGCTGCCATCAATCAAATGCCACTAGGTTGTTGTGGTCGTGCATGCGTGGTAGGTATGGATTACACACAACCTCCCTCCAAAATGCCTCAACCTTTATATACTTTATTTTCCACACATGAGGAAGCCCCGCAGTGAAGCAGGGCATCAAAAAATTAGTTGATACTCATAATGTTCCTCTCCACGGAAATCTTTAGTAAAAGGCGAAAGATTTATACGATCTGAAGAGAAACAAGAGTGTACTGCAGGAGAGACCGTGCACTGGGCTGGTCATTCATACAACTACCATGGCCACTGACGGTTTTCGCTAAATTTCGGCTTCGAGAAAAAAAAAAAAAAAAAAAAAAAGTTCGCCTTTCGATAAAACTTCGTTGTTGTTGAAACGTGTAATGCATTCTATGAATACGTAATAACAACAACGGAATAATAGCGATGTTTTTATCCGCATATGTACGCGCATTGCATGGCGGGTAACGGACTGATCCTGCGCCCTGTTTGAATGAGTATATTCGCATTTCAGAGAACGCTCTGCTCTGTTTGCTGCCTGAATCCCAAACTAAAGAAAATGCAAATAACAATAAAACCAAATGTAATCAATTCATAGTTCATCCTAATCTTTTACACGGCAAAGTCTTTAGTGTAGGCTTCGATTCTGCGCAGGCGCAGATCGTTACTTCCCCCAACAACGTCATCGATTCAAATCATTCAACTTTATTGCTGCTTCTGGGACTTCATGTGCCGCAGTCCCAGCGGAATAAATACGATGATTAAATCAAGTTTAATAAGTTCTAATAACACAGACGACTACACGTTTCATATCACGATTATTATTATTATTATCATCGTCGCTGCTATTTTTTTTATATATATATATATATATATATACACACACCCATCTATACACACACACACACACACACACACACACACACACATATACATATATATATATATATATACACATATATATACACATATATATATATAATAATAATGTTTGTTTGTTTGTTTGTTTACCTAATTAGCTATTTTATAGTTAGCTATGTTATAGTTTAGCATTTTGACATACGAGCATACGAGCACTGGAATAAATTGTTTGGCTATCCTCATGTGAAAGGCAAGAGATTCGTCTGTGAAAGTTCACTTTACCGTAATGAAAATCTACGTAATTACAGGCAAGTATTTATAATTATGAAACACAAACAGCTGAAAAGAGTTTGTTACCTGAGACGTGTCCTTAGACAAGAACTGATGCGGATTTCAACGACTGACATTGTTGAATAAACAGGTGATCCCGCAGGGCTCATAGCGACTGCTTTAATGAAGGAGTCTGATTGGTTAAGGGGTGAATTCCCACAACCAATCAACAGCCATCACTTAACCCTCAAGCCTGCATTCATCATTTGAATTATCACCTCTCCAGGCAGGCTTTGCAGCGTTCTGAAAAGCAGCAATTGAAAACAATGGGGTCCACGGCCCCGTGGCTTCTCCGGGGGGCCCGGGAATCTCCTGCAGCCGGGGGTTGTCCGCAGGGCTGTGGACTTCGGGGGGCTTCGGGGCCCCTTGCGCTGCTTGGAGGCGCCGCAACCTAATACCGACCTTCTACACCAGTACCAATGGGGATAAGTCATGTAAACTCACCGGTGGACATCGTACACACACACACACACCCACGCACATCTGCTTGGAGTGCACCCCAGCAACCGGGGGTGCTTTCCTCTCCTTTCCTCCCTTATTTACTGCCATAACTTTGACAGGAGGCCACGGGACCAGTTGTAGTTCCAGTTTCCCTGGACCTAAGTCGGTTTTTCAATACATGTTGTCATCCAATGTTCATGTTTTTGTGTAAATGTTGTTTGTTTCTATGTTTATTTGTCTCACCGTGGTGATTCTCCCCCTCTTGGAGTAGTGATCAGTTGTTTATAGACCGAAACATGATGAATAGTTCTCCATAACCAAAACTGTGCTCTTGTCATTCTCCAGGTCATCCACAGGACAGAGTTATTGCAGCAGTTCTTGATGATTTAAGAATTAATAAAGAGTTGCATTGCAGGTTGAGAACTTAAACTCCTCTTGCCTCTCTGTCCTGGATGCAAATGTCATACAAATACTCTGTGTTGAATGCCCAGCATGCTGACAGCACGGGTATATAAAATAAAACAATGGGGTTGACTGGAAGGATAACCCACAGTTTAGTCAGACGTCACTAAAAGTGTATGGAATGCTTTTATTTATTGATATTATTAAGACACAATGGCACAGCAGTGACAGCTTTTGATTGATGATTTTAAACACTGGTGTGGATCAAGAACTTCCGGGAGTAGCAAATATTTGTGAGATTTTAAAAAACGATTCTTTTTTTTGCGCACTGGAAAAATACACTGGTAATAACTGTAAAGAGGTGCCATTATA
Organism: Zeus faber; assembly: GCF_960531495.2. NCBI lineage: Eukaryota > Metazoa > Chordata > Actinopteri > Zeiformes > Zeidae > Zeus > Zeus faber. The sequence continues at coordinate 9,132,056 of NC_137207.1, forward strand.
AATAGCAGTTTTTAAACATTTTACCACCGACATCACGATTCCACAAAGTCCAAAGACAAATGGCAGTTTTGTGCAAAAATTGAAAATACCCTATACACGAACAACCATTTCCCACAGAAAGGTGAGTCATTCAGCAGAACTTTATGCCAGTGAAACGTGTTGGAATCAGCTGTACTACAGAGTCTACTTTAGATGTTCATGCAGTTTACAACTTCATATTTAAGGTTATTCCAAACAGAGTCCTATGGGAGTAGTTGTTTTTTGTAGTCTCTCTGTTTGAAGAACCAGGCTGTTTCCAGTAACTATACAATTACTTAGCTGCAAAGAAAGCAATCAGGCTTTAGACCAGGCAAGAACTATTCTTTACGGAGTGAATTACCAGGCAGGGTTGCCTTTGGCCTTCAGCCTGAAAAATACTCAACCTGGTCCTTCTCAGGATTGATCAGTTATTTTTTTTTTGGTCATCAGTTCAACTATAAATATATTTTTACATTTTTGTATCAAAATAAGGCAGGTTTCACTTTGTTTTTAGCGAACATTTTATGTTTTCCCCGTGATCACTTTGTCAGTTTATTGGCATATGGAGCGCTGCAGGAATGAGTCCTAAAACCCGGAAATTAGTTTGCAGTCTTGCACTTCTGGTTCTCTCGTCCCCAAGTCAATGGGTTTTTTGAATGAATGGGTTTTTTGTTAGATGCCTGAAATAAGGTCTGTGGTTAAGACAAGCTTAAGAGATTTTCACATTTTTTTCTACGACATAAAAAGACGTAAGTAAATACCCCACTCGTGAATTTTGAAATTTTTATGTCTTTAAAAAAAAAAAAACGCGGTTGCAAAGTGACCAAATGAGACTACAGAGGCTATTGGCGAGATTAAACGTCATCACGCTGAACATCTATTCACTACTATGCCTTTACGGCCTCTAGTTGTGTTTATACTTGCGCTTTTGTAGATTAGGTAAGCGCGCAAAATCAAATGACAAGTTGGAAGTTTAGTGGTGACGATGAAGTCATGCCACCATGGTGTAGTTTCGTTTGCAGCCTCATGTTAGATTTTTACTTCTGACGATTGCATTTACACTTCAAAAAATTATAAAAGTGGTGTTCATTTGTGAAAATGATCCTGCTGAAAATGTGAAAGTATCATAAGTTTTGTTTGCCACAAGCTTATTTTCTGAAATAATCCAACAAAATAATCGCAATGGCTTTTTGTCAAGGGAACGATGGCGATGCTAACTTCTGGGTTGACATGACTGGCAATATGTCATCATCATGCCAATACGTCGTCCCTGCAGCACTCTATTTTGAACAGCACCATACAATGTGGTGTGTTCTTTGACACAAGTAGAGGGGGCCCCTGGCTTGGACCAAGGGTGCACTTGCGCACAGACTTTGGAAAAGCTTTCCATCCCACACATTACCTCAGACAGTCATTACAGAAATTGCAAATTTGCCCATCCTCTGTTAAAAAAATAATAATAATAAAATCCCCAAAAAGTGCCACATGTGCGGCTTCCTTCCATACAACTGGCTTATATGGCCTTGACGTCGAAGAGGTGGCCATGTTGGACACCTTGCCTCTGGGACTTAATGCCTTGCAACTTGCGTCCGTGGAGCGTGAAGCGGGACCAGGCGGTGAGCTGCAGCAGGGCGCAGGTGATGGGAACAAACACCAGCATGTAGAAGCAGCCCAGACGCAGCGGGGCCGTCACTGAGGCGGCGCCGTCAGCGGGCACCACTGCCATGGAATGCTTCACGGGTTCCCTATCAAAGATGTCGAAACCTGGGCAAGGACACAAATGCGGCGGGATTAATGAACACGCCAGCCGTTCCTCCTCAGTTCGCACCCCCGCTGCGCGGTTCTGTTTAGGTACCTGTGTAGACACACAGCAACCAGGTGCCGATGAGCGGTGCGAAGGTCTGGCCAGGTTTTGTCACCAGGGCAACCATGCCGAAGAGGAGAGCGGATGCGGCCTGCTGGCGCTGATTCAGAACAAAGTCCTCATCGACCAGGTCAGATATCACCAGGTTGAGCAGCTTGCAGGTGCCCTCTGTAAACACGCGGTTACTGGGGGAAGGAACGGGTGAGAATTGACACTGTTTGTTTAAGAGGGGGTGGTATCTGTTTTACAACAGAGAGTCCTGGCTAGTGGTCGACATAAAATGACACAATGACACAAAAAAATACATGTGTATTTGTTGTAAAAATGAGTCCAACCTACAGAGATGTTCTTACTGGACAAAGATATTCAGACCAGAAGAAAAATATGTGCTCGCATATGAATGATCTGCATTAAATTTAGACTATATACAGTACACACATTTACAATTACCCAATTGCTCACCTATGCATCATGAGCAAGGTATGGAACAATTCAACAGCTATTAAAAACTACAATCCCTCTTGGTCACTCGTTGTCCACAGGTTGTTTTCGAGGCTGATGTTGTTTAACCTTACAAGGAGGAACAGTGAAAGTGTGTCACAAGGAGGTGACAACTATTGAGCACAGCACCATGAGAATCACAGCCAAGTGTGACTGGACTTTGTTCTTCAGCAATTGGTTCCGATCACAGTGAATGTAAACAAAAGGGTCAAACAGATTCAAATTACATAACAATAAAGTGCAAACACAGTGAGACCAATCCATCTGCAGGTGAGATGTGCGAGAGGGGGAATGGCAGACATCTGTCAATAGCAGGTCTGAAGTTAAAGTCAAAATAAACTGGTGAATGCAGACTAGAGCTCACTCAGTATGGAATGTTACATGGTCATTTAAATTTTTTTTTGTTTCTTTTTTTACTGAGCTAAAACTTATGTCTCTCACTAGAAATGGTTTATTTCTCTTGTACAATTTATTTTGTGTGGAGAGTAAAGCAACGGTTTTCTAGATGGCTAAACTTCCTACAAATTTGCAGACATGATCACTTCTACATTGACTAAATAAAGTGACTAAATTGAACGACCGTTCTTAGTATTTCTTTCCTCTCTTGTGATGACATTGTTTGCTTATGGTATGTGCCCTGTCTGCTGTCCGTTGTCTTTCTTTCTTTTTTATATTTTGGCAGAAGTGCTGGATCCAAACGGGTGCAGACGTGACGGCTCATGTGTGTTCAGCAAGTGCGACCTTAATATGTGTTATTGTGTGCATGAAATCAGCTTTAGGATATTTTTAGTGCAGCAAAGTGACCTGCAGCGTGTGCGTGCATGCTTTATACCTAGCCACAAAAATGCACAGAAGGTAAATGTGGTCAGCCCCCGCCAGCAGCATGGCCACACTCAGGCCCAGCTTGAGCATGAAGAGCCAGCGGATAACCTGGTAAACACCGTAACGCTGGCACAGTGTGAGGAAATACATGTTGTTGAGGTGGGGTGCAATGTAAGAGATCCCTGCATAAGAAGAAGAAGAAGCAAAGTTAGAATAATAAATATAATTACAAAATAAGTGGTGTTGAGGATAGAGCTAACAAACAGAAAAAGCCCAATGTCATTTGAAATCTGATTTGGGTCGGAGCAGACAAATACTGTATATTTACTAGCTACGGTTTCACTTTTCTCAGAGCAGAGAAGCAAATATATTCTGCTGTGCAAATTCATATTTTCCAGGGCAGAAAAAGCATGGCCAACTTGGAAGAAAAAATAAAAAAAACCTGCATGCACACAAGCTATAATGTTTCCAGCAATGGAATAATCCCAAATGAACAGCAAAACATCTTAACAGGCATCCTACCCGGTTTTGGAACACTTAAGAATCGATGAACGCTCCTCTTTCGATAAAACAACATTTCACAAAATAAAATGAGTTATCAATCGCACGGGTAGAAGTTGTGCGGATGGACTTGCACAGGCCCCCCCTACCTAGTAAGACAGACCCCGCAGAGGCAGATATACGGTCAGAAAGGAGATGCTCCAGGAACAGTGGGAAGAAGTTACTATTGAAGTGGCAGTGAAACACCTGCGGGGAGGGGAAAGAGAGACAATGAATGAATGTATATCACCCCACACAGTCCTTTTCAGCCAAAGGGAGAAAAGGACATTTAGAGATAAAGGAAAACCAAATCAGAAGGGTTTACAGTGATGGCAGTGTTAATGCGTTTACCTGAACCAGGTTCATTGAGACAAACCACAGGAAGTTCCTGTGCTTGGAGAGCTGCCTAAGGTACTTTCCGATGGTGACGGGGTTTTGCTGTTGAGTGAGTGGAGCGTGGCCAACGCTCAGCCTGTGAGAAGGAAAGGAAAAAGGAAAGCTGATGGGATTAGTCTGCAAAATACAAAAGGACTGATTGCTAGAACTATTAGTCATATGAATAAATTAACATTTTAAGCTTGAACGGCTGATATTTTAGCTTTCCCTCCTTGTGTATTATTTTATTGTTTTTCTATTGGTGCATTGTGATTTAGGTTTTAATTCCAAAAGGGCTCAAACCTTAACGTTTTTGAATTGGTTAATTATTTGTTACTAATTTATCTTTATTCCAGTTTCTTGCAGAGCTCTTTGAGATGGTGAATGCTAGAGACACGAACATTCACCAATAACAAATATTATGTGCAAAATCACAGCTATATTTAATAAAAGATATCGTGATAAAATAAGAGAAACAGAACCAGAGAGACCAAAACACTTTCTGGTAACGAGAAAAAGAACAAGACAAACTGATGTAACCACGCTCACTCTTTGAGGATCAGCGCTTCGTCCTGTCTCAGCCGAGCCACGTTCTGGAAGCGGTGCCGCAGCAAGCGTGACACCACGGCAAATCCCAGTGTGGAGATGGCCGCCAGGGCCATGCAAAAGAGGCGGAAGGAGTAGAAGTCCTCCTTGTCCCAGAAGCAGTAGGAGAGGAAAACGGACAGCGAGCCCAGGGCACTGAACAGGGAGCAGTGGAAGTTGAGGCGCGTGCGATCGCTGGCCGACACAGCGAGGTCAGCCAGCAGCGCGCTGTGGTTGAGGTCGACCACGGTGAGGAAGCCGTCGTACAGGCAGAGGCACAGCAGGAACTGGAGCCCTGGCCGTGCCCACGCCACCCACAGGGCCAGGAAGGAGAGGGCGAAGAGGGGCCCATACCTGGACAGGGCCTGCAGGCGCTTCAGCACTACCTCTGGGGACGTGATCTGAGGGCCAACCCTGGGGAAAGAAACGTATTTAAGTTAAACACGAGTGCTAAGCACAAAGGACAAGCTAAAAATTGATTAATACGAAGTTCACGAAGAGGCTTCAGTGAGTTGACTGTGGGGTTGTAATGAATTATCTCCATTTGACATCTAACTGAATAGATGCATTGGGCCCAATCTGTGCCTCAAATTCTTCTCCTTAAATGAAGAATTATTTCATATTCTAAAATATTTGATAGTCTGACACATTTTGGTAAACCCATAAGGAATAAGCAGTTTTTGGTATTTAGTTGAAGTTCATTTACATCAATGGCCGTAACGATGAACTTAGATATTATAAAATCTTCTATTATATCCCAAATCTGAAAATGGACAGAGCTTAAAACGAAACACTAACTGCATAAAACTGTTCTGACCCAATAATCCTCATTGGTGCATCCCCAGTTGATTGTGCTTTTAGTTTGATAGTTTTCAACTAGTCCAGGTATGAAGGCATCTCTATGTAGAATAATACAGCAGAACATCTGGGAGAGCCACAGACAGCTGCATTTTGTTCCATGAGAAAGGCGGGGGTGGGACTTACTGTGGAGAGCTGAGGAAGGAACGGTCACTCAGCCACCCGAAGAGGGGGTCGTTCAGGCTGTTCCATATTAGGAACACAGTCTGCAGACAGCCAAGGCAAAGAGGATCAGACAATCTAGCTTGATAAAGAATGACAAATTTACTACTGTATCTAGAACCCAAGTGGGGGAAACAAAATGAAGGAAGAACTCTGGAGAGATTTTCACTGGCGGTTATTTTTCACAAACAGCATGCTAATTAGAGTGTATTCAGTGAGGAAATTAACCAGAAAACAGGTCCTTCTGTTCAGATGTTCTAAACTGTTTGGTCGTGTGCATGCTGGAGCCTTTAAAATGCTTCTGAGAGTCAAAATATATGTTGAGCCAAATAAAATCTTTACATTTACGCTTTGTTTTTGAAATATCAAGCAACAAACATTTAATGGCTAGATGGTGGGGTGATAGACAGTGCTCACAGGCAAACTCTCAATTGATGCTGCAAAGTTCACAGCATTGAGCTGATCAGTGTGTGTCGATCCCAGTATGAGTAGAATGTGAATAATCTACCTGGTGTAACACATTTAAAAAATACTGCTGCCCAGTCCCTCCCCTCGCTCACCTCTCCCACCCAGAAGGAGACCTTGTCGATCTTGTAGACGGAGACAAAGGTCTCCACGTAGTAGAGCAGGAAGACATTGTGGATGATGGAGACAAACAGCGCCAGGGAGCCGTAGAGCACCGCGGTGGACAGGACGCCTTGCCAGCAGCTCCACGACCTCATGCCCATTCTCAGCACCGCAGCGTCCGCTACCTGCAGCCGCCTGTCGTCATCCCACAGCCCCGCAGGCCCGGGGTAACCGCCTCACCCACGCCTGCGGGAGGACAAACACAGGCAAATACAGCCCAAGTGGACCGATCAATTTAAGTCAAAGTTCCTTCGAGTTGGGCACACGTAGAGCTGGCTACCCTTTAAAACATTTCAATCTTCACTTCTACTGCAATTCTGCTTCCTAAACAATAATTTTCTGCATATCAATTTTATTTTTTGATACCGGATAACGTCTCACACTGCTTCACGATAAATAAAATGTTTCTGCCAACTTTTCACAAAAGTATGGACTTTTTCATATGCATATCTATGCACAGTAGAAAAAAAATGTTTAATTTCTTGTAACAAATATAGTCAAAAGCAGTATCCTAACATTATTTTGGCTGTGCAATAATCAAGAACACAAGCAGGTTTGATAATTGCATAAGTCTGATTAAGTGATTGCTTTAATAGTATTCTCTAGTAATGCCATGGACACACTACACGACTTTCAAAGTCGTCAGATCACTGTACTGTTCACGACACAACTTTCTGTCTTGTGATCGGGAATCTTGAAGTCGTTGCCCACTACATCAATCATGTAGTGTTGGAACGGGTTGTTCCAACACTACATGATTGATCAGCAACAACAACACATTACAAGCTCCTTCACCGGAAGGAATCCCTGACGTTTTGTCACGAAAACACACACTAGAATTGACACCGGAAATTACGCAATACCATGTGCGGGACAGGATTATAACTCCCCCCCCCCCCCCCCCCGATTCTTGATCACTGTAAAAAAATAAAATAAAAAACGCATAAAAGGAGAATTTTAATGAGAAATATATTAAAAACCTCGAGAAGAAAAGTAAAATAGGTATGTTGTATACCGTCGTCTCTCCTTCTCGACTCCTCCCTTCCCCCTCACTCCGTGTCTGCCCTCATTGGCTGTAGCTTGTTGCGTTACTCCCAACACGACCAGATAATATCGATAAACCTGCTTGATATCTTGCCGGCGTCTGTGTGGCATCGACGAGTGCTCGTTGTGGGCAGTTCACACCACACGCCCGTCGCTCACGGAGCGCGCTATGATTTGCATCCAATCTGGGGCTTTACTTGGCGATCTCCAAAAACCCGTCTGTGAGCAGAAAATCAGGCCAGAATCACAGTCTGAACTCTGCATAACTAGCACCATCACGGGTCATATTATAATTTATATATTTTTTAGTTTAATTGAAAATAAGTTACCACAAAATTGTCATTCAAACCATGAGTTATTGTACTGCAAATAAAAACGAATATACTTAGACTAAAGATTCTCTGTTCCAGGAAAGGACCAGAGAATCATAAAGCCAACCAATGGCAATCGTTTGTGCAGTTGTTCTTTGACCCATTTTAGGTCCCCAGCTCCACAGTTTAGGAAACACCAGGTGGTAAAACGTGTTCTCAGTAAACCGGGAGCTGAGATAGAAAGATAGAAAAACAGAGTTCACAGATAAACATGAGCGTACGCACACAAAACCAGGGAGGGTTCTAGAATATTATCCATTGACATTTGCATGGGAGGGTTACCAATGGTAATAATAACTGTCAAATTCAATGTTCCAACCGTAAATTAAAGCAAAACATAAATAAAACTCAAAATGATTACATTTGGCTTTCAATGTCTGCCCCTGCTGAAACTGAACAGACAGGAAGTGAACAGTTTCCTTAGTGACAGTTGATGCATTATTAGAGGAAATTTCTGGGCCAAACCCATTTCCATGTGGTTGTGATAATAATCATATCCTCCCTCTCACAGTTTTCTCAAGAAAATTGTCACATCAACCCTGTTGTCCCAATAATAATCCTGTCCCACTCGACATAAGAAAGATACTAAAAAGAAAGGCCCCGATTATGCTTTTCACATTCACTGTCAGGCTTTGTGCTTTTAATGTCCCTCTGTGTCAAATGTAATAAGTGCAGAGTGTATTTTCCCATAGTTTCAGAGTATAGATTGAGTTGGTGTTATATTACTGCTTATGCTAGTTAACCTCCAAAGAAACACATCATCTATTAAAAAAAATAAAAATAAATAAATAAATAAAAAATAAAAAATCTGGCAGCTCTTCAAATGGGTGGAGTAGGGCCAGCAAAAACAAATACCTCAGAATCTTATTTGCTAGTCTTCTTGCCACAGCTCAAAATTGTGTATTTTAATTATTTGGACACAGTTCTCTAAAATCGAAGCTATTTTTTTAATCTTTGTTTGACTTAGTATTTCTTCTGAAGCTCAAGAACATATCAAGTACACCCTCATACGTGGCACACCTTTGAAAATACACACCTAAAATACTGGCAGGCTTTTTACGACGCTCTTGCCACTCGCAAGTTTAGACTCGCCTTGTGTAATGTTAAGCTAAACAAACTATGCATCTACACAGTACGCTCAGACTTATCACTTCCAGTGGGAGAAAAAATAAACACAGAGCATCTCAGAGAAAACATATCTCGATGTAATGACACTTTCCCGTCTAATCAATGTTTTTGTGGCAGGTTAGTGACCTTAACTCTCAAAACACAATTTCAATGGGCAGCTAGATGCTCTCTATGCCTGTTCCTATCAGATCCAAGATAACTCTGGGTTTCCCCGGCTCATCACAATTCCCAACTCAGGGAACAATCTTCCTCTCATCTTATCACAAGTAAGCAACAAGGAACAGGCAGCCGACCAGGACAAAACTAAACAGATTTCCATGGGCAATTGCATTCTGGAGCAGATGACAAAATATCTCAACCTGTGGAGCGCTTTCTTGTCAAGTGTGATGCCAGGAAAGCCTGAATGAGTGGCTATGAACCGGTTGCGTCAACCCTGATGATGCTTTGTGGGAATGGGCGGATGAAACCTGACCTCAGTGCAGATGAGCACAACGTTTGTTCTGTTACCAAATACACAGAGCCTCAGTGTTCAGCCCTCCATCATCCACATTATCGATTGCTGCTCAAAACCATTAGACCCTGGCGTCAATACACCTTGCATCCAAACAGTGGAAGACAGACGGATGATAGAACAAAATTCTAATACTAGAAAATTTTAATCTCATCTCTCTCATTCAAGAGAGAGAATGGTATCTGCAATGTTCCATTATCACTCGACCATCATGCACTGCCAATTGATTCGACCAAGTACTTACAGGGAATTTGCGACTCCAAAGGGGCTACGTGGAAGTATGGTTGCTCATATAACCTGTGGGTACCAATGTGAATATAGATAGGATATTTCTGTACACGTTTACATTGTTATTACAAATATTATTCAATTAAATATATCATTATTACAGGTGTCCAGGTGTACGACTAGGAAAAATATCTAAATATATGCAAAATATGTAAAAGGCTAGAACGAACTGGAGACAGACAAACCAGGAGATTCGTATTTTTGGGGGGTTTCATTGCATGTTGTAATTTTTCCAATGTATTCTTAACTTTTGGGGATATTGCATATTGACATTTTTCTATTTTTTTTAAGTACATTTGTAGGTTTATTATATTGCCACATTTTTCCTATGTTTTAGGTTTGTCCCATATGAACAATTATGTCCCCATTGATATATATTAGTATTTTGTAATATTTATTGTTGCCTGTTGTTTGTACGTGAGCTGCTTTGACACTATGGTGTCCGTCCGGGGATGAATGAAGTACACACCAACTGGTTCACCACTGTGGTGGGCGGTGGAAAGACTACATTTTAATCCTCGCCGATAGCCGTAGCTAATGGCCAACAGGTTGTCTGGCATAATCAGCCGGGCGTCTTGGGTGATTCGCGTGTCATATAGAGCTCCATTCGGTGCTGTTAACCGGTCACTGGTGAGCTCTCCTCCCCCTGGTAACACCCCCGCTAGCCTAGCTAATAATGGCGATTTAGCATTCTACTGACTGGTGAGCGTTTAACTACCCAAAGGTCCCGCCTCATGTCGGAGAAACTTATCGCTCACAGCCAAGCGCAAAATTCGATTTGAAATATGAAAGACAACTTACCAGCTGAGAGGCAATTAACTGGAAACAGTGTGGCGAGAAAGCGGGGTCACTTATCGGTCGCCCGGCTGATCAGCTCCGATCACAGCCGAGACGACTACAACCAAGTCGTCTGGCGCTGCGTTCAAGGCGTGCAGGGGAGAGCGCTCACTGGTTTGTCTGCTATGTGCCGTGCGCGCCAGCTCTTAAGTCGGAATTTTGCTTTGCATCGATGGTCTTCCATATGACAGAACAATAGAATGGGGCACGTATGACGAAATTATTCCAGAGGCCGAGATAAAAGTAAAATAAAAAAATACATTTGACGCAATTCCGAATTCATGATACCGTGATATTAAGAGAAAGCTGTTATAGACCAGCGCGCGCAAACCGGACATGCATGTGACACGTCACTTATTTATTAATCTATAATAGCAATAATAAAATAGTTCATACTCACATAATCACGAGTTTCCATCTTGGCGTAAAACCGATCGGGTCTCGGCCCAACGCGTTCAGGTTTCCAAGCTCCAGGTCATTCCGTTGTAATTCCCACATGACTTGAACGCAGCACAACAACTACGTCTTCGCGCACTCGTCGCGTATGTCAACGGGGTTTTCCTGTGATTTAGTGCAAATAAATAGCGCCGCCTAGTGGAAGAAACAGCAGCCGTCGAAATATGTAGGAGGGAATGTCCGGCAGCGTTCATTTGATTCTAATGCATGTTTTCATACATAGGCCTATCTGAAGCCACAAAGCAAATGCATATCTGTTTCTTCCATCGACTTGTTACTTATCGTGGTTATTGTCCGAGAAATAATTCTCGGGACCTTTGAATCCTAAAACTACCCGGAAAACCAACTTCGGCATAACACACGGACACGTTTACGTCCTGTTTGTCCAACCCGGGTGAAAGTATCTGGAAGACGCCCTGCGACGCCATCATATTATTTGCGATAAATGTGCGGGTTCCGATTGAGAATGTCCAGTTGGACCGTGTCCGGTGTGCAGCGTGGAGTTGGCCACTCTGTGGCGTTGAGACGTTGCTAAACTATCGATTTCCGTGAGTATTGGTGTAGCTTCTGACCCGGTGGATGTCGGTAAGATCTGTACGGTTTGCATTTGCAAATCCGTGGTCCCCATTACTTTGCCGGATGAATGAAAAAAGAAATCCCTAAAAAAGTTGTCAGCGCGTCCCTCGGGAACACCAAAACGTGCGTCTCGGCGATGCGTTCAAAATCCGGCGAGGCGTCGGGGGGGAAATAAACGTGCAACGGTAGTAACCCACAGGAATTAATGCCGCGTTCAAGGTGAACTCGGGAAACTGTAAAACACACCCGACTAAACTGGACCCCTCGTATTGCTGCCTGCAGCTATTATTATTATTATTATTATTATTATTATTATTATTATTCCAATGAAATGGCATGAAAATAATACCACATGCTATGGGGACAAGAGTTATTTAAAAGATCAAAATTGGTTAAAATTACTCTTGATGGGCGTGGCCTGGTACATTTAACATAGAACCGAGCCTATGACCAGCCTATTGCGACTACAAAAAGAAAAACCCGCCGAGCGTTCACCGGATCCATGCTCTATTCTTATCCGTTTTGCAGTTTTCAGTTGCACATGATTTCATTACCCAATACTTATTCAAGAAACATGAAATGTATAGTTGTTCGCCGAGGTAATGATCAAACACGTCGTTTCTTCCATTCATTCATATTCAGCTCATGCAGGATCCCTTTTCTGTTTTGACACAGCAATAGACAGCGCACACCTCCTGGGACCACTAGAGGGCAGTGACACATTGACGCTATAGCAAGTCGACATTCCAACAAAAAGTATGAATTATGAATTGGATTTGATTATAATGACCAACCCTCCAGAACACAATATCACAATAGATGAAGAGGGAGGATGATAGATTAAATAATATTAATCAATGAATTGTATTTTTATAGCTAATAGTTCATGATTCAAAGTAAAAACATTTGAAATTGTATTTAAATCATATGATTAACTACAAGACACGCATATAGCAGCGCATATAGTAGGCCTATGTATATGTCCATTAATACAGATATTATACATGTGTTGTGTGTTTTATTATTATTATTATTATTATTATTATTATTATTATTATAATACAACTTTTTGAGAATCCATGGTCACGTTTTATTTTCATTTTGAAGCAATGTCTAAATCATTTATTGAGGATAGATTTCGGATTTTCACTTTTTTTATTATCTTAACCATTTCTGTCTTTGTCATCACTGTTGAACAGTTGTTGTGTAAATATAGATACGTACAGATCAATGCAGAGTGTGAAGGAAAGATAAGTGAAACATTTTGTAAAACACATTCAGATGATGTGAAAAACTAAGTTGCTCCAACGAATAGTGTCTTGTCCACTAAAAGGGAGGGAGAGGAGGAGGGGGGGAGGGAAGGAGAGAGAGGGAGTGAGGGAGGGAGGGAGAGAGAGAGAGGGAGAGAGGGTTGTACGAGACAGATCCGGGGCTGACTGCGCATTGGCTCCAGATCGGGCACTGGTGTGGAGCTGCAGCGCCGGCAGGTGAGTGTCCAAGCTCCTCCACACGGATGCAGCGTGTTTACCTCCCCGTACAGGTGTGAAGGAGAGACTCACAGTGCGCTGCCGCATTCCTGCAGTGTGTATATATATATATTTATATATTTATATATTTATAGTTTAAGCATCTGACCGTCTTCCTTGCCATATGCTTTATGGCTGCAAATTAATTCTCATTTACCTGCATGCTGCACTTGTGTGAAAGTGATTTTTCCTCGTTAATTATGCTCTGACGTGTGGGGACAAAGTCGTTAAATGACGTTATCGCTAATATAAATATTAATATATAATATAGTAGTATTAATAAAATATAAATAAATATAAATTTTTTTAGTATTTAAAACTAAAAACCTTCACTATTAATATCACTCCGAGATTTACTTTATTTTCAGTTTTTTCTCTATATATACAATTCAAAATGCTTTATTGGCTATCTATCTATCTATCTATCTATCTATCTATCTATCTATCTATCTATGTCTACTGTATCCACGTGTGTATGTATGTGTGTGTGTGTGTGTGTGTGTGTGTGTGTGTGTGTGTGTGCGCGCGCGCGTTTTGGAATAACCCATTTTCTGGCCAATTCTTTAAACCACCCGAATTTCGACTTTACTTTATGTGATGCTTTCACCTCGTTCATTAGAAGGTGGTGGTGGGCGGTGGAGAAGCAGTGATTCACATTGAATCGGCATCCAGGGTCACCCCACCTGCACCTCCACCACCACTCTGTCTCTATCTGCAGATTACATCTAGAACTTTTTTGCCGTCCATTTGGTCCTGAGGGCACAGGGATAGTGCAGAGTCCCGCCTTCTTATCTTTAACAACAACATTTTATTGACTACAATGATTTTTTTTCCCTTTATTTCTATAGCGATGGCTGAAGAATATAAATTTCCTGTTAGTTGTCCCTTTTCTCAAATCACTTCCTAATTCTTCAAATTGATCTGGCAGATTGGGGGGATGGATAACATTAATAGTAAATACTTATTCTGTATTCAAGAACGTATGATGGTCAGTGATACTCAAATAAACAAAGGCTTCCAGAAAACCACTTTTGAACGGCGGTATTGCCCTTAAAGGCTTCTATAGCCAATTATGTCAAATTCTGATATACTTTAGTGTGTGTGTGTTGACAATGATATGTGGATGTTATTATGTTAACGATAAAAAAAAAGAAAGTGAGCCACGCAATTCTGCTGAACAACATATTTAAAACAATTCTGCAGTAATTTCATGCATTTCCGAGGTACACGTTTGGTTGAATTGCAGCACCACAGGGGGAAGTCTGCAGTTCCCTCTTTCATATGAGTAATGGCTTTAGCAACGCTTCATTCTTTCCCGGGCTTATTAGCCTTCTCCCATTGGTTTTGGATAGAAATAGTAGCGGCAAGAAGAGCTGACGGCGAGTCCACTTTAGGCCAGGACACACAGGCTCCACAGCGATGATGTATTTCATAGAACGTTTGCACCGGAAAATACTTTGGGCTTTACTTTACTAACTTTGCTGAAGGATTGTGCTTTGCATTTAACCGGTGGAGTTCATGCAAACCTGGTCAATCCAAAGGTCAAAGTTCGGATCTCTTACACACACTGTCCGAGCCATACGGCACAGAGAATTGCGGCGGCTGAGAAACCTTTACATATTCCGGAGGACGCCACTTCACTACGGCTCGATCCCAACATTTCCAAGCACGAGTCCGGGGGCGGAGACTCGAGACAGATAGAGATCGATAAAGCGGCAGATAATGACGGACGTCGCCAAATGTGTTTTGAGACAGAACTCGCTGTCTTGATCGATGTGGACGTGTTTACCTTTCCCCGTCGAGTTTCCGTGCGGTCGACAGCCAGCAACATATTGCTGTCAACACCGGCGCCACGTACGGCCGCCCTCACAATACCAGGGGCAGATGGGGGAGACAAAGGTGTGTTTACTCTGTGCTTTTACACAAGGGCAGTGTGCGCACACACACACACACACACACACACATGCACACACATGCACACACACACATACACACACAC